>NC_067139.1:16534760-17134760 GCF_903995435.1 Acomys russatus
TATACACATCTGTCTTCCTCAGGTCTGTACAAATCTGTGCTCCTGTCACTCTGCTGAGCCAGGTACTAGACCTGTGATCTGTCTTTCAGGATCTTAGAGTTGCGTGGCACACAATCTCCTGTGTGAATGATGGCAGGAGACAGACAGCGCACTGTCAAGGCCCAGAAGAGGCCCCTGGAGGAGCTGGGAGAGATGAGGCTGTTGGCAAAGGAAGATATCTGAGCTAAGAGCTGAGAGATGTGTGGGCAGTAGCTGGGGAAAGAGGGGTTGTAGGAGCTGGTAGCTCTTTATATGCCCATGTAGTCAAGCTGGTCCACCCAGCTCACCAGCTTCCCTGGCAAACATGTAGTTGACTGCACATGCTGCGGTGCATTTCTCATGTGACCCCCTCACTTAGGCTGCTTTCCCTCATCTCAGCTACTATGCACATCTCCCATTTGGACAAGGGTTGGATTCAGCCTATCCTGCACACCTGCCCTTCGTCTTGATCATGTTCCCCTGACTTTAGGATTGGTGTGGGCATTTACAAAAAGCCACATCACATGTTCATAGTTATAAATTATGTGGTCACCCAATTATCAAGGAAAAAAATGTCTGAGTCTATTTGATGAGTTTGTCCTTGAGAGAAAATGAGGAGGGCAAGGACATAGTCACTGAGTACTACATGTGGTAGGTATGTGCCCGGAGTCAGGTGTATAGCTGTTACTCCAGGACCTACTAGATTCTTGGTTAAAAGCCAGAACTGATCTGCTACCTAATGAACTAAAGCAACTGTAGCCTAGAATTAGGGTTGCCTGTGCAGAGCATCCATTACCATCTAAGGTTCAAACCAAACCTTAGAAGCGCCAGTGATCCAAAGACTGTATCACATTTTAATGAGTTAAAACTGCAACTAACTTAAGAAGATTTTAGAAATAAACAGTACAGTGTAGACTCCAATGGGAGAAGATAGGACAGCAGGGGAGAAGCAGAAGAGGAGAGAGGAAGGTGGGAAGGAGGGATGGGAACTGCTTTAAATGACAACTTTGAGTTTACATGTAAGCTAAGTAGACTAGACACTTTTGGAGGCCTGAGTCTCCGCAGAGAATCTTTAGAATTCTCACAACGGGTAATTTACATAGGGATAGTTTCTAGTTCTAACAGCAGTTTCTGGGTGGCGCTCAATGAGATGAACTGGATTTTTGTCATGTAGTCCTATACTCAACACGATTGGACAGGACAGAGCGAAGGTGCTGAGGTAGTATAAGCTGGATGGCCTAAAAGTCACCCAAGCGGGGGGGATTCCAAGATGGCGCCGACCATTAAGCCACGTATCTGATCTACTCCATGGAGACCAGAGACATAGGAGGAGCAACAGATTGATGGACTTTGAGAACTGTAGGTGAGTGGGGCCCCAAAGGCCGCAGACCAAACAGGGGGCCTACCCCCCTGGGTCAGGCAACATCCCGGAGGTGCTAAACGCACTCCCCAAACTCTGAGACGGAATCCACATGCAAACTGCAGCCTGTATATAAAGCACAGACTTGCTGTTTGGGGAGGGGTTTTTCCAGAGTCCCCAGCCAGAGGAATCTCAGCGAACAGGGTGAATCTGCCCTAGGATTCCTCCTTCCGCACCACCCCAAAGTGCAGAGGTCACCCGCCTAGGCCGACTGAAAACACAGGCGGCGGGACCCAACAGAGACAGTTATAGTGGGACTACAGCTCGCTGGCCATCCGGGGGCAAACTTAACACCAATCACAGCAGACTGAGCCTGCAAACAGCGGCAGTGAGAAATCAGCTTGAGCTGCTTCCACAGACCCATCAGGAGACGTGGGTCTTGCCTAGAGCTATAGCTGAACTTATTTGCCCTGCGGGAAGACCTGGGTCCGCGGGCTTCCGCCAGAGCTCTGCAACCCTTTTGTCCCTACCCAGCTGCAAGGCATTGGTCCTAAGCTCCACTCCCCGCTCCCCGCACGTGAGAGCCCAGCTGAAGATCCTGGCGCAAGCAAGGCAGGCACTCTCTCACTATCGGGAGACGGGAGACGAGAAGTGGATGGGTCATGTTTGCAGTGTCTAATTGCTGACCCAGAGTGTGAGGGGGCCAACATACCCTGGCGGGAAGATTTGGGTCCACGAGCAGCCGCCAGAGCTCTGCAGAGCCAGTCTTACTAACTGCCCAGCCACAAGGCCCTGGCACAGAGCTCCCTGCTCCCTGAACGAGAGAGACCAGCTGAGCTGGCCCTGCGCTCCCTTCGTCCCAACAAGTGATCCCAGTGGGAGATTCTGGCCTGAGCAAGGCAGGCACTCTCACATTATCGGGAGATGAGACGTGGATGGGTCGTGTTTGCAGTGTCTAATTGCTGACCCAGAGTGTGAGGGGGACCCACATACCCGGCAGAAAGATTTGGGGCCACAAGTGGCCGCCAGAGCTATGCAGAGCCAGTCTTACTAACTGCCCAGCCGCAAGGCCCTGGCACAGCACTCCCTGCTCCCTGAATGAGAATGTCCAGTGGAGATCCTGGCCCGAGCAAGGCAGACACTCTCACTTTATTGGGAGTCGAAAAGAGGGTCTTGCTTGCAGTGCCTAATTGCTGACCAAGAGCGACCTTGGTCCCTCTAGGCATATAGTACTGGGAGAGGTTGGACACTGCTACAGGGTATAGAGGCAGAGCTAAAAGACAGCTACATCCCCAGAAGATCTGATCTACCTGGGGTCTTGACTACAAATCCACAGGAAGGACAGGCAGCTGAGATCAACCTGCTCAGCCAGAACGTTTGTATGTGGACCTTATTCTAGGTCCCAAGACTGCTGATCTGAACTACAGCAGTAAAGTCCAAACAGATATCTACTTTGGCTGGCTCAGCCTGGAGCCCAGGGGGCAGACAAAAACCACCAGGAGTGAAACCGGATCACCTACCTGTTCCACAAAAATACCCCCTGATCCCCACAGGCAAGAGCACCTAACCTATAATCAGTCATCAATTAACCACTCTCAACCAGCGAAGGTCACTACAAAATACCTTCCAACACCAGAGCCATCAAAATGACAAGAGGGCAATGTAAGAATCCTATCAAAAACCAAAACAGTTTGGCATCTCCGGATTCCAACATTCCCAATGAAAACAACCTAGAGAACCTAACAGCAATGGATAGGCAAGAAAATGACCTCAAGTCCTTAGTAAAGAAGATGATAATGGAAGAAACAAATAAAATCTGTAGACAAATGCAGGAGGAGGCAAATAAGAGGGCTGAAGAGTTAAAAGAGTCATATAAAGAGGCACTTGAAGAATTTCAGAAAAATATAAATAACCAGATGATGGAAATCATTAAAACAGTCCAAGACATGAAGATAAAAATGGAAGCTATGATGCAGGAACACACAGAAGAAAAACGTGATCAAGAGGCTGCAAAGAGGAAAGCAAGCATCTCAGAGGTGGCCTTATCTAACAGATTGCAAGAAATGGAAGAACGAATATCAGGACTTGAAGATACAATCGCAGAACTGGAAACAACCATTCAGGGAAATGCTAAATCTGAAAAGTTCCTGACACAGAGCATTCAACAATTAAAAGACCACATGAAAAGACGAAACTTGCGAATAATAGGGATACAGGAGAAACTGGACAGCCGACCCCACAGCCCAGAACACATCTTTAATCAAATAATGGAGGAGAATTTTCCCAATTTGAAGAAAGAGATGCGTATGAGCATACAAGAGGCCTACAGAACACCAAATAGAATAGACCTGAAAAGAAAATCTTCCCGCCACATAATAATAACAACACAAAATATACAGAACAAGGAAAAGATATTGAAAGCAGCAAGAGAAAAAGGCTGAGTAACATACGAAGGCAAACCTATCAGAATTACTCCTGATTTCTCAGCAGAGACCATGAAAGCCAGAAGGGCCTGGACAGAGGTGCTGCAAACCCTAAGAGAACACAGATACCAGGCAAGACTACTATATCCAACAAAATTATCAATAACCATTGACGGAGAAGACAAGTTATTTCATGACAAAAACAAATTCAAACAGTACCTAGCCACAAATCCAGCTTTACAGAAGCTATTAGAAGGAAAACTCCACCCCAACTGGTCAAACTACAACCAAAACTACATAGGAAATATGTAAATATACCATTGCAAAATCACAACCTCACAAAATCTCAACTGTTACAAATACCAAAAATGAAGGGAATTACCAATCACTGGTCATTAATATCTCTCAACGTCAATGGTCTCAACTCTCCAATAAAAAGACACAGACTAATGGAATGGATGCATAAACATGACCCAACATTCTTCTGCATTCAAGAAACACACCTCAACCACAAGGACAGACATTGCCTCAGAGTAAAAGGTTGGGGAAAAATATTCCAAGCAAATGGTCACAAGAAGCAAGCTGGGGTAGCCATTATAATATCTAATAAAATAGACTTTCAACCAAAATTAATCAAACGAGATTAGGATGGTCACTTCGTACTCGTCAAAGGTAAAGTCAACCAAGAACACATCACAATTTTGAACATCTATGCTCCGAATACAAGGGCTCCCACATCTGTAAAAGAGTTATTAACAAAGCTTGCCCCACTCATTGATACCCACACAATAATAGTGGGAGACTTCAACACCCCTCTTTCACTCAAGGATAGGTCTTTGAATCAAAAAATAAGCCGGGAAATAACCTCATTAACCAATGTCATGAATCAAATGGATCTAACAGATATCTACAGAACTTTCCACCCAAATGCAAAGGATTATACCTTTTTCTCAGCACCCCATGGAACGTTCTCTAAAATTGATCACATGGTTGGTCATGAAGCAAACCTCAATAGATACAAGAAGATTGAAATAATACCTTGTATCTTATTAGATCACCATGGTCTAAGACTGGACTTCAACAACAACAGAAATAACAAAAAGCATACTAACACGTGGAAACTAAACAACTTTCTACTTAATGACACATGGGTCACGGAAGAAATAAGGGAAGAAATAAAAGACTTCCTGAAATTCAATGAAAATGATGGAACAACATACCCAAATTTGTGGGACACATTGAAAGCAGTGCTAAGAGGAAAATTCATAGCACTAAGCGCCTTCAAAAAGAAAAAGGAATCATCCCACATAAACAACCTAACAACACATCTGGAAGCTCTAGAAAAAAAAAGAAGCAGAAACACCCAAGAGGAGTAGACGCCTAGAAATAATCAAACTCAGGGCTGAAATCAATAAATTAGAAACAAGGGAACAATCCAAAGAATCAACAAAACCAAGAGCTGGTTCTTTGAGAAAATTAACAAGATAGACAAACCATTAGCCAATCTAACTAAAAGACAGAGAAACACTATCCAAATTAACAAAATCAGAAATGAAAAGGGAGACATAACAACAGACACTGAAGAAATACAAAGAATCGTAAGAACCTACTTTAAAGGCATTCATGCCACAAAATTCGAAAATTTAACGGAAATGGACAAATTTCTCGACCGATTCCATTTGCCGAAATTGAACCAAGTCCAGAAAAACAAATTAAATAGCCCTATTTCACCTATAGATATAGAAGCAACCATTGATAGACTCCCAATAATAAAAAGCCCAGGGACAGATGGTTTCAGTGCAGAATTCTATCAGACCTTCAAAGAGGAGCTAATACCGATACTATTCAAGCTATTCCAAAAGATAGAAATGGACGGAATATTACCAAATTCCTTCTATGAAACCACAGTCACATTGATACCTAAACCTCACAAAGATCCAACAAAAAAAGAGAATTTCAGACCAATTTCTCTTATGAACATTGATGCAAAAATACTCAACAAAATTCTCGCAAAGCGAATACAACAGCATATCAAAGACATCATTCACCATGACCAGGTAGGCTTCATTCCAGGCGTGCAGGGATGGTTTAACATACGGAAACCCATCAATGTAATCCACCATATAAACAAACTGAAAGAGAAAAACCACAAGATCATCTCTTCAGATGCAGAAAAAGCATTTGACAAAATCCAACACCCATTTATGTTCAAAGTTTTGGAGAGATCGGGAATACAAGGCACTTATCTAAACATAATAAAGGCCATATACAGCAAACCAACAGCCAACATTAAATTAAATGGAGAGATACTCAAGGAAATTCCTCTAAAATCGGGAACCAGACAAGGCTGCCCCCTGTTCCCTTATCTCTTCAATATAGTTCTTGAAGTTCTAGCCAGAGCAATAAGATAGCAAAAGGAGATCAAGGGGATCCAAATGGGAAAGGAAGAAGTCAAATTATCCCTATTTGCAGATGATATGATAGTGTATATAAGTGACCCGCAAAATTCCACCAGAGAACTCCTACAGCTGATAAACACTTTCAGCAAATTGGCAGGATACAAAATAAACTCAAAAAAGTCAGTAGCTTTTCTGTATACAAATGACAAACAGGCAGAGGAAGAAATTAGGAAAACTAATCCCTTCACGATAGCCACAAACAATATAAAGTATCTAGGAGTAACTCTAACCAAGCAAGTGAAGGACTTATTCGAAAAAAACTTCAAACCTCTGAAGAAAGAGATTGAAGATGACATGAGAAGATGGAGGGATTTACCTTGTTCGTGGATCGGGAGAATCAACATAGTAAAAATGGCCATCTTACCAAAAGCAATTTACAGATTCAACGCAATCCCTATCAAAATACCTACAAAATACTTTGAAGATATTGAAAGATCAATTCTCAAATTCATATGGAGAAATAAAAAACCCAGAGTAGCAAAACAATCCTATACAACAAAAGATCCTCTGGAGGAATCTCCATACCTGATCTCAAGCTGTACTACAGAGCAACAGTAATTAAAACAGCATGGTACTGGCAAAGCAATAGACTGGTGGATCAATGGAATCGAATCGAAGACCCAGAGATGAATCCACACACATTTGCTCACTTGATTTTTGACAAAGAAGCCAAATTTATTCAATGGAAAAAGGATAGCATCTTCAACAAATGGTGCTGGTCTAACTGGATGTCTACATGTAGAAAAATGCAATTAGACCCTTATTTGTCACCATGCACAAAACTCAAGTCCAAGTGGATTAAAGACCTCAACTTAAAACCAGAGACATTAATTCAGTTAGAGGAAAAAGTGGGGAAGAGCCTGGGACATATAGGCACAGGAAACAACTTCCTGAACCAACAGCCCAGGCCTTAATGTCGACAATTAATAAATGGGACCTCATGAGGCTGAGAAGCTTCTGTAAGGCAGGAGACACTGTCAAGAGAACAAAGCGACAGCCCACAGAGTGGGAAAAGATCTTCACCAACCCTTCATCTGACAAAGGTTTAATATCCAAAATATATAAAGAACTCAAGAAATTAAACACCACAAAACCAAACAACCCAGTTGCAAAATGGGGCTTGGAACTTAACAGAGAATTCTCAACAGAGGAGTATCAAATAGCCGAGAAACACTTAAAGAAATGCTCGTCCTCATTAGTCATCAGAGAAATGCAAATCAAAACGACACTGAGATTCCATCTTACACCCATCAGAATGGCTAAGATCAAAAACTCAAATGACACCACATGTTGGCAAGGATGTGGAGAGAGAGGAACACTCCTTCATTGCTGGTGGGAATGCAAACTAGGACAACCACTTTGGAAAGCTATCTGGCGCTTTCTCAGAAAAATAGGAATAGGGCTTCCTCAAGACCCAGCTATCCCACTCCTTGGAATATACCCAGAAAATGCCCTACCACACAACAGGGACATATGCTCAACCATGTTCATAGCTGCTCTATACATAATAGCCAGAACATGGAAACAGCCTAAGTGTCACTCAGTAGAAGAATGGACTAAGAAACTGTGGTATATTTACACGATGGAATACTACTCAGCTATTAAAAATGAGGGATTCCCAAAATTCATGGACAAATGGATTGATCTAGAAATTATCATAATGAGTGAGTTCACCCAGAAGCAAAAAGAGACAAACGGTATATACTAACTTATATCAAAACACTAGTCCAAGGGATACGTACCATGAAAATCTTTACTTACCAAGAAAGTGGGTCAGAGGAGAGGATAGCCAATTGAGACTTTAGGCAAGAGTAGCATGGAAGAAAGAGGAAATAGTAGGACCCACAGGGTCCTGGAAACCTACAAGAAGAACTTTATGACAGGCAGATCTGGATCCTGGGGTCCTCCTCAAACTAAGGCACCAGCCAAGGAGAATATAGGAAGTAAGCTTCGAAGCCCTACCAAGTCCTAGCCGACGAACATGATACTCTCCACCATTGAGTGGAGAGTGAGATCTGACTCTCACACGACCTCTGGTGCCCCTTTTCTGACCATGTCCCCCGGATGGGGAGACCTGGTGGCACTCAGAGGAAGGATAGCTAGTTACCAAGAAGAGACTTGATATTCTGAGAGCATATATAGGGAGAGGAGGTCTCCTTCGGTCACGGACATAGGGGAAGGAGAAGGGGAAAAATGGGAGGGAGGGAAGAATGGGAGGAAACAGGGGAAGGGCTAACAATTGAGATGTAATATAAATAAATTAATAAAAAAAAATCTGGGAAGAAAAAAAAAAAAGCCACCCAAGCAGGTGCAGAGCCACAGTGAGTCTCCTAACTGCCTCAGGCAGAGCCCTTGAAAGCCAGTGGTGAGAGCATACTGTTCATTAATAACTAATGGCTGAAAGGATTTGCTCTTTAAAATGCCAATGAACAGTCAGGCTCAGTAAACGTGGGAATGTCTCACAGTAGCAAACTGGACACAGGGGCACTAGACTTGCTCCTGGAACCTTCATGCATTGACCTGCTTCTTTACACATCCTTCCACACCCCCAGCCCCTGCTTCTACAGGACAGTGTCTACAAGTTCTGTCTACAAGAAACATTGTCTCAAATGTACAAGCATACAACAATATAACTTCTTAACTTAGGAGGGTTTGAGAAATGGATTTATTTTTAAATGTATGACTTTGTCCCTGTTTTTTTTTTTCTCCTGGTAATCTAAATTGAGTACATCTTTATCCCCATTAGCAGATGCTGGTTTTCACATGCTACAGAATATTCTTACAATTTTTCTAAAAACAGACAAAACCAATAACAAACTAACAAACAAAAATTAACAACAGAAAACCAGTTAAGTATTTGCTTTTTATCCTATCATCTCGGTTGCAGAAGCAAAGTGTTCCCTTTCCCCACCACTTAGTAATAGATTGACATGAAAGTAAAAAACAAAACAAAACCAAAAAATAGTAAATAGAGCCCCTATTATGCACCCCCAATACACCTAGAAGCAGTAGGTGCTTCCATAAGGTTCTCAATACAAGTGTCTGCATGAAAACATAAGCATCATAAATTTTACCAGAATACATTTTAGTAACTCAACTCAAATTAATGTCATGTTTTCTAATAAGTTTAAAACAAAAATTACTCCAGTAGTAACATGTATGTAATTCTAAATGTATGGATGGTGGCATGGCTTGGATCATGCCCCTACAAGATTATGTTCTGAACGCTTGCTCCCAGCTGGAAGCATTACTTTGGGAGGTTCAGGAAATTTAAGGAGGTTGAGTCTACACGGGTGACTTAGGCTCTGTGCTGGTCACTTCCTGTCCTGCTCTGCACTTTCTGGCACAGCACTGAGTTAACAGCTGTCCTCTCCCACACGCTTCTGCTGTATAAATGTTCTTACCAAGCACACAGCCCAAACGGGCATGGCCAGAACCCTTTGAAACTATGCACTCAAACAAATCCTCCCTTCTTTATTTCTGCCAGGTAATTTGTCACAGCAATCAAATAAGTAATTAATCCAGATGCACATATTTGTGAAAACTTTTCAGTGAACATTACCATATGTATTTCCAAAAAACAAAACAAACAAACAAACAAACAACAACAACAACAACAACAACAAAAAACCCAGTAAAATAACTGGGAAGAGACCACAGATCTTCAGACAGTTAAAATAACGGTGTTCCAGATATTGATTGTTGTGTCTGATAAGGAAGAGTCATGTACAATGAGGCTGAAGAAAGATTCTAGACTCTAAGCGAACTATAAGCACGGGAAGCACAGAAGGCAAACGCTGAGGACAAAGGCTTTTCAGTTAATGGCAGCTCCGAAGAAGCTGAGACCTTTGGTTGTTACCCTGTGTCGTCTCAAATCCTGCTGATTCTATCTTGTGAGTCAATCCCATTCCTCCTCCTCCATGCCTCAAGCTGAGTAACCCTTCTTTACAGTAGGAAGCTCGCATAGCCTCTAGGGAGGCAGCATGGTGGCTTCCTCCAATCTCACCACCATGCTAGAATGAATCATGCTAATCACGAACCTAAAGAAAGTAATGATGGGCAATGCTGGTAGGACCTCTGGTCCAAGCTGGTTTTGAGGAACACCTATTTGTGTTTAATTAAATATTTATAGAATGCTTACGATGGCAGCTGCTGTGAGCACTGAGGCTATGAGACAGATGCTGGTACTGTTAACTCCTTCCAACTGCAGACCCAAGAAGGGAGGGAGGAGCTGAGCAGTTTGGGAGAGATACTGAGGTTTGGGGGACTTGCTTCTAATAAAAGTAATTAAGATTAAACTTCTCAGGAAAAAAAAATGCCTTTCATAAGCCCTTTTAGGTCTTACTTTATATCACCAGAATTCAGGCTCTTGAAAACCTCCAAAGCATGTGTAGTTTCTTTGTTCTCTTTGTGTTCCTCTGGGGCTCCCTGTCCCAGATGTGTGTAAGGAGCAGCACTGTTGCCCTGTCTGTCAGTACCACTGCTAAGTCTTTGAAAAACTCAGATATACTCTACAGGATTACCAAGGTATATGGCCAAGAACGATGAAAAGTGCAAGTAAATCATAGTGCCTCTGTGCTGGCTGTGTGTGCATATGTGTAAGTGTACATATGTATGTATGTATGTATGTGTGTGTATGTGTGTGTGTATGTGTGTGTATATGTATGTATGTGTGTGTGTATGTGTGTGTATATGTATGTGTGTATGTGTGTATGTGTGTGTGTATGTGTGTATGTGTGTGTATGTATGTGGTATGTACATGTGAGTATATGTAATATATGCATGAGTATGTGGGGTATTATATAGGTGCATGTATATGCTTGTGCATATCTGTGTGCACATGCATGTGCATATGTGAATATGTGCTGGGTGTGTGCATGGGCATGCATGTGTGTGTGTCTGTGTATGAGTGTGTGGGATATATGTGTACACGTGTATATGTGCATGAGTGTGGTATATAGGTGTGTATATATGTGTGTGAGCATGCATGGACATGCATATGTGTATATGCATTTGCATGTGTACGTGAGGGCATGTGTGCGTGTGTGTATGTAAGTGTGTGTGAGTGTGTGTGCGCACACACATGCATGTACATGGTCCTAAGTACCCAACCCAGGGCCTTAAATGCTAGAAAAGTGCATACCTACCAGTGCTTAGATATAGCCCGCTAGCCATGCCGCTTGAATCAGAAACCGTGCAGTCAAATCCTGGCTCTTCTACTCTTCATGGGAATCACATTAAACCTCTTGCCTAGTTTTTCTCCTCACTCAAACAGTCCCTAGTTCTGGAACTAACTTGTGTGCACATGCAGCTTTTGCCTACCTGATACCTTTCTGCTGCTCTCCCCAGCCCCGTTGTTCCCTAAATACTGACTCTCCATGGAGCTGTCCATCATAGACTTCCTCCCTTACTACAGGACAAAGCCTGGGATCCAGCCCCACAGTTTGGCAAAGTAGACTAGTCTCTAGATGATTACAAGGTGCAACTGTCCTTTTCAGTCCTCATCCAGTCATTAATAGTCGAGCTTAAGCTTGGTTGGGCATAGACAGATGATGTTAACCTCTTCCCTCTTTGCCTCATCTCTGAGGTAGACACTTAGTAGCACTGTATTACAGCTGGGAGAACAAAGACAGGGAGGAAAAATAGCTGCCCTAGAAAGTCATCAGTTTGGGATTCCAGCCCAGGAAAGTGGCACTAGCCCTGGCTTGCAACCACAGTATTACACCATATGTGTGCAGATAGATAAGAGTCAGTGCTTGTGAATGCAACTGACTAGGCCATGAGATAAATTAAGTATCCTTGGAGAAAGACATATGTATAGCAGTCCCCCTAACCTTTTGGGGACACACTATAAGACTACTGAAGAAGCTTATAGCCATGGAGTTCACTGAACTCAGGCTACTACTTTGTCCTACACATACACACCTATGATAAGGTTTGTTAGATGCCATAGGAGGTTGACTACTATTGAATACAATAGAACACATATAATGGTATTCTATAATAAAATTGCCAACATTACCACTCTTGAGGTTTAGAGTCAGAAAGAAAAGAGTTAGTGAACGTGGCAGTTAATCTCATATCCAGTGGTAGCTACTCTACAGCTAGATGGTGGGGAGCATAGAAAGTGCAGATACCCTGGACAAAGAGATGAGCTGTGTCTTGGCAGGCTATAAACGGAGTGAGGTTTCATAATGCTACTTATGGTTTTGAATTGTCTATGTGTGGAATTTTCACTTAACACTTCAGATTGAAATTGCTTGTCATTAAGCAGAACTCAGAAATAGACACTGCAGATTTGGATAGACAACTGCATTCCCGAAGTCTTATAAAAGCATGTTTCTCAAATTCTGCAAGACAGCCATCTAAGATTTGTTCAGACCCCAGTGTGCCTTCTTTATCTAGTTTTGCCTAGATTTTAAAAAAACTGTGTGGACACTGCTCTTCAGCTATGGCTTGCAGAGGGCTGGATTCAGACAGATGCCATAGCCTCTGCTTTTCCTGAGATTGCTATGCTAGTGCCTGGGGCCCAGGAGGAAGACTGAAAAAACAAACAATGAAAAATAAGTTGTAGATAGCGTGGTTTTGTTATATGGCCCGGAGATATAAGTTTATATATTTTGGGCAAAATACAGGCTGAATATCACTTATCTGTAATGCCTGAGACTAGAATTTTAGGCACTTCTTTGGAGGGATTCTAGACTATTTATTTGTATATAAAGTAATGTATGTAACAGGATAAGACTACAGTCTCAATTAAAAGCTCATTTATTTTTCATTCACATCTTATATGCATAGCCTGACAAATTTTATTATGTATGTATGTATGTGGAGAGCATCCATGTGGAAGTGAGATGATACTTTCAGAAGTCGCTTTTCCTTCTATCACTTGAGTCCTCAGGAACTGAAATCATGTAGTCAGGTTTGGCCACAAGTGTCTTTACCTGTTGAATCATCTCACTATACAATGTGATGGTAATTTTCAGCAATATTTTCAGGGTAGCTGTGTTCAATGTGACTTTTCATGTGAGGTCAGATGTGGGATTTTTCTCCTGCTTGAAGAACGTATGTTGTGAGAATGTGTTTCTAGACTCTTGACTCCATTTATAAGCAGAAAAGCTTGAAGCAGATGGACGATACACACTGTCAAAATGGCAAGACACCAACGTGACCTGCTGCGGCTCAGGAGACTCATTTTAGAAGAACACCTCATAGCCATCCACCTTTTTTGATAAAAGGCGATGAAGCTTTGGATTTCACCAAAGAGCTATGAACAGTCAAAGTCAATGGGTAGCATACCATTAAAAGTTGGTCTATTTTGGTCTATTATGTGAAACACTAGAAAATAGTGGTTAATAACACTTTTGAAAGAGCTCAGTCCTAGGATTTTTCTAGAGCAAGTGCTACTGACACTGATTATGCTATCACACCAGGCTTTCTCTGCAGAGGAGAAGCCAGTATTGACAAGAATCATCCCAGGAGGATGGTAAGGAGTCACATGAATGACAGGTCGGTCCTTAGTGGATACTGCTGCTTGTAAAGGATTTTAATATAAATCTGAAGATTCTGCTTGGGGGTAGAGTGTGAATGTTGCATACAAAAGGTGCTGGGTCCTATATCCAACACTAAACAGTAAAACAAACAAACACATAAACAAACAAAAACCATACACATAAAACCAAGCTTAAAAGATTCTGGTAAAACTAAGTTAAACAGTTCTTTGACTTTTGAATATGTTCTGGTAGTTCTCTGAGTGTCTTGACATGCATAGTATTTTCTTAATAGACTAGACCTTAGAATAACTTCCTGTGTTGAGAAAGACAACATGATGTCAAGAGATGAGCACTATTGTATAGTAGAACATCTTTTGGGTACATGCCCAGGACTGGTATACCTGAAACTTGAGGTAGCAATATTCCCAAGTTTCTGAGAAGGCGCCAGATTGATTTCCACAGTGATTGTGCAAGTTTTCACTCCCACCAGCAATGAAGGAGTGCTCCCCTTTCTCCACATCTGTGTCAGCATGCGCTGTCACTTGAGTTTTTGCTCTTTGCCATTATGATAGGTAGAGGATGGCATCTCAGAGTCCTTTTGATTTACATTTCTCTGATGACTAAGGATGTTGAACATTTCTTTAAATGATTCTTAGCCATTCAATATTCCTCAGTTGAGAATTCTCTGTTTAGCTCTGTACTCCATTTTCGATTATTTGGTTTGGTAGTGTTTAATTTTTTGAGTTCTTTATATATTTTGGATATTAGCTCTCTGTTGGATGTAGGGGTGGCGAAGAACTTTTCTCAGTCTGTAGGCTGTTGTTTTGTTCTGTTGACAGTGTCCTTTGCCTCACAGAAGCCTTTCAGTTTCATGAGGTCCCATTTATTATTTGTTGACCTTAGTGCCTCACATAACAAGGACATTTGCTCAACTTTGTTCATAGTTGTTTTATATGTAATAGCCAGATTCTGCAAACAACCTAGGTGTTCCTCAGCTGAAGACTTGATATAAGAAACTGTGTTACATTTACACAACGGAATACTATTCAGCTATCAAAAACAAGGAAATTTTGAAATTTGCAGGCAAATGGATGGAACTAGAAAAGATCATCCTGAGTAAGGTAACCCAGACCCAGAAAGACATGCATGGTATATACTCACTTATAAGTGGATATTAGCCCAACATAGATGTCCTTTGAGAGACTCCACCCAGTAGGGGATAGGGACAGATACTAGGACTCATAGCTCGACTCTGGAAAAAGCACTGAGAGCTGTATGGAAGAGTTGCAGGATGGAAAGACCCAGGAGTCAGAAGCTCCATAAGGCCATCAAGCCAGGCAGATCTGGACTTAGGGGGGCTTGTACAAATTGTTGCACTAACCAAGGACATTACAAGCAGAGAATCTAGACCCCTTATTCAGATGTTGCCCATGGACAGCTCATTCTCCATGTGGGAGGGGGGAGGAGAGCAGAGGACTGCCTCTGACATGAACTCTGGTGCCCGAGATTTGATCACTTCCCCTTGGCTGGGCAGCCTTAACAGACACACAGAGAAGGGGAATGCAGGCTATCCTGATGAGCCCTGATAGGCTGAGGTCAGGCGGTGGGGGGGGGGATAAGCACCCCCTCAGATATCTAGGGGAGGGGAATAGGGTGGAAGAAAGGAGAGAGTGTGGGAATGGGAAGATAAGAGCAGAATAAATTATAATTTAAAATTTTTTTGGGGGGGGGGGCTGACTGACTGCAGGACAGAAGACCAGTGATGACTGTCTTCAGGCGTCATTTCCAGGGCAGAAGGGAAGCTGTCTTGCATTTTCCAGGAAAGTGTCTTAGTTGGAGATAAGACTGTCCTCAAATAAAAAATATGTTTAAGATGCTTTTTCTACAAAAGTATACAAGTTAATTATAGCATTTGGGAAACAGAAATGCATGGTAGTAGGGGCCGGGGGTGAGGTCTAGAGAACTGGCTCAGAGGTGAGATCACTGCAGAAGATGGGAGGTTTCTACCCAGCACCCATATGGTGGCTTCAACCACCTGTAACTGCAGTTCTAGTGGTTAAGATCATGCTCAGCTCTTGTGGAGGACCTGACTTTGGCTCCCAGCACCCATAGCTGATGCTCACAGAGGCTTGTAATTCCAGCTCCAGGAAATCCAATGTTCTTTTCTGGACTCTGGGTACATCTGCAGTCATATGCATAACTCCACATTCATGTCTACATAATTAAAAAGTAAAATACAAACTTCAAAAAAATTTATCAACTCAGTAACAAAACCACTTAAAATCTACCAAGATTATGGAACTTTCCTATTATTTTTCATCTGGACTTGTTTTAGGTTTGTCTCTTAACATTTAGTTCTATGATCCATTTTCTATGGTAGGAAGTATATGGTGAGTTTCACCCCTCCCCATCCCCCACCATTACTGCAGTGTTCCACCACCACCTGTTGAAAATACAATCTACTTCCAACTAAATTATGTTGACATCTATGTGGGAATTCAGCTGGCCATATAAACATGTATTCTGTTGGTCTGTGACTGTAGCTTCATGACAACACCATACAGTTTAAGCTTTAAAGAAATCTTAGAATGTGGCAGTAAATGTTGTGCAGTTTTGACCCTTTCTAAAGCAATGCATGTGCATGTGAAATTTACAGTTGTCTCCCACCCCCTCCTCTTTCATCTGAAGCTCTTGCTTGCCATGTAGCTCAGGCTGTCCTCACACTTGCATCTGAAGCTCTTGCTTGCCATGTAGCTCAGGATGTCCTCACACTTGCATCTGAAGCTCTTGCTTGCTCTGTAGCTCAGGCTGTCCTCACACTTGCATCTGAAGCTCTTGCTTGCTCTGTAGCTCAGGCTGTCCTAACACTTGCATCTAAAGCTCTTGCTTGCCATGTAGCTCAGGCTGTCCTAACACTTGCATCTGAAGCTCTTGCTTGCCATGTAGCTTAGGCTGCCCTCACACTTGCAGTCCTGTTGCTTCAGCTTCCCTGGTGGCAGGAACAGAGCAGATGTGATCCACCATGCCAAACTCAGCATGCTAATTATTTCTGTTTTTAAAAAACACCACATGGCTTTGACTGGATTGCATGGAACCTATTGATTGATTTGGAGAAAGTAAACCTCAACAGTGAGTTCTTCAAGCCAAGAACATGATGTATTTCCCATTATTTAGGGTTCGCTAAAGTCTTGTAAAGTCTGAATACACAAATATTTCATGTGTTGTAAAATTCACCTCTGAAAGTGTCGTGTTTTCTAATCTCCTGTGAGCGGCATTTTTATTTCAGTTGTAATTGTCTGTTGTTTTTATACTTAACTATAATTGACTTTTATATACAGACCCTGCATCTTGCGATTGTGTTAAAGAACATGCGTGAGAGCGTTGGCTTGATCCCCAGCACAGGTCTGTAACCCATGGACTCTGGAGGTAGCGGCCAGAGGAAATGGAGTTCAAGGTTATCTTTTATTACTTGGAAAACGTGAGACTTACCTGGGCTACATACTTGTCTCATGGTCAAACAAAACAAAACAAAACAAAACAAAGCAAAACAAACAAACAAACAAAAGCAAGCTTTTCTTTTTAGCATTTTCCCCTTGTTTCGATTACATGGTGTAGTAACCTTTCTTTGTTTCTGCTTGAGATTTATCATGAGTCCTAGATATACACTTTTATTATATCATGGAGGAAAATGATTCTTACTTCTTTCTGTGCATACTCTTTGCCTCTGTGACTTCAGTGACACCCAATCACATTTTTTGGTAGCTGGCCCATAGGAGCTTCCTTTCCCCTTCTTAACAATTCTTTTCTTTCTGTGCTTCTTTTGGGACATTTCTATCTCTGTGTCTACACATTTTCTGTGTCCTTTCAAGTATGAAGTTTGCTCAATGTCAATAATAAAATTTTTATTATAGAGGCTTAGCTTTTTAATCTCTAGAAGTTCCATCTAATTTTAAAAGTATTTTCTCTCCAAGGTGCCTATGTCTTTCTGAAAACAAATGAACAAAATTTCAATGTATTTGTGTGTTTGTATCATTTTCATTAGTCATTAGTCTATTCTTATTATTTTATTTCTATTCTGGGTATGGGTTATGTGCTTATGCTTTCTTTTTTTTTTTTTTTTTTTTTTGACATACCTACTAATATTGGACTGAAACCTGAATATAATAAATTCTATGTAGTCTGGTGTCAATTTTACTACTTCATTTGAAGACTGCTGGGTTTTATAATGGGGTGAGTCTTAGGTTGGGCCAGGGATTGGTTGGACATTCCCTCAATCTCTGCTCTATCTTTATCCCTAAACATCTTGGCATAGAAGTAGACCGGATGATTAATGTAATCGAATTGAAGACCCAGAAATAAACCCACACACTTATGGATACTTGATTTTTGACAAAGGAGCCAAAACTCTACTATACAATGGAAAAAAGAAAGCATCTTCAACAAATAGTGTTAATCTAACTGGATGTCTGTATGTAGAAAAATGCATCCATATTTAATCATCTTGCACAAGTTCCAGTGAATTAAAGTCCTCAACATAACCCTAGATACACTACATCTATTAGAAGAGAAAGTGGGGGAAGAGCCTTGAACTCACTGGCGCAGGCAACTACTTCCTAAACAGAAAACCAAAAGCTCAGGCTCTAAGATAAACAATAAATGGGACTTCTTGAAACTGAAAAGTTTCTGTAAGGCAAAGGTCATTGTCAACAGAACAAAACAACAGCCTACAGACTGGAAAAACATCTTCACCAATCCTACATCCAACAAAGGGCTAATATCCAACATTTATAAAGAACTCAAAAATTAAATACAAACAAACCAAATAACCCAATTAAAAACTGGGGTACCGGGCTAAACAGAGAATTCTCAACAGAGGAATATTGAATGACTGAGAAGCACATAAAGAAATGCTCAACATCCTTAGTTATCAGGGAAATGCAAATCAAAACAACTCTGAGATTCCATCTTATACCTGTCAGAACGGCTAAGATCAAAATCTCAAGTGACAGCACATGCTGGCAAGGATGTGGAGAAAGGAATACTCCTCCATTGCTGATAAGAGTGCAAACTTGCACAATCACTGTGGAAATCAATCTGGCGCTTTCTTAGAAAACTGGGGAATAGTTCTACCTCAAGACTCAGCTATACGACTCCTGGGTATATACTCAAAAAGTTGTTTCCACAATACAACAAGGGCATTTGCTCATAGCCAGAATCTGGAAACAAACCTAAATGTCCCTTTAACTGAAAGAATGGACAAAGAAACTGTGGTACATTTATACAATTGAATACTATTTAGCTATTAAAAACAAACAAATCGTGAAATCTGCAGGCAAATGGGTGAAACTAGAAAAGATCACCATGAGTGAGGTAATTCAGACCCAGAAAGACACACATGGTATGCATTCACTTATAAGTCGATTTTAGTCATACAGTACAGGATAAACATACTACAATGCACATACCCAAAAAAGATAAGTAACAAGGGAGACCTAAGGAAGGATGTTTACATCTCACTCGGAAGGGGAAATAGAGCAGACAGAAGTAGTGGCTGAAGAAAGGGAACAAGGTAGGAGAGGGAGCACAGAAAGAAATGAGGGTAGAGATCAGACCTGGGGAGAGGGGAAAAGAGGGGACAGAAGGCCTGCAGAGTAAAGAGAAACTGTGGGCGAGGGTATCTATGTGACAGGATGGAGATCTAAGTCAGGGCAGGCTCCTGGAGGATATGAAGGGGACTCCAGCAGAGACTTCTAGTATCAGGGGCCATGGAGACTGAAGAGGACACCCTCTAGGTAAGATTCTAGTAGAGGGAGGGGAATACCAATCTACCCACAAAAAATTTTTTGACCCAAAATTTACCGTGTCTACAAGATGTACAAGAAGAAAGACAGAGCAGAGAGTAAGGGAATGTCCAGCCAATGCCTGGCCCAACCCAAGACCCACTCCATGGGAGACAGCCAACTCCTGACCCTATTAAGGATAATCTTCTATGCTTTCAGAGAGGAGCCTAGCATAGTTGTCCTCTGACAGGCTCCACCCAGTAGTGTTTTGAAACAGATGCTGAGACTCACAGCCAAACACTGGGTGATGCATAGGGAGTCTTGTGGAAAAGTGGGGCAGCGGGGAGAAACAGACCTGGAGGTGACAGGAGCTCCACAAGAAGATCAACTGAGCCAACTAACCAGGGCCCAGAGGGGCTTGCTGAGACTGAAGCACCAATCAAGGACCATGTGTGGATGCTCCACACACAGATGTAGCTGATGGGCATCTCAGGCTTCGTGTGGATCCTCTAGTAAGGGGATCAGGGGCTCTCCCTGACATGGACCCTATCGCCAGCTTTTTGACCACTTCTTCCTGGCAGGACTGCCTTTTCAGGCCACAGGGAAAGAGCACACATTCAGTCCTGATGTGACTTGATGAGCTGGGGTGGGTGGGAATGGGGGCCCCCCTTTTCTGAGGAATAGGGGAAGGGAGAAGGGGGAGAAGGAGAGGGGACTGGCAGGAGAAAAGGGAGGGGGCTATAACCAGGATATAAAGTTAATTCATTAATTAATAAAAAAACAAAACAAAAAGAAACAAAAAAACAGAAGAAAAAACTAATCAAAACAAATGAACAAAAAAATGTCTTTGAAAATCTTTGAAAAAAAAAAAAGAAAATCTTTGCTCTCTTTTAAAAATTAAACATATTGCCATATGACACATAAATTCTATACCCAACTACAACATACAAAAGACCTGAAGGCTAAACCAACACAGGCATTTATGAACTAATATTCACATCAGTATTATTGGCAATAGCTTACAAGGTAAGAAGAACTCATCCAGCAACAGAGGAATGGATTAACAAAATATGATATGTACCCAAAATAGAATATTACTCAGTCTTTTTGTCTTTACAAAAATGTTTCTTGTTAGATATGTAGCTCAGACTGGCTTTGTGTCCTAGTATTCCTAGTAGCTCACTGAGTTCAGGGGTTATATGCTGACACCATTACATTCAGCTACTGGTCAGTCTTAAAAAAACAAAAACAAAAACAAAAAACCAAAAATGAAATGAAATGCTATCACATAAATGAATTTTTAAAGCATTATGATAAGTACAAAGGAAAGACCAAAAAGGACAAATGTGAAAGATCACACTGCCAAGAGCTATATAACAAGCTAATTCACAGAGATGGACAACAGTAGAAACTACCAGGTACTAGGAGGAAGGAGAGTGTAAAGGAGTTATTGTTTTTATTGTTTAGTGTGAGGGAAAAGTTTGGAAAATGGATAGTCATAATGGGCATATAGCACCATGAATGTGATAAATGCAATCGAATTGTATATTATAATTAAGCTGGAAACGAATTGTTTGCAGTGATTTATCACTACTGTTTATATATTCAAAAACCCATTTTGCAATGTTGCAAGCATGTGTAGTGCATGCTGCACTAGGTAAGCTTCTATAAAGGGCAGCACACCAACTGCAGGAATGTTGATGGGATCTGAAGGCTGACTGGATGGAAGCAGCATTTCAATCTGGGTTTCCAGGATCTGACGGCTTATTATGTTTATGTGATAGAATGCCATTATTTTTAAGAGATATACACAAGTAGAGGATGACAGAGTTTTAGCTCTTGGCTATTCTTAATGGCCCAGGGAAAAGAAAAGTATAACATATTTGAAACTCTTCTCAAGATTTTTGGTGATTACAGACTTTTAAAATATAAAAGAAATATGAAAGAAGAGTAAAAATAAAAAAGTAAATCTTGAGAAGACGGGGCTTAGAAGCTGATGTAGAGTTGACACCCTAAGTGGAGCAGAATGTGAGAGTGTTAAAGAGACCCCTGCATTGCTTCCTAAGAGGCTGAGAGAGGGAGAGGAAACAGAACCATGTGGAGGAGCGTGAACAGCAAACCCCTGGTGAGCAAGCAGCACGCCACCAGCAGGCGTACTTACACAATGGTTTTCCCGATGTGCATGAATGATTTTTCCACAAATTCACGGACACTATGAACTTCCCCAGTAGCTATGACAAAGTCCTCCGGCTCCTCACTCTGTAACATCAGCCACATGGCCTAGAGAGAAAGAAGCAAAGCTGTGTGAAAGTTATGCTCTGATCACTGTGCGAATGCAAGGCTACCAAAGCACATAACTGAATACGGAAGGGTATCGTTAGAAATGGGTGTGAACTTAATGAGGTGTTCTAATTACTAAAGATGGCTCTCATAGTTTAATTCACATCAGAAAAATCTGAGGTGTGAACGCTTGGCTTCGTCATGGATTCTAGGAATCGTAACTTCCAGCGGAGCAGGAGAGCCCTACACAGCAGGTCTCCAGATCACAACTTAAGAGGAAATGTTGATCAATAGCCAGTGAATAACCTTTACATATGTAAGAGCATTCAAGAATAACCAAAAGCATTGTTGAGTTGCCCTTCACGTTATGAACAGCAGGCAAGAAAAAGGGCTTTTGAACAGATTAAAATTCCTAAAAAGTAGAATCCCATTTCCCAACAATGAAGTTGAAAGGTCAGCACGAAAAAAGAAAGAAAGAAGCAAAAATCATTAACAGAAAAACAGTCACATAATAGGAACTACTAGCACTTTAACAAATTGCCAACATGGAATGTTCAACCTTCATACTGTGACAGAAATGGACATATTGAGAGTTAAAGAACACGGTTGGCACAAATGAAGCAGAATTTTGAATCATGGACTAGGAGCAACTGCCACAATTAACTCTACTTTCTTAGAAAACCATTTATTAGTAGCATGTAGGCCTATAGTTTCCATAGCTTAGAATTATGTATCAACTCTGTGTGTGTGTGTGTGTGTCTGTGTGTGGCTAATGTTACAGAGACATATCTATTCATACATACACACACACACACACACACACACACACGAGATACAGATTATGGGGCTGGAGAGATGGCTCGTTGTTTCATACTACTTTCTGTGTCCTAAAGGACTGGAACTTGACTCCCAGTTCTCACATCAGGCAGTACCAACTCCCTGCTCCAGTGATCTGACCTCTCTATCTTCCATGGACAGCTGCACTCATGTACACACACACACACACACACACACACACACACACACACACACACACACACTTTTTAAAAAATAGGTGTAGCTGGAGTCTGACAAGAAAGTGGTTGTGTTTCTCTAAGACAGCAAGGCTGAAGATACAGCTCAGTGAACAGCTCATGCTCTGGGCTTCATCGCTGGCAAATGTGCTCCTGCTCTCAAATCTGAAGAAAAAAAGTAAAGTTTTATCTTCTTTATTATTATCCATTTCTCAGAATAAAAATAGGCAAAAAAGACTCTGCATTTCAGTGTGACACAGCCTCAGAGAACTGCTTAGTGAAGCACCCTTCCTAATTTAGAGAGAATGACTTCACAGAGCCTCTTCTCTCAACCACTGGAAGAACTATGCCTAGTTACCAAAGCCAGTGAGCCAGCCCAGTGTCTCTCAGAAAATTTCACCAAAAATTTAATTCCTATTTAGTTATTTGTTTATGTACAAACCCTTTAACAAAATAAAATGTATATAGTCTTCCCCTTGAAATTATTTCTTATAGGTAATACCTTTGGTTCACTACTGCTTTATATCATATTTGTGTTCTGAGGCAATTTTCTACTCCTTGTAGCACATTTGGGTATGACAGTGGAAATAATCTTGACCTCGAGTCAGCGACACACTATAAAGAAACTGGCAGAAGATATTGTCTTAGTGAGGAAAAACAACTACACACACACACACACACACACACACACACACACACACACACAACGCTATCCTCAAATTCATGATCCTCCTGCCTCCTACGTTCTGGGACATACATGCCCATATGAACAGTCAGAGTTATTCATGTTAATGAAATATCTATAGTTTCATTTTATACTGAAAGATCAGTGAGAATACTTATTAAAATTGAAACAATATATTGAAATAATTGAAAAAAGATAAAGTAAGTGAGAATACTTTTTAAATGTTATACTGTCACTACTATGACTAATAAAATGTGACCAGTTTTTAAAATACAAGTTGCCAGCAGATGGTGTCCACATGGCTTGGGAGGCTCTGCTTACTATTAAGCACTGAGGGCCAAAGGAAAGAACAGAGGTGAACTACTTGGAATGGACATAGGCATTCACACAGGAGCACAGGCCTGGGGCTCCTCGTAGGCTCTGCTGGCTCATGCTCCTCATTATGTAGAATGTATGCCATCTCCTAATTTGTCTCAGAAAGATGACCTCTGCGCCTATGCTCTGGACCAGAGTCCTCAGTCCTGCCACTGGGGTGAGATCTTATGTCTCACTGGGCTTCCTGTGAACCAGCCACCCAAAGCACCAGTGGCATATCTGGGCCAAAGCTGCTCTTTAGTGTCCTTTTCCACTAAGGCAACCTTTATCTTTCTTGATTGGGTGGAAACCTGCAGCACGGCAAGAGAAAAAGATATAATACATATGTACATGCCCACACATACACACACACACACACACACACACACACACACACACTTTGGCTTTTTAAAACCTATTTCTAGAGTTTTAGGAAACATTATGTTTCTAGCTAGAATTGCTGTTTGAACTTTTGTGTGGGGGATTAGATGTTAACAGAATAAATACAATTAAGTGTGTTTTACTCAGATTTCCACCCTAAAAATAACATTTTAGAGACATTTCAGGACCACTCAGCTGATTTCTTCTTCAAACCTACTGTAGGGTTTTTTTTTTTTTTTTTTTTTTTCCTTTTCATGTGAAAGGAATCAAAACCTTAGTAGAAATGAAAGGATAAGCATGGCTTCTGGTCATTGTAGGTCTGTCTACATGAGGCAATGCCGGGTCCTTAGAACTGGTGTGTTTCTGGCAGGAATGGAGATCAGTAGGAACCTCTTGCTTGCATGAGAGCCAGAGCCAAGAGTCTGCTGTTTCTTTCCATCAGACTATCTGCGGCCTTTGACCTATCAATTTCTAGGCATTTCCTCTACAGTTCATACTGTGCCAGACTCCAGTCTGGGAATGGGAGGGAAAGGATATACAATTCCAGATCTATTTGTTATTGCTAAAGAGTTTTCTGGTTTTAACAGAGGGAAAGGGCTTTGTTTAAATTTCCACAGAGCATAATTAATGATTATTGACTGGTAAATGAAGAACAGGTGACACTCTGGATTAGAAGATAAATGATCCTGTGTTCTAGTGTGATAATGGGTTAGTAATTTGCCACAAAGCCAAGCGCAGTGCATCCCCTCCTAATGCCAGATCATGTCCGGGAAACAAAGGCTCCTGTGTGAGGAGGACACAGCCGTCGCCTCCGTGTTCAGCTGCACACATTGATCTGCTCCATTTGTTCTCTGATGGATGGCACAACCAAGGCGAGAGTTCACCCATTCTCACCTTCCTGTTCACATGTGGGACCACACGACCCATAACAGGATGGGCCACAGGCTGTGAGCAAATCGCCACCCAGCTTTGACTTCTGAAAGCAAAAGCAATCTTGAGGTTATATGTCTTAGGGGTCAGCCTTCTCTTCTGTCTCTCAAGGAGTCAAAGAGGAAAAGCGGGAGTCATTCTGCATTCTTTTGGTACCCTTTAAGGATGTGACTGACTCAGCCACTTCCTCAGATACTTACTTTCAGCCTTGACTTGATTACCAGCCAGCCCCCACGCACGTGCGCGCGCGCGCACACACACACACACACACACACACACACACACAGAGTCTCCTTCCTTTTCATCCATCCCACAGGGAGCAAAGCAAATCACTTAAGGGATGTACCAGAGCAAGATTCTTCCCCATGAAAATGTCCTTCAACGGCAAGAGAATAATACAGTTTTCAACTCACATCTCAAGATTATTTTCATTAAAGAGCTGTGAGGTTAAGGGAACTCTGATGCTATACAATTGACATTTGACAGCTAAGTTAAAATAGGTGTAGATACTATATTTGTAATATGCTTTCCTGAAACCAAATAGCTAATCTGTTTTACAAATCTAACTTGGAGAAATAAAAAACAATTTTACATTTAATAGTTTCAGACAAAAACAATGCTCAGCTCTTTGAATGGTACTCATGAATACATGAGGTTCCGGAGGCCTTGGTGAGGCCAGTCTTCCTTGCTTAGTAAGTTACCAGCTCTACTGGCTGTTCACAGTGGCCCAGTGAAGGAGAAAACCCAAAGTACATCACCACAGACGACTGACTGCACTGATTCCATGCATGCCTTTTGGGGTAGATGTGTGTTTGTCTTAAAAATCTGGATTCTACAATTGCTTCCACTTTGCCATTAATCTCCAGTTCAGTATCCAGGCCGCAAACACTGATTAACTGAGTCGGCGCCCATGAATAACAGGATTGGTTAATCAAGGTGATGTTTAACTATGTGTATTTGACTGCAGCTTTTTTAAGCTTGGTGTGTTTTGTGCTTATGTGCTATTTTTATTTGTTATGTGTGTGTACAGCTGTCATAAAAACAATGTTTACACAGAGGAGAAAAATCAAGGCGATAATTCTAACACAGATCATCTAATACAGTCTGGAGGTATAGCTCAGTGTACAGCATTTTGCCCACCATGTACAAGACCGTGGACTTTATCTTTAGTAAGAAAAAACAAAAAAACAAAAACAAAAAACCAAACTAACCAAACAACTAAACAAAAATCTATAACAAAAGAATGATTTTTAAAATGTGAATTTCTGGGCAGTGGTGGTACACACTTTTAACTCCAGCACTTGGAAGGCAGGAGCAGGTGCTTCTCTGACTAGACCAGGCTGGTCTACAGACAGAGTTCCAGGACAGCCAAGGCTACACAGAGAAATCTTGTCTTGAAAAACTAAAAACCAAAAACCATAAAGTGTAGATTTGAACAAATCAAAAGTTAAAAACAAAAAATGCACATGGGACCACTCTCATGTGTTCCTTATATTTAGATGTTATTTTGTAGAAGGTTTTTTGTTTGCTTGTTTTTTATTGAGAGCCTGGTAGTTACAGTTTGGGTTGATACCTCAATGGATGTAAGACAGGCCAAGTCTTAGGCTCAAGTAGGTGAGTTTCAGGAATAGCCCAGGAGAATCCCTCTACTACAACTTATTTGTTTGTTTTTATATCAAGATAGGCTCTCATCAAGCTCAGGCTGGCCTCAAACTCACTATGTACCTTCAGGTAGTTATGAACTCCTGATTTTCCTTACTTCTACCCCCTCAAGCACTAGAATTGCAGGCATGTGCCATTATGCCTAGCTCTTCGACCTTTCGGAGAAACAAAAATCCAATAACCCAATTAAGACAAATAAAACTGTATTAACAAGAGGAAGTAGCATACAAAAAAAAAAAGGCCCTCTAAGTTTATTCATGGGCAAAGCCACTGGCATGTAGACAAATTCCACTGAGTGACAGTCCTTTAGCTATTCTAAAGATACAGTTACCAACTAGGAAGAACTAATAGATAAGAAATTCTTCATATCAACAATTAATAAGTGGGACTTCATGAAACTAAAAAACTTCTGCAAGGCAAAGGACAATGTCATTTCGACAAAGCAGTATCTTACGGAATGGGTAAAGATTTTTTTACCAACTCCACATCTGATAGAGCGTTAATATCCAAAATATATAAAGAACTCAAGAAACTAGATACCAAAACCCACAAATAATCTATTGGTAAATGAGGAACATATCTAAACAGAGAACTCTCAACAAAGGAGACTCAAATGGTTGAGAACACTTTAAGACATGTTCAACATCCTTAATCCTCAAGGAATTGCAAATCAAACCCACCTTGACATTACATCTTGTACCTGTTAGAATAGCTAAGATCAACAACACAAGTGACAGCTCATGCTGGTGAGGATGTGGAGTAAGGGGACCACTCATCCATTGCTGGGGGGAGTACAAACTGAGACAGCCACCACTATGGAAATCAGGGTGGCAGTTCTTCTGAAAGATGGAACCTATCTCCTTTGAGATCTAGCTATACCACTGTGATAGTTTGGATGAAAATGGTTCCACAAACTGATAGGAGCTGGCACTACTAGGAGGTGTGGCCTTATTGGTGTAGATGTGGCCTTGTTGGAGGAAGTGTGTCACAGGGGTGGTGGTGGGAGGGCTTTGAGGTCTCAGATGCTCAAGGTTGGCCAGTGCCTCACTGTCTCTTTCCTGCTGCCTGTGGATCCAGATATAGAACTCTCAGCTCCTTCTCCAGCACTCTGTCTGTTTGGACACTGCCATGCTTCCAGCCATGATGAAAATGGACTAACTCTCTGAAACTGTAAGCCAGCCGCATTTAAATCTTTTCCCCATCAGTTACCCTAAGACAATCACTCTTGGGCATATACCTGAAAGATACTTCACCATACCACAAGGATACTTGGTTAATCATGTTTATTGCTGTTCTATTCACAATAGCCAGAAGTTGGGAACAATCTAGACGTCTCTTAAAGGAAGAATGGCTAAAGAAAATGTGGTACTTTTACAAAATGATGTATTACTTAATAGTTAAAAAAAATGGCATAATAAAATATGTAGGAAAATAAATGGAACTAGAAAAAAAATCATGCCAAAAAAGGTAACTCAGACCCTAAAGGATACATATGTTTGTATTTACTTATAAACAAATATTAGCTTTTAAGTAAATTATAACCAAGCTACAATCTGTAGACACAGAGAGGTTAGGTGTAGAGTAAGGGACTAGGGTGGGGGGTGGCATGGCACATGAATCTCCCTGAGAGGGGAAAATAGAATAGACTTTATGAGTAGACTTGGGTGAAGAAAACTGAACAGGGGGATCAGGTAGAATCAAGGAATGCAGGGAGAGACAGCTAGAACTAAGGGTCATTTGATAGGTGCAGGCACACCTAGTATAGTGGAAATTTCCTAAAATATATAAAGGTGATCCTAATGAAGTCTCCAAATAATGGGCAAATAGGCCATCTCTTTGTCACCAAAGCTTACAGTACTGGGACTGTGTTACATACAATTGAGAATACCTGGAGCCCATCCCCAACAACCCACCTGTTGCCAAGACAATGGGCTGGTCTCCACACACTGACAGCAAGGCCCTATTGCTGAAGACAACACCCGCATAACTCATTGAATATGGAGAGGTTGAGCTAGTGCCTACATTGAAGCTTCACCAGTTCGTTCTTGTGCCTTTGGTACTGGAAGATACTCTGCAAGCTACCAAAGAGAAACATATACACCAACCCAGCCACAACCTTTGACCTTCAGGCAATGTTGGAAGAAAGCTTTGTGAGAATAACCAAATAATGTCTAATTTGACTTAATGTCCACTCCATGAGATGGAACTATACCCAACACTATTTGGGTGACCAAGGACCAGAGACTAGATAGCACAGAGACCTAGGATAAAACCAAATAGTACTGGTTAGAAAAAAAGAGTGATAAGATGATGACTCCTAATGATACTCTGCTATGCTCATAGATCAGTGCCATATTCAGCCATCATCACAGAACTTTCTCCTGCAACAGAAGGGAAAAAAACAGAACCCAACACAGTTGGATCTCTCTCTCTCTCTCTCTCTCTCTCTCTCTCTCTCTCTCTCTCTCTCACACACACACACACACACACACACACACACACACAGAGGGGGGAAGGGAGGGAGTGAGGGAGAGAGAGAGAGAGAGAGAGAGAGAGAGAGAGAGAGAGAGAGAGAGACAGGCAGACAGACAGACAGACAGACGGAGAGACAGAGAAGGAAAGGAAAAAGAAGAGGGAGAGGGCGAGGGACAGGGACAGTGACAGGGACAGGGAGAGAGACTGACGTTGGAACACTCAGCTCTAAATGAGGTGTCTTCATCAAATTCTCTCCCCCTTAGAGCTCAGGGAACACCAAGGAAGAGGAGGCAGAGTATAGGAGCCAGAGGGGATGGTGGACACCAGGAGAATAAGGCCCCCTGAATCATCTGAGCAAAGCTCATATGAACTCACAGAGACTGAAGCAGCCAGCACAGGGCCTGCAAGGGCATGCACTAGTTCCTCCGCATATATGTTATAGTTTCCAATTTTGTGTTTTTATGGGACTCCTGAGGATGTGAATAAGTGGGCCCCTGATTCTTGTGCCTTTTCCTGGGCCCTTTTCCTTCTGTCAGTTTGCTTTGCCCAATTTTAATGTGATGGTCTTCTTTTATATTATTATATCTTATTTTGTTATATTTTGTTACTATCTCTTAGAAGCATGTTGTTTTCTAATGAGAGACAGAAAGGGAGTAAGTAGATCTAGAAGGAAGGCAAGGTGGGGAGGAACAGGGAGGTGTTGAGGGAGGGAAAACTAGTCAGGATGTGGTGTTTGAGAAATGACTCTCTTTTCAAAAAAAGGGAAAATTAATACATGTTAATAAGCAAACAAACAAACAAAAAACCAAATAGCAACAACAAAAAGATATTCTTAAAAGTGTCCAAGCAATATAATATAACTTAGCTTTGTACACTTCCTGCTCCCCATTTTTGTTGGCTTATCACTGACACTGTATTCTGAAAGGAAGCAGCTATGACCCTATTTTATTCTAGCAAATTGTAAGATTGTAGTTAATTTCCTCTCTCAAAACCTGTGAGAGCCTCATGTATGATGATCATTCTGGGATGTGTGCATGTTCAACAGGCAAGCAGAGTCTATTATTCTAGCTAGCAGAGCAAGTGCACGCTTAGTTCAACAGCATTTAGTTACCTCCACTTAACTCTTAGTGTATCTGGTCTCTTCTACTTGTTCCATTTCTTTTCTAGACATACCTATTTTGCATACATTGTATCTTCTTTGTTCTACCTCTGTATGTAGCACCTCCTGTCTAATTACCTTTTTGACTGTGTTTTCTTGTTATTTTATGTGAGTTCCTCATCCTATTCACTTGGTTGTTTTCAGTAATATTTAAAGTTTGCTCTGTGTGTGACTTCAATTTCTTATTTTCTTTTTTCTCTTCCATAGTGTTCCTGATCACTACCACCTTGTTTTTTCAAAATATTTTTTATTGTACTTATAGATAGGTGTGTGTGTGTGTGTGTGTGTGTGTGTGTGTGTGTGTGTGTGTGTGTCCCACTAAATTTAATGCCATCAGCCCACATTCAATAGTATTTTTTTGTAATTCAAGTTACATTTTACTGTTACAATAAAGCTGGTTAATTCTTTCTTAATATACCTTTTGTTGTTATTCATTTCAGAATGTTTTAAGGAGAAAATAATACTGAATCCAAATAGTTTAGTCATTTAGATATGATATTTCTTTACTCATACTCATTTTAAAAGCATAATGTCTATATAACAAACTGGATATAATGCTCAACATCACATACTGTGAATGAGTGTATAAAGAATTATCCTTTGTTATTTTAAAGCATGTGTTCTGGATCACACTTGCAACTCTAATGCATGAGAAGTAGAGGCAGAAGGATCAGGAGTTCAAGATCATTCTCAGCTACATCAATTTTGTGAATAATATATAAAAGATAGTCCTCCCGGAAGCCATTGGTTATCAAATAAAAAGACCAGTGTTAGATGTGGGATACCCCACCTTGAGTTGTTGGTTAGGTATATCCTGAAGAGTCCCCAAACAATATAGATTATTCCTATTTCTCTCAATTGGCCATCAGAAGTTGATAATAAGAGCCTATGGTTGAAGACACCAATGACTTTGGTCACAGGACATTGAGAAATTATACTGGTATCAACCAGGAAACTTCCTCTATGCTGGTTATCTTTCATGGTTCCAGAAGGTGCTATATAGGCTACTGAGGGGGATGTTATTAACAATCTCACCCAGCTATGAGTCATGTGAACTACAATAATGATAGACTATAACAAAATAAGTATAATATTGCACAAATGGTATGGGGGTAACCAGCTACATTCTGATTGGATCTGATGCCTATTCCACAGAAGGAGAAATAGGTCTGGTACTGTAAATATAGCCAAGAATCCAGGGTTGCAGAGCTCACAGGCCCTCTGGGTACACCTACTAATGCTATTTAGTTAAATAGAGATAGATATATAAATACATATCTCTATGTTTATAGATTATCACAGCTTTCATACCTCATCAGAGAAGTTCTTTTGTGCAGTGGACGTTGGATAGTACAGACATTTCCAACTGATCAAACTTCAGAGAATGTCAGCGGAATGTTCACCCACCAATGAGACATCTATATCATCAAGGACAGTAGGGTAGAAAGATAATAAGAGCCAGAGGTTAGGAAGACTGAAGTGAACCAGTGTCTTCTGGACATGGCAGGACTGCTACATTAATGAACTCATAGAAGTTGTGGTCACCTGTACAAGAACCAGCCAGTCAACATTCAAGCCTGGAGCAGGGAAGGGCTCATTAGCCCCTAACCCTAATGAAGACGAAGACATTACTGGCAACTTATGGTTTCTGAGGGAGGGTTTTCTTTAAGGGTATGGCCTTTGATAGTTCTACCATGTTCCAGTGTATACTCTATAGCTAGGAATATACAAGCAGCATAAATAGGACTTAGAAGGTCATTAAAAAAAAAAAAAGAGTATACTAAGGGTGAACAGTATAAAAATACATTGTATGAAACTCTCAAGGAATTGATAAATATAATAATTAAAATACTTTATAAATATCTAGAGAAAAATTGTGAGGGCTAATGTTATGTTTTCAATTTATATTACTCAGCTTAAAGAGATCTGTAAAACAAAAATGCCTACAACCTGTAAGCCCTACTTGCCCAAGGACAGATAACGTCCTAGAATACTAGGGTTTCATGTGAGATAACAAGCCACATGTTTTCACTTCAGTAAACAGGTTGGTTGCCCCAACTGCACAGGATTTGCTTGGTGGCGGAACATAGGCAGGAACTATGTCAGGATGTATGATTGTCTCTGATTGAACAAAGACTATGAACACGTAGCCTCATGGATTTTGCCTTTATAAACCTCTGACTAGTATAATTCAGGGCCATACTCTGGGAATCCCAGGTATAAACTCGGCCAGTGCCCATTGTCCTGGCCAGTACTTAATAAAAATTGTTTCAAATTTTGCTCAAAAAATTGTGGTAGTGGTCTTATTCTTACTCAGTGGAATTAACAAGACTTAATTATAAAGATAATTGAGATAATCTTTAACAAATGTAATTTAAGAATCTACAAGTAATATTTATGGTGTTTTCAATTACAATGTTTCTGGCTCTAAAAGGTGATGCATAAAATGTGAGTGAAAAATAATGAGTGAAAAATAAACAATGAAAATTAATGTTAAAGTGATCAATTGTGGCTGCATTAAACCATTCTAAAACATAGTGACTTCAGTTTTTTGTTTCCCAGAACTTCTGGAGGGCTCATCTTGATTCATGGTGATACCGGCTGTGTGGATCAGGCTGGACTATGGGATGGTGATGACTTCCCTCCCAGACCAAGGTGCTTAGTGTTACCCTCACTCAGGACTTCTCATGGTCAGTCTGTACTCCCATCATTTATCAGCCTACACTAAGCAGCTTTACATGGTAGCTGTTCCCAGGAAGGTAAACAGACCTAAAGGCCTTTAAAGGGCTGGACGCTGCTGTCACTTTCTAGGCAAGCCTTTGGTTATAGTCAGTCCACTATCAAACAGGGGAAATAGGGTTTCTCTTCTTATGGCTATAAAGTCATACTGCAAAAAGAGGGGCAGGATGGGTGGGGTTATTACACTTATTTCAAGAAGAATTTATCCTACCACAAAAGGAAGGCTCTAATGCTGAATGAATGTTTAAGTATTGCAGCAAAATCCTATAGCTATATGTATTTGAGACAGGGTCTCAGTATGGCCTAGAACTCTCTATGAGGCCCAGGCTGTCCTGGTACTGGAAAGAGCCCTGCTCTGCCTCCTTATGACATCACAGGAATGCACTGCTACTCCTCCCTCTATACTTTCAGTTTCTACGCAAAGTTCTAATATATCCTAAAATTGTCCAATCATTGGCTTATATGATGGAAAAATAATTCAAAGACTGGCACCTGGGATGTAGAAGCTCACTTTTAGGTCATTGGTATAATTTGACAAATGTTCTAACTTGGCCCTGACATCACTACTGTCACAAACATACTTCCCAGAAGTGGTAGTTTCCTGGAGCACACCCTGCCACCTACCTCAGTCAGGTGTTTCCAATTACCTGATCTCTCCCACTCAAATACTCCGGTAAGTCACTCTAGAATTAGTGTCTGGCTCAGCAGGGACAATAGAGAAGCCCTAGGAATGGTGGAGGAAGTTTCTTTACATTTAATGAGCACCTGATTGGCTACCTCCTTGCTCTTACCTCCTGGCTGTGCTATGTAAATCTCTCCTGATTCATTTGCCTTTCAATGACCATACTCATCAACCCTGTTCAAATTACCTGGGTCTGACCTTGGGACTATAACGTAATTCCTTTCAATAAGTCCTGGTGTTGCCATAGGCCTTTCCTTTCTAGCAAATAAAAATTACTAATCCATGCTCTAATACACAGGGTAGGGTCAGCCTAAATATAAAGGGTTTAAAACTTCCTTTCTTCCTATCTTTGTTTTCTGAATGCAAAAGAGAAGAAGCTAGTTTTAATGAGTATTTTACCCTGATATAAACATTAAATAGATATTTCACATACCTTTGTTATTTTATAAATCTTTGCACTTATAGCATGGCTCAAATCAGAAGATCTCAGTGGGCACATGAAGGCATGCCATACTGGGCAACACAAGGGAAAAAGCAGGCTTCAGAAGGTTAACCTACTATATGAGACACGCCCCTGATCCTGCCTGCTCATCTTGCAGGGAGACTGCAGGGCTTTGAGTTGGAAAGCACATCTGGAGAAATGATCCTGTCTCTCTTCCATCTTTACTCACTATGTCCACTCCCTGACTTCTGCACCCATTTCATCAGTCATGTCAACCTAGGAAAGGAAATGAGCTTGTAAACTAGTATATCCAGGTTTTCCTTTATTGGCAGTAACATCTGATTGCCTGCCTCAATTACCCACAAAGAGGCAAGGACAGCATATAACCTGCTTCCTGCCACAAAAACATGTGACAAACACCCAAAGAACATTTATGATTTTGGTGAAATGTGATAAAGATGGCAGCAATTCTCAAATACTGGCATATATCAAAATTGTCTGGCAGACCAAAACAAATTGCTGGCTCTCCCTACTCCAGGAGAGTCTAACTGAAGGGCCTGGGTGGCTCCAGAGAGCATGTAGCATGCATATGCAACAAGTTCATGGGAAAGCTGGAGTGTTGCTCTGAAAATACCCAGGCCTCTACTGGGGCGGGTCTGGTAACCTGGGATGCAATTCCAGCCTGCTGTTTACAGGTAACTGTTGGCAAGGTAGTCAGACGAGAGTATCTTATCTTATGGGGTTTTAACACATCTAAAGTGTGTCTGCTCATGTGCCCATGACATAGGAAGTGCTCAAAAACGATTATTTATTATCAGAAGAAGGGTGATGACAATAATTTTGTAGCTTGGGAGAATGAATGGTCCATCCCCATGACAAAACTCTTGTATCCATAAATGGCAAAGGGAAGGAAGGTCTATTGGGTGTGGTGAGTTAAATCCCCAGTCAGTTAGTCAGAGCCACAGAATTTTATAGCTTGAAGGGGCCTCAGAGATGTTCTCATTCAATCCAACTCATTCTAAAGATGAAGCAACTGAAACCAGAGAGATTAAGTAGTGCGCCTACAGTCACACACCCACTTCAGCGCAGATCTGGGGCCGGAGCTCCAGCTCCCCTTAAGTGCTTTCTGCTGTACTGTAACACATTTCCTAGAGAAAGTACCTACCATAAGAGAAGGCGAGGAACTGATGCAGGTTGACCCAGACAGCAGACTAAGCAATTAAGACATTTATGAACTGCCTGCTAGGTGCTAGGCTTTGGAGATATCCCAGGAAGGGGAGAACAAAGCAGATTCTGTGCCTGGGTTGGGGTTTAAGACACTTAGAAAAGACATAGACTGTTGGTGTTGGAGAGCTAGCAGCCCTAGCTCCTTTCTAGTTTCCTCCTATAAGTAAGACTTGCCCCACCCACCACTCCAGCTGAAGGTGAATCAAAGGCAGCTGTCACTGAAGCAGGTGACCTGTCACTGTGCATCCTGACTAACTAACCTCCTTGGTGGTTGAATGGAGACCTGGCAAGTGCAGAGCAATCATAGTTTAAAATACATAGACACCGAGCCAAGCCAACAAGGCAGTGTCCACTGAGGCTGCTGAAGTCTGGTCCCTACTGATGCAGAGGGAAGGCTTGCCCAGGGGAAGGAGGAAATTTATAAGAGTAGAGGAGTTAGAATGGAGAATAAGGGAAGAACACAGAGCCTTGAGCAAAGTAGGTCTTACTTCCTGTGTCTGAGAAGTATCCCAAGGCTCCTATGACAAATCTCTTTCTGCTCTGTTGAGTTGGTTTCTGTCCTGTGTGCCAACAAATTCAGATGAAGACAGCTAGAGGCCAAGCATGAGTTATAGACTTGAAAGTCTACGGATAAGTCATATATCTGCTCTGGGCTGAAAGGGGATTCAGTGGGGAAGTGCCATGTGCCTAATGGCTACTCAAGTATACCCTGCCATGGAGGCAGTGCCAGCATGAGAGCAGGGGTGTTGCTCATCAATGTGTTCCTGTCTGTGACCATCCTACAACTTCTGTGTAACAATAACAGCAATAGTAAGCAAGATTGCCACCATTTTAGAAACTGGCAACCCTGTGTCCCATTTGACTTATTCACTGAAACTCTTCAAAGATGTATCCCTAGAGAGTCCAATTACAAAAGTCATGGTGCCTAGTTGGAAGCTGTTTATCTAACAGACTTTAAAAATACACTTATATAGAATATCTGCGATCATCCTTCCTTTAATTTTATTTGCTAAATTTGTAAAATGCCCACTATAATCAGCATATGAGCTCTGCAAATGTGAGTGGTCGAACTTCTCTACTGCCTCGCTCTAGCTTTGCTCCTCACGCGTCACATTCCTACATGTTGGTTTTGCAACATTTCTGATCAACAGAGAAAAAAAGGGAACCCATCCATATTTAAGAAAATATTGACTGTCACAGTTATATGCGAGTACAATGACACAGGAGAGATTACCCATCATCCATCATTCAACACACACACAGACACACACACACACAAACACACAAATGAGAGAGAGAGAAAGAGAGAGAGAGACAGAGAGAGAGAGAGAGAGAGAGAGAGAGAGAGAGAGAGAGAGAGAGAGAGAGAGAATCTCAATAAAGGTAAATCCACACAAAACAAATTAAAACTAAAGAATAAAAGAGCCTATCTTATTCCCCAATATTTAAAATACAAATAAAAAGTTTGTTCTACAAATATAAGTATTAAAAGATACACAGGGGACACTTTAAAATAAAATTTAAACATATATGACTACATAAAATCTAGAACAAGCCTGTTATAGATTAGTATTATCAAAATATGTTCTCAAGTATTTGAAAACCTTGAGAGAGCTAAAATTAGTTGTAAGGAATCTTTAGAGAAATCTATAACTTATTAGACCCTGGGAGGTTACTATGTGGTTTTGCTTTGTTTTGTTTTGTTTTGTTGGGTAACTAAAATTTCAATAGTTTGACCAGTAGCAGTGTGTGTGTGTGTGTGTGTGTGTGTGTGTGTGTGTGTGTGTGTATGTATATATGTATGTATATGTATATGTATCTATAATACATATAATTAATAAGTAATGTAACTTAGGCAAATGTTGAAGACTGATCTAAGAGCATTCTTTTCTGTTAATATAACAAATTTTTAACATTCACTTCATGTGAATGAACAATGTTTTTATTGTTTTACTTTTTTGCTTGTGTCAGTGAGTGTCAAGATATTGTTCTTTTAATACATGAAAGTATTTGCAAAGAGCTTTACTACTGATCATCAGATGTTGGCTGGAGGCAAAATAAAACAGAGACACTCCAGTTGGGAAATCCCACTAGTAATGAAAAGCAAGACTCTTTATAACACATTCAGTTTTCCTGCCAGTTTTCCCCTCTCAAGTATACAATGATTTATTTACCCAACAACTGGTGATGTTAAAAGCGATGCCAGGGTGGTAGAGTGAGGGAAGAAGGGAGCACAGAAAAAAAAAAAAAAAAAAAAAAAAAAAAAAAAAAAAAAAGACAAAACTAAAATCTTTACTTTCTTAAAAATGAAACGGAAAGCCAGTAAGAAGAATGCAAAAACTCCAAGATGAAGCTCAAAGATCCTGACATAAATCAAAGGCAATGCAATGGAAATCAATTTTAGAAAATCCAAGGAATTCTGTCTTTCAACAGCAACAGAGATGCACTGGTGGTTTCTATCAAGTTAGCTTTTCTGTGTTGTTACATACTGCTTGCCATTCCTGTTTATTTCAATTATCAAAGTGAAATGTCCATAATCAGGTATTGAAAGCAGCTCTGCTCTTTTCCCCCCCTCTTTCCCAATACTAATTATCTTGTCTTTTGGTACCGACTGAAAAGACAAAATGCTCGTTCTTTCACAGAAGGCTGCTCTGGCTGCTGGCTTACTCAAGATGAAACTGTGGGCTGTACCTGGCCTGTGGTTGGGACAACGCAGCTCAGAGCTGGCTGCCAGGCAGGCTAGCGAAGGCCACGCTCACACAGCGAGCAGCCAGACCAGCCTTTCAAGTCAAGTGTTGGCTTGTAGACACATCAGTTAATCAGCTATGAAATCACCACCACAATGTACTTATTGATCACACAGGGCTAATGACGCAACTCTTGGCCTGGAGAGGATGTGTGCTTCATTCTCTTGGCCTCCAACCTTCAGAGAAAGAGCACTTTGAGTAGTGTTTATGAAAGGCAGATACTAACTGTGATCTGAGCCTTCCTGGGGAGCTGGGCGATGTGCGTGGTTTTCCCGTGCTCTGTGCCCAGCACATTCACACTTGCCGCTCTCAAAGAACTACATGGTATTTTCACTGCATTGTACTTTGGAGGAAAGTTCTCAAAATACCTCAAATTGTCAGGATTCAAACTAAATTTTAGTTCCATTTCTCTAGGTTTTAGTATTTGCTTTGAGATCCTAAGGACTGTTGATCATTTTATGAAAGAATGGCATCAGAGAGAATCTACTACTATTGTAGAAAATTAAGAATCAGCATTTTTAAAAGCTGACCATGATAGTAGTAGTGCACATGCCTCCAGACTGCTGTCATACTTTCACTGCTCCTTCCAGTGAAGCAGCAGACAGGCATGGTAATCCCACTGCACATCCTACTGTTTCTATAAACGTCACTGTGAGGCCGAAGAGGAAAGAAACAAGGTAGGCAAGGGTGATGAGGGGCAGCCAGACCTGCTCTGAGACACTGTAAGGCGAGCCTGGGATACTCAGAACATAAGCCAAGTTGTGTCTTCCCAACTGACTAGCTCCAATGTTCCGTCCCCTAGAGTGTACCCTCTGAGCCGCAATAACAAAGAATAAGTTTGGTTCTGAGTGGAGTAAGAGGATGGGGCATAGGCAGAAGAGTCAGTTATTAAGTCTTAAAGATAAACTTCCAGTAAATCAAGTCTCCAGAGATACAGAAATAAAGCCCCAGAGTCTCCCTGAGAGAAGTGATCTGTCCATCATATGAGAAGGACCTGCAGCAGGGCAGTCTCCTTGCTATCAGGCTGGGTTGCACAGATATTAAAACAGCAGGGTCAGTGTGAGAGCAAACAAATAGTAAGTGACAGCACCGTGATCGCTCCTTCCTTTCTATTTTGTTGCACACAGATTGCCTTATGTGTAATGGGCTCCAGGAAAAACAGGAATTAAAAGAAGAAGAAGAAGAAGAAGAAGAAGAAGAAGAAGAAGAAGAAGAAGAAGAAGAAGAAGAAGAAGGGGAAAAAAAAAGCTCAAGTATTGTATTCCTCCCAGTACGATAAGGGACTGCTTTGGATTGCTTTGGGAGTAAACAATGGGGACAACAGGACATCTCAGTTGGCATCATGGTGGCTCCAAGATCTATAAAGCAATGGGAACCAGTTTTCGTTTTATTTTTTGTTTTGTTTTTTTGTTTGCAGGACACCTTAGTGACTCCCACTTAAGGTTAGACTGGAACTTCGCTAGAACTACCATGGGACTGACTAACCATTTGCTCCTAGCCATTTGCCCATTACCACAGGGCTCAGAGAGGCGCACACCAGGAGGAGACAGCACCACCTGCTGGTACTGCCCCTGCAACCCTCTTCTAATTGGAAGTTCTCTAGAGGTCTGCAGGAAAGGAGAGGCACTCTATCCTGACTGTTCTAGTCCTGCTCTGTTTCTTGAAGTACAACCACTAGGGCTGGAGTTTAAGAGCTAAGAAAACAGTGTGTTTGTCTGTTGAAAATAATCTTGTTCTCAGCAATAAAAGCAGTGTAGGCAGCTAGGGAAGTGTTTCTGCAATCACACATGTCTTACTATGTGTGACAGAAGGTATTCCTTACACTCGTGAAAAGACTTATGTGAGGAAACGTAAGAACATGAACTCAAAGCAACACTGTGGGTCTGGGGGAGGGCTTATTAGGTAAAGCACTTGTCATAGAGACATGGGGACCAGAGCTCTTTTTCCAGCACCAACATGAAGAGCCAGGAATGGTGGACATGCAGGGGGTGGGAGCAGACACTGGACGATCCCCAGGGTTCACTGGTAGCTAATCTAACAGAACAGTGAGCTCTAGGTTCAGGGGTGGTCCCTAAGCAAAGATACCCCCAATGTTGACCTCTGGTCTCTACACAGATGTATTCTCACACGCATGTGTGCTTAACGACCCCAAGGGGAAAAAACAAAACAAAACACGTACAGGAGGTTTGAGCTGAGAAGACTGCAGACACAAGAGCTGAGGCAGGTGGATGTGTTTGTCTACCTAATGTTGTATTTTTATAGAGAACTGGATGAGCATGGAGAGACAGCCTCCCCACTGTGTTGAGAAAAGAACTCAGCTAGGTATGTGGCTGGGTAGGCTTCTTGCTTTAGACTAGTTCCTTCACTTATTTCACCTCTGATTTTCTTACAAAGGCTACAGGGTTTTAGATATCCCTTCCAATAATATGCGGAGAGTACTTTGTGATCTACCAAATGTTGTTGCTATTATAAATGATAATATTATTGGAGAGAATTCCTGGGTTACTATCTGAGAGATCAGTGTTCCATAATGACCCTAAAGATATGATGTGATAATTCCCTGGGATGTTATCATACCAAACATAGTAACAGTATTTTGGGGAGCGCTAATTCTTTCAAAATGCATTTTAGAACAGAATCTGGGCCTTTAACATTTCATCCTTAGGAATTTCTGACTCCATGCCCAAAATAAGTAGGGTACGGGGTTAGGGTAAAGTTTTGAAAAAAGCACAACTTCCTGGCAGTGTGTGTGTGTATATGTATGTGTGTGTGTGTGTGTGTGTGTGTGTGTGTGTGTGTGTATGTGTGTGTGTGTGTGTGTGTGTAAAATAAATTTGTATAATAAAGGTAGATATTTCCAAGAGGGTAGCCCTATTTTCTCAATGGTGAGATGTGTTGGTTGCTGATGGATGGCATGCCTTTGTTAAAAAGCATTCTAACAGTAATCTAGATTTTAACAAAAATATGTTTACACCTTGACTTCTCAGTGGGAAAGGAAGACCTGTAAGTAGCATCTAAACAAAAGAATGAGCAAGAGATTTAAACAAATCAAATCTCTTAAATGGTAGACACCAAATTAAACCAAACCAAACCAAAACAAACAAACAAAACCTTTTAAAACTAATCACAAGCTGAAGACTGCAATGTAAGCATACCAGACCCCTAATGCCATCCTTTCTTCAACATCATTTTCCTAATTATCTTGGCCTAAGTGTTTCCAAGCTTTACTGTTTATTTTGGCAGAAGGCCTCTTAGCTCCTCTACTCTGTTCCTGGTGCTAGGATGGTGTTAACAAGGTTAGGTAGGAATACAACCCATTAAAAGGCATTGAGGGCTGTGGTCTAAAATCCTTTCAAAGAGATAAGAGGGCATCTGGGCAGCCTGAACTCAGGAGAGAGCAGCACTGAGTCTCCTAAGAGTTCTTTTGCCTTAGCTCTGCTGAGAATAATCCGGAGGCTTCCCCCAGTACTCTTGTAAGAAAATCAAGTAAGGTTCACTCCGCTGTTTAACAGATGGAGAAACTGAGACATGCTTAGAAGTCTGACCTGCAGCAAGGTCACATGGCCACTGAGCAGGAACACAAGGCAAATTTCCTGCTCCCTCTGCCAGTTTTCCACCCCTTCTACCCGTCAAAACGAAACAGCAGAAGCTTAGTTTTTGATAAGCAGTTCCATGAAAACACATTCTGTGCCAGATTCTCTCTGGTGCCCAAAGACACTCCCTGATGGGGGTGCACGCTTTAACTCCTTCACACCCTGGGGACAACGCCTGGAGATAACAGGAGAGCTAAAGGCATTGGGAAGGCTTCTCCAAGATTCCAAACAGAGCCCTTTCTTCCTGTCCTGCACTCCATTTCTAATGTCAAAGGTTGAGGTGTGGAAGCCGTTGACTGGCTCCTTTGAAGTACGCCTTAGTCCCTGGTGACCTTCTTGCCCCCACCCGAACTGCACATGTCCCCTCTCACTGGGCTTAGGTGGCTCTGCTTCTTGAAAGCTATGTGAAATGGGAGGTGTCTGAAGCAGAGAGTGATTTTGTCTTTTCAAGGAAACCGGGGTGCCTGACTTTGTGATGGTGACGATTACTGTGATGGTTTTCTCAGGCTCTCTTCCTCTCCTCCCTTTCTCTCTCTTTGGAGAGAGAAAGCAGAAATTAGGAGCTTACGCTAATGGGCATAGTATCACTGGAGACCTTTTGAGAGCTGGTGGGTTTGCTTGGGCTTTAGCAGTGAGGAAACGGGGCATCTAAGAGGTGTTCTTCCCATCTGGGGACGTCCTCAGTGTCAGAATCTACACCTTTTGTCTTGGGAACCAAGTCTTCTTGGTCAAATGGTGAAGAAAGACTACCTTCAGAGTCACACGGTTAGCCACAGAATGTCTCAAACTCTACTTTCTTCGGAACAAATTGTCTTGCTTTGAAAAGTGACTTCTAACTTTTGCACAGAACCAGACAGAGGATCTGAGATGGGTCCAGCTACCGCCTGCAGTGGATCCCTTCCTGAGATGTAATCAGCTTGAATTTCCAGAAAATCGTTCCCATAGAGTACAGTCAGCCTCACCAGAACTTCTGGTTACATGTGGTGTGCGCGGCCATCTACTTTGCTAATAAAAAACAGGGTTATATTAGGAACAAAAAATTAAAATTGGCTGATGCCCTGCTGCACTGAAGGGTGAGAGCTGGGACATTTTAGCAATCTGGCCTTATAGGAATTTCCTGAGAAGTTAGTTCCCCTAAGGAATCTGACTCAAATGTAAAGTTGAGCTGGGACCCTACACTACCTTCTCAGAGTTTCAAGTCAGTGAACATAGATTTTATACAGTTTAGTAGAGAATAAAACGAACAGTTTACAAAATGTGGCTTCTTAGGTGTATTTACAGTATAACTCCATATTTAATAATATTCATTTTCCTACTTTTCTAAAATTCCTTATATAGGATACATAAACCATAAAAGTGAATATGATTTTAGAACAGGAAACATTTCCCAGAGCCCTCTCCCAGTTTGTTAGATGCAGAGAAAACATTCTCTGCAGCATACGCCATTATGAAGCAATTGCTCATAGATGTCTTATATTCTACAAACAAAACCCTGAAGGTCTAGCCCTGAAGAATAAAGGGGCTTCCAATTTGCGAAGCTTAAATACTAGCTCATCTAAAGCCAATTCAGAGAACAAAGGACAGCCAGGACTTCAGCGTACTCTGTCCATCTTTTTAAATGTATTTCAGATAACAGCAAAAGACAAAGACAGAATGTGCCTCAGCTGGACCTCCCTTGAATTCTTCTCCCTAGTCCCCAGGCTGACCTCTGAGTCAAGCCAGATGGGACTGAGAGAGACGTCAAGGAAGTGCTGAAAAGGTGACTGGAGGCTCTGGCAGCTGAGTCTGGAGCTAGTTTCTTTGCAAGCTCTCTGGGGGCTGCTGCTTTCCAGTTTCTTAGGAATGTTTAATTCTCCTCATCCCTTCACTGCATCTCCTCTGGCGAGGTCAGGGAAGCCTGTGACATCCCCGGAGGGCACTGCCTAACTAAATTAGCATGAGATAACTTTGGACTCTCTCCCAAACATGAGAATACAAGGCAGGGAATTTCATTAAAAGCAGAAGACTAGATGATCCAAGTTAATCCCAGCTTTAAGCTCCTGTAGCAATGCTGCTTGTTTATATTTTGACTTTTCGGTGGCAGTTCACTGATCGCAATGCCATCCATGTGATATATGCATTGACCAGTGGTGACCAAACCACCAGGGTAATAGAGGTATAAAGTAAATATACTAGTGTTAAAATAGGTACATGGCTTATTTATGTTTACTTTATGAAGCAGAAGAGCCAGAGGTTAAAAAAGAATCATTTTGGTACTTTAGATTTTAAATATCCTTAAAAATATCAAAACAGGAATTTTCAAAATAATATGAGTCATTAATCATATGTATGAGTGTAAACATAGAAATAGCTATTGTCAGTTTAGTAAGGCATAAGATGCCATGCGGAAATCCTTTCTGTTAAATACAGAATTATTTGAAAGAATACATTGTAAATATTTAAAATGACAATATAAACATATATGTATTTATATATTAAACCTAGTGACTTTATAATTTGCTCCTAAAAATTAAAAAAATTATGTTTAAGTTTTTGGAGGTAATTATAATATTATATCATTTCCCCTTCCTTTTCTTCCCTCCAGGTCCTCCCATATACTCTTCTTTGTTCTCTTTCAAATCCATGGCTTCTTTTTCTTTCATTGTGTGTAGTCCTAAATATATAAATACAACTAAGTCAGTATAATGTTTGTTGTGTGTATATGCTTTTAGGGCCGAACATACAGTATTGGATAACAGTTGGTACCATCTTCCTCCAGGGAAGACTATTTCTCCTGCTCTCAGCATTCCTTAGCATTCCAGAGGCCTCTGAGTTTTTGTTATGTCCATTGGTATCACTCTTGTTTGGGTCATGCTAGGCAGCCATGTTGGTTTGGCTTCAGGGGCATAGCTACTGACATTTCTAGGCGACACAATCTCATGCAGCAAACTTACTCTTCCTCGGGTTCTTAAAATCCTTCCACCCATCTTCTGATTTGATCCCTGAGCCTTAGGTGCAGCAGTTTGTGTTGTAGATGTATTTGTTGGAACTGGGCTTCACAATTCTGCATTCTAAAAATTTTAATTTCAGAAGTAGCAGCTGTTCCCAAGAGCTGAGAGTTGAAGAATATAAATCTGTGTACGTATTTTGGATTTTCATCTACTAAGGAAATTTTCTGTCTACTCATTTTAACGGACGGATGTTTCTATCAGCTACTGTCTCACTGTATGTTTTGCTTTGCTTTCCAGTAGGCTAACCACCCTCAAAAGAAAGGCCCCACAGCCATGACTATATGGTCACACAAACTGGAAAGAGAAGATTATGGGAAAAAAAGAGGACAGTAGGTTAGGAGGAAATGGAGGTCAATGTGAGAAGAATGGGGAGTTAGTATGACCAAAATACACTGTATGCATGTATGAACTTTTCAAAAATTAATAAAGACATTACATGAAAAACCATGAAGAATACAATAATTTTTGAATAGGCTAAAAAAAACCTTGTTGTGTCATTCAAGATTTCTTTTGCTTGTTTTGAATATTTAGAACTTGTCAAAATTGAATTTGTAACTATTATTTACCTCCTGATAATTTATAGACTAAAAGACATGCTTGGTTTTCTCAATTTTGTATAGTTTTAGACATTTTCCATTTAAAAACAAATGTATTTTTATATGTGTGTGTATATAAGCAGGTATGTGCATATGAGTCTAGGTACCTATGGAGGCCAGAAAAGAGCACTGGATTCCATGGAATTGGGAGTTACAAGTGGTTATGGGCCACTTGACACGGAAGCTGGCATTTGAATCCCTGCAATAGCATCAGGTATATTCTTTACTGCTAAGTCATCTCTGTAGCCCCAACATTTTTTGAATTCCTTTCACTATGGCTTGACTACTGTAAGAGATAAAATGTAGTATTATAGGTTGAGGGAACATGTCTTACTCTGATTATTTTGTATTCTGTAGGCAGCAATTGTGCAATGATAAAAACTGTTACTTTAAGTTATATTATACATTGATTTAGCTACCTACTGGCACAACTAGATCCTAGAAAACCCCTCTCTCTTGACCTGGTAAATTTTGTGTACCACGCTAACATTCCATAATGACTAACACACAGTAACACACACTGTATACTGGAAGCAGGTAGGTGTAAATAAAGAAGAAATAGACCTTTCTTCCAAAAGCCTGAGTACTATAGCTACAGCCTAAGCTGTGAGTAAATAAAATTAAACTGCCTGAATGTCCAATGCCAAAAAGTGAGTTAAGAAACTCCTTTAAATTAGGGACGGAAAGGGGTAAAGGGGTACTTGAGCCCATGGTGACTTGCTTCTCATAGAAAGTACAAGATAAATACACATTGCAGAAATAACAGCCCAGGAAATGGAGGAATGGGGTTGACTGTTATTCCTGCTCCCTCCATCATGGGTATTTTGAAAATGGCTAGTATAACTCAGTGAACTCTTTGGTCACAGAATTGGGCCATTAATTACTTCATTGCCCCATAGCACAACTGAAGCGGAGGCTCTAACCTCATTGGTTTTCTTCTCTAACAAACCAAAATTCATTAACTCATATAGCAATCAAGTTAAATCTATATTCTTGATGATTCCATTTTTTGTGAAGAATACTAAATAAAATCTTCCAGCATTTCACAGTTATCTCTATATTTTAAAGTAGTTATTACATTTACTTATGCCATGAATCCCTTTGAGAATAGGAGAAAGAATAAATTTATTCCTTCATGAAAACCACATGAATGTGTGAATGTACACATGGGTATGCTCCTGTGTAAGATTTCATGGGATTGACTGATCTCTTTAAACCTTGTGTTATACATTTTTTAATTACAGAAATGAAACCATGATTTCCACTGGACTTTGCTGAAGACCTTAAGGTACTAAAAACTATGAGGGTTCAATGGAGTATAAAGGATATCTCATCAGCAGAGATTTGACTATAAGACGGGCACAGGCTAAAACCAGAGATACTGTCCACAGAACTGCCCAGAGTGGTTGTGGGATAGCAGCTTCTTCCTCACAGATCTGGAGGCTGAGACATGACCTCCAGAACAGGGAAGAGTCAGTGTGTGGAACAGTGCTTGCTTTGTCAGGGGAACTCACTGTGTAAATGTTAGTTGTTGGTTTTATGAAGTCAACTTGCCTTCCTGTTTTGAGAGCCAACTATTAAGTAGTAAAGCAAAAATTTCTACTAGAAAAATGAATGCAAGATGTCAGAGACATAATTGCAATCACTCAGTGTGTTTCCTTGATGACCTCAGAAGATCATTTAATCAGACTAAGCAAAAACCACCAGTCAACTTCTGGTAATGTTTCTTAAAAATTGTGATCTGGTGAGAAACAGAATTGCCTGCCACAGCGCTACCTGAGAGGGTCTTCCTGAATTCTCAGCCTGGTGCTCAGAGTGTGCTTTGATATAAACTCTGACATGGCTTTCCTCCTCATTTTCAGACAATTCAAGCCATGTTCAAACTCTGAAAAATAAGTTACTTAAGTATCCTTTATTAGTTTCATATACTATGCAAAGTAAAATTAAGTGAAAGTGACATGTTTATAAGACAAAGCCACTTTTAAAATGTAATTTTTATTATATTTTATAGTTTAAAAACCTCCTTCCCCTTCCCCAAACACTATATTCTTTTGAGGCTAAGACCCCTGAGCCTGAAAGTGCAATGACTCTGGAGCACAGCAGTTACTAGAGCACTGGTTCTCAACCTTCCTGATGCTGCGGCCCTTCAAAACATTTCCTCATGTTGTGGTGACCCCAACCATAGAATTATTTTCTTTGCTACTTCATAACCAGAATTTTCCTGATAATATGAATCATGATGCAAGTATCTGATATGTGACCCAGAGGGGCTGTGACCCACAGGATGAGAACTGCTGTGCTAGGCAGTCAAAGGCACCATGTTCACTTTCAACTCTACTCAAGATGGCTGTGCTGGGACCTGTTGCCTGTTCTTCCTAAAAGGACAAAGGAGACACAGGAAAATCAAGGCTATGGACAGACCCAAACTTGGACCCCAGCTTTGTTACTTAATGACAGGGATGCTGGACAAGTCATCTTACTTGTAAAGTAAGGATAATAATGCCCCTTCCTTAGTTTTCTTTTTTTAAAGTACAATGAAAAAATAATCTAAAGTTTCTATAATGGTAGGTGGCGTATACAAGCAGATCAATAAAACTAGTTGCTATAGCTTGAAGTTAATGCTACTCTCCTACCAAACTATATCAAATATCCAAAATATCCAATAGTTACAGCATACGACTCTTAGGTAGAACCACGTGCTACTTTTAGATAGAGCCACAGGGAAAATGAAGCACAAGAAGACAATGAATGAAATTTGCTAAGGACAAAAACAAAAACAAACAAAAAGCAAACAACAAAACACACACACACACACACACACACACACACAGACAGACAAAACAAAGCACAAACAAACAAAAACAAAATGCTCTTTATGATTACGAAGTATTTTGTAGCACAAGTGGAGACAGCTTCAGCTTCCTGGGTATTACTCAGAGAATTTCAGTGGGTAAGCATCAGGGATACCCCTCCAAGAGATAGACAGACACTTTGTAAATCACACTTAGTCATAGAATGAAATAAAAGAGCCTGAGTAGACACTTGGACAAGGACATCATTTGGGGTGCTGCACATCTACTGTCATGCACTGTGTGTGCAGTCAGCACTGGTGATAGTTTCTAGACATTCTGACACAGAGGTTTTGGAGAAGATGCTGTAGGAGGACAGTCCAGAGAAATCTCTGACATAAGGCCCGAATAGTCACTGTTTTGTCTGTACTCTTCTGCAGATTGTAAGAGCTAGTTTTGGGGAGGGGCCATTGAACAGATTAGCTGCACATTCCAATTTGATATTTCTTATCAAGCTAGGATACATTTTCAGAGAGAAATGGAAGATAAAAAATTGCACAGGGAGTTTTTAATAGTCTCTAGCTGGGACCACTGAAAAGTATCATTCCTCTCTCGTTGTAAATGGCAATGCCTGATAGCCCTGAGCTGCAGACAAAAAGTGTGTGTGTGTGTGTGTGTGTGTGTGTGTGTGTGTGTGTGTGTGTGTGTAAGACACTGTATGTATGTTCCAGGCAGTCAGAGAACTCAGTTCCTACTATAAACTCCAGAAAGCTTAACCAGGTGAGAGAAATAGCTCATCAATCTGATTAACCATAGTCTTCTCAAAAGTTATGATATTCTTGGAAAGCATTACCATTTAATCAAGGAACAGTACCTCAAGTAAATCTCCAGTCTTTGGACGAGATTAATAGCCAAAGCTTAGGATGCATAGCACACAATGATACCAAACTGCTAGACACAAAGTATGAATTTCCATCAAAATGTTCCACAAGAGTTTCAGTTTCTGGGAACAATAAAAAGAGTGGTACAAATACAGAAGGGGGGCTACCTCTTGGGCAGGTGTATGTCTGTAGAGGAAATGTTAACATACATGCTATGCCAGCTTTACCATGTGTTAAGAAAGTAAGTGTCTCATTATGGCACAGGCCAGATACCAAATGTACATCCACTGGGCACTCTGGCTGCTACTGGAGGGATGGCTCAGTTCTCCTCAAGTCGCACCTGACACATGAGTTCTAACTACGCCATTCCTGTCAAGGGACTGAGGGGACAGCCAAGAATTCAGTTTCCCTGGGAGGCAGAGAGAGTTTAACATCACAGAGTTTAGGCTTGTTTTTGAAGCTCATCCGATCCCTTTACAATTTATGAGCACAGACTTCAAATATTTACCACTAGGTCAAAAGCTTAACTTATTCTATACTATACATATTTTTTGGAACATAGGATAAAAACTGAATTTCTGAGTAGTAGCTTCAATTTAGAGCACAAAAATTACAAAACAATATGAAATCAATACTAGGATAGCATTTGAAAAATCAAGTAAAGGACATCTTGCAAGGAGAATGGGATAGCCTTTGTTGTTCTCTTCACAAATTCCCAAAGGACACTGCCTATACCACAGGAAAGATCTTATAACAGACAAGTCAAAACCTGAAAATGTCCACATTCTTTAGCTCTTTTCGTAACTGTCTCACTAATACAAACATAGCTGCAAAATAAAGGACAGCATATTATCTGGTGTGGAGCGATCTGTATGTCTTTCCAACTCACTTGTGCCTCATCACTCAGATGTCACAGGGTTTAACCTCCCCTGCTGTGGCAATGACATGCTCGTTTTACAGAACCTATCGTGCGATCTTCCTGCCCCAGTGAGTTGATATGACATATGGACTATATCCCACAAGTAAGAGAGGCAGCCTCTTGGATGAATTATGTGGGTTATTCCTTCACAGCTGCAGATAGTTTTCATATTTTGTAAAACAAAGCATGATGCAATCTCTCACTACATTATTAAAGTGGATTAGGGCCTATCAGCATCCTCAAATGATGGCTGTGTGTAAATGTGCAGACACAGACAAGCGTGTGCACCAGAGCATACACTCTGCCCTTCCATCTAACCGTTAGCTAGCAAAGATGTGTTTCAGGCCACGGTCACATTGGAAACATATGTGCAGCAAGTTCCCATTCAGAAACTCACATCAGAATAAACACGACTTGACCCAAAGAGAAAAAGGACAAGACTCTCTTCTCAAATTCTCCTTTGCGCTTGTAAAGCAGCAAAATCGGAGTGGGTGGGAGGTTAGCTCCATGACACACAGCGTGCTGAGCTACCGTGTGCAAGACTCTGGTTTCTATCCTGAACACTTTCAAAGTCAAGCCAACAAACAAGTCCCTTCCTTACTGCAGTTACCGTTCTCTACCCCAGCACTCTGATTAAATTAGGGAAGCAGATCCTTTAACTGTACGCAACACAAGTGTTTTAGGGGAGGGATAAGTAAGTTGCTTTCATCTCACTTCACATCTCCACAGAGTGTGCGTATCAAGGGACTGCCTCTTTTCTGTCCCTGGATTGCTAGACAGATGCATCAGACCATCTGTGAACAGCTCCATGTGCACACGGTGCACCTAGATCACCACTAAGTGGATCAGAAGATTTTACTGCTTGTGATATACCATCTCACTGGCATTTTCTTCACTGACGTTCTTCCTAGTTGACCTCAGCTGGGATTAAGTTGACAAAAAGACTAACCAAGTAGCACAGGTTTCCCCCAAAGATCTAATGTATTAGGATAACCATTTAGTTAAAGCACATAATAATTTATAAAGACCACTGAGAAAAGCAGTATTAAGTTCCATAGGGACAGGAGATGCCTCATATTGGCCCATTCATCCATAGAATAGCTTAAGTATATTCTGTTTCTCTCTCTGTGTGTATTTTAAAACAACATTTTAAAATTTTATTTAAATTTAAATTGTAGTGCACGTTTGTATGTACACCACTGCATGCCTGGTGCCTGAGAAGGCCAAGAGCCCCTGGGGCTGGAGTTACAGATGACTGTGAGCTGTGATGTGGGTGCTGGAAAAAGGGACTCTTGTTCTCTTTAAGAGCAGCAAATCAATGTTCTTACCATCTCTTCAGCTCCAATGTGGGGAGTTTTATGAGTAACTCCAGTTAGATCTCTGAGTCATCTTTACTCTCAACTCAATCTCATGTCTATCAGCACTGTCTTTGGAGATAGAGGAAGGACCAGGACTACGGCAGTGTCAACAATCACCACCATGTAACCATGACCTATTACATAAGGTGGCTACTATCGAAAAGTAGATGCCTGCTTGTATTAGAAAAAAAGGGAATTTTCCTTTTGCTCTGTTGAAATATTATGAGTCTGTTGACTTATACTGTGGTAATTCTTCTACTTGCTCGGAAATTATCTCAAGTATACAAACTGAATTGTCTGTAAGACTGATATCCATAGAGACATGTTCAGCTTCCCTGGTCTTATGCCTAGCAGGGTCCAAACATTATTGAAGCCTGTGCATATAAAGCTACTTAAAAACACACGAAGCCAAATGAATAAGTGAATGAATAAGATTGAATACAGGGAAGGGCATGTACAAAGTTCTGCATTAGATCCCCAGGATGAAGAAATCATCCTATGATTTTTAAAAAATGAGCAATACATGGCTTTCCCAAGATATGGTTATTTTTTTTCTCATGACTTCTCTAAATGTTCTATTAAAAAGTGTTTCTCTTCTATGTAGTTTAAAAGGAAAACAAATGCATACTTGGAAGGTGTGTGGGGTTTTATGGTCTCAGTCTTCTGAGTGGTACAATGCCCATCCTGCCACATGACTTCCTATGCTACTACCCAGGACTAATGTAGATGACTAGACTAGGAGACGTTGTCCCCTTACCCTTTGCTACACTGAAAATGATGACCATTCAAAGCCTAGAACTCTAAGGACACTGGACACAGACCTGTCTTGATCATTTCTGGGAGAGCAATTACTAAATTTCTGTTCTTTATTTCTTTAAAGGTTAGAAAGTCATGATGTAGATACTGTTTTTCTTTAAATAAATTACAGTAAAATACAAAACACCCCTGTTATCATGATATTGTACACAGAATCTACAGAATCTTACAATGTTGGTCAGTGGTGCAGTATTGTTGACCACTCAAGTATCAAATACTAGCATCTCAGGCTCTGCCTCAGACCTTCACCTACCTGGGTGCACTGCTTTATTCCCAGCTCGCTGGCTCTTAAAAAGTCTGCCAGAAACAGACTGTGAACCCAGGAAGTCCTGGGATACATGGGGGAGGACTGACGTGCTTTCTTCCATGTCCTGGAAGACATGGTTCGCACCTCAGCAGCAGGAGAAATGATTGGTACATAAGAGGGCTACACTAGTGGTGAGTCACAGGTGATAAGGTGTCACCAGTACGAAAAGGAATAGCTTTCAAAATGGGTTCTAGGCATCTCTTACCTGGCAGCTTTTGGCATGAATCTACTGCTGGATGGATGCCCATCAGGTGCCAGGTACCATACTTTCCCACACATCCAAGTCCTCATACCACCGCTGAAGAGGTGGCACTGTTGCCCTGGGATTTGGGAGAAGCGAAGTGGAGGTCAGATGCACCACTGTGCTGACACCACAGGGCAGTTCCTATTCAACATGGGGGTCTGACTCCTACCCTCAGCACTCCATTGCTATATGTCACGTCCTTAAAGCCCACGCCGTCAGAGAGAAGGTATGGCTCTTTGGTTTTTAATGTGGGGAATGCTACCAAGAGAGCTGGTCTTACTTTTATTTTTATAGTATTTCTATATTTCTTCTTGGTGTTCTTTCATTTCATTGTTGAAGGCCGAGGCTCTTTCTTGAGGCTCTGTCTCAGTATTTTCATTTCAACAGTGCTCTTATACCACTGCTCTCAGAAGCCTCCTGAGACACAAGAGAGCCAAATCGGGGAAATGGGAGCATTAATATTTTTAGGAAATAAAGAATGATGCTTAGCATACCTCTCCTCCTGATGGGCAATGAAGTACATTCGGCAGCCACAGGCAGTGGCAGCCACAGGCAATAGACAAAACTAAAGTTTAATTTGGTGTTCTCTGGGTGAAGCTCACATTTGTGGGACATTGTTTTTAGAGGATGGTGGAGGAATAACAAGAGGGTGTAAGTAACATGCCTTCCCTAGTATAAGCTGCAATCTGTTCTCTTCAGCCTGCACATGGGGAATAACGAACCTGAGAATTAAAAGCGCTAACCCTGTTAAAGAAGCAATATTAAGCTTGGCATAAATATAGCTGAAATAATCCAGACAGTTTTATGACCTTACACCCCAAATAAAGGTGAAATGCTGAATTCTTTCCCTAGAAATAGAGGTAAACACAGCTAACAGATGGAAGAGCTGAATGGAAATTTCAATAAAGAGGACCACAAAGAAGCATTTGTAAGCTCAGAGGTGCATGCATTAAAAAAAGAAGCTGAAAAATGGAACTTTGTTTTATTTTGATAGAGTGCCAAAACAGTACTGCATTCCTTAAAGAGCGGAATAAAGGATCGAGTTAGACTGGCCTTCTCAACACCTCTTGAAAAGCCCCCTTGGGTCTCATTTTGCTGGGATGACTATTTATATGACAGGTAAGGGAATAATTTTGCTGGATTCTGTTACACTAGGGCCTCTGTGACCCCTGGGTCAAAAGAGCAAATGCAAAAGTGACAATGTGGATAATTGCCTGTTTAGGATAATGGAATACTGATTGAAGTCAATTATTATAACACATGAAAGATGAAGGAGCTGATGTGAAAGGTTCAGGGGCGATGGCTGCAGAGTGAACCAGCAGGCACCACACAGAGGGGTGGCTGAGCAACTGTGGGATGCAAGAGGGGGCAGGTTTTCTGACCTAAAGCTCACTCCAGCCTGGAGCAGGCCAAGATCTAAAGCAGGTTAGTTTGTAAAACATGCCTTAAAACAGAAATTCAGCCCAATGCCCCAAACTGCAGGATTAGAGTAACATCAGTTAATGTGGCCCTCCATTAATTTTCACTATAACCTCTGAAGGCCTAGACTTGCCCCAAATCCATTAGTTTTGTCTGTCACTGGAGGGAACTTTCCCTTCCTGGCAGCCAGGAAAAAGCCTGCTGACGTACGCAGCCCAGACCATTGAAGCTCTACCAGCTCCAGACTTACAGATCTGCTCTTTGAGTTTTCTTTTCTTTCTTTCTTTTTCTCCCCCTCATGACAGAAAGAAGTCACAAATGTTTTTCCAACCTCAACACTGCTCCCAGTTGCCCTCCCAGTTCTGGTTTCTTAGAGCCAGTGCCTGGCCCTTCCAAGGCTTGCCAGTCACTTTGCAGCACTGGCACTGCTTCCATGGGCTGGTGGTGTGTGTGTGTGTGTGTGTGTGTGTGTGTGTGTGTGTGTGTGTGTGTGTAGTGCTGCTCATTGGATCTCAGAGGCTAAGAGCTTCAGTATGTTTCCAAATGAGAGCAGAGGTGGTCAGCACTGTCCACCGCACAGCCTGATTGTATGGCAGCCTTTCCAACAGGCCATGACATAGACCTTCTATTGAAACCCAAGATGCTACTTGCTGGGACACTTCAAAGGCAAGCACTGGAGCCCCAGAACTTCTCCCTGAGCTCTGGAGACCTAAGCCTTTTAAGCAATCCCAAAGACAAGGAATCCTGATGAGGACAACCAGTGTGCTTGAGGAGTTACGAGTGTCCCATGGCTTCCAGATGACCTCCCTGAGCCTAGAGCTCACACACTCGGGGCGTTAACAGCTGGGATTCAGCTGAGCCGCTTGCTCTGGCTCCTCTTCAAAACTGGCCACAGATAAAGGTAACTTTTTGGTTAACTGGGACTGTGAGTGATTTAAGAAGCTTCTGGAACTGAAGATTTAGATCTTGACTGAGTGTGCAGTTTTCTAGTGAGAGATGATGTACATGACCTTTCCAGATATCTTCATCTCATACATACACGTGTGTAAAAAAAAGAATGTCTCTGACAGGAAATGTCCAGAAAATGCTCTTTTGTTGCCTGCTGCAGAAGAATAGTATGTAAAGAGGGGCTGAGAAATTTTCCAAATTTTCTTTTAATAGACATATAATGAAAATACAACTAGTCAAGTCCACTTTCTTCTTTAATTTATCAAGGACCATCAATTTAATTAAACTAGCTCTTTGTATTTTCATTGCTTGAAACTCCGTAGAGGAGTCACAGTCAACAAATACACCTGTCTGGTACCCAAACTGCTGAAAAATTACCCTTCCTAAAAGTCCTCACGGTTCATTCAAGTCCATCCTATCTGCTGTTACTCCAATGTTCACTTTAGTATATGCACAAAACTCTCCAACATGTTTTGTAGGCCAGGGGCCATAGAGAAAAAAGTGTGTGTGCGCGTACACACATACACACACACACACACGCACACACGCACGCATGCACAAATAATTTATTTTTATTTTATATGTATGGGTGTTTTGCCTGTATGTTTATCTGCATACTTGTGTTTCTGGTGTCCTTAGAGGCTGGAGGCCAGAAGAAGGTGTCAGGTCCCCTGGAACTGCAGTTATGAATGGGTGTGAGCCACCATGTGGGTGCTAGGAATTGAACCCTGGTACTCTGGAAGAACAGCCAGTGCTCTGATATGGTAAATCACGTCTCCATCTCAAGAAAGTAGCTATCTTTAGGAGAGGTAAGGATAGAAGCCAAATTTACAAAAAGAAGTATGTTTAACTTACTCTTCCTTTTGTTGGCATGGAAGAAAGACTATTATTATTATTATTATTATTATTATTATTATTATTATTATTATTATTATTACTATTATTATATAACTTCATATGTGAATAAAAGCATAGAAGCTCTGTTTTCTAAATAATAACTTCTAATCCTTTGGACACATGTAAGTTTGGGCAAATTGCTTACTTTTTTGCATGCTGGTTTCATCACCTACAGAAAGGAGGAAACAGTGCCTCAGACTATTGTTAGGACTCAGTTACACTGTTTAGCATGGTGGGAACTACAGGATGAATAAAATAAATGGCAACAACTGCCATGGTCACGACAATGCGGAGAGGCAGAGGTAGTGCTGAGCCTCCTGGGAAGTATCACTGTTGGCTTGAGAGGAGGAGGGCCAGAGAGGGTCCCTCTCTCAGAGTCCCAGTAATATTTGGCTTATTCATGGCACACAGGAGCTTTGACTGTCGGTGGGAAACTATTTCCTCCCTGCTCCCAAGTGTAAGAAGTGGGGAATGCTAGCATGGAGCCTTCCTGTTATGCGTTTGACAACAACAGAAGGCTGCTTCTCCCCTCTGCCTATATGTTGGTGCCAGCATTGTCACTTCTACAAGCTGCCTGATGCATGTTTGCCTGTTCAGGTATTTGATACGATGACAGACTTGGAGAAGGGTTTGCCATGTCACATTGCATTAGCATTCGCTCAGATGAAATATCACTTAATTGTAGACCCTGAATAAATCTGAGCCATCTTTTACATGTATAGTCAGGAAGAGGTTTATAGGGTTCTACACATTTAGATATAGTCCAATTTATTCAGCTGTTTTTTTGTTTGTTTGTCATGAATGAGTTTTAAACTCTTACACCAAGAAATCAAACTTAAAAACAAAGCAGAAAAACCCAGAACAAGATACTTTACAACTTAACAGGAGCACTTCTGTGGGAAGTGAGTTGCAGGGAGACTACACTGATCTGCACTGTAAAACTCCTATGGTGTCAAGCACTGTCCGCAGTGGGAAATAACAGCCTTGTAACAGGCAGGGACCAGAGAGGGAACACAACAATCTGCTGGCTAGAACAAGCTTTCTGGAGCACTCAGGGAGCCAGAGGCAGGAGGATCTATGTGAGTTCAAGGCCAACCTTGCCTACAAAGTGAGTTCAGGACAACCAAGGCTACAAAGAGAAACCCTGTTTCAAAAAATTAAGAAAGAGAGAAAGATAGGAAGAAAGAAAGAAAGAACAAAAGGGCAAGAAAAAGCTTTCTGGATAGGCATGTCGGTGCAGGCTTTTAATTCCAGCACTCTGGAAGCAGAGGCAGGTAGATTTCTGTGTTTGAGGTCAGCCTGGTCTACATAGTGAGTTCCAGGACCAGACAGGGGTATATAGACAGAGCTTGTCATAAAACAAAACAAAACAAAACAAAACCAAAAACAGAAAAGCAAAAGAAAGAAAAGAGCTCTGTTAAGCAATGATAAGTAGGTGGTTTCCTGTTTGGGGATTGGGGCAGGGTCTTCTACAGAGGGTTCTCTGGCCCCGCCTGGCCCTCTGCTTTCATGGTCTATCTTTGAGGTGCCTTGTGCTGACTCAGGTTCTGGGTCAAGTGACAAAGCTCAGTGTGGGCTCTGTTGCTGCAGATAACGCTTCCTGGTTATCTGTTGTTTCTCGAGTGGGTTCCTGGTGCTGTGTTACTGAGGCCTTGGAAGAGCTGCCTGGGTTTGTCCTGTGGGCTGGCCTTGTCCTGCCTCCCACCTATTCCCTAAAGGCACTGCCCACTTGATCTCAAGTCGATCCTGTGCTGTGGCTAGAAGCCAACTCTCCACCAGGCTCCCTCTACTGTTCCAAGCCAACTTTTACCCTAGGATAACATCCCCTAGTCCCCTCATGTAAATCAGTTGGTGGCTTTTTCTCAAGGATTTAAGCCTACTGAATTGTCAGGGAATAACATCCTGCTGTGAGTCTCCTCAGGAATGAACCCTGCTGGTTAGAACTTCCTTTCCTTTCAACTTAGTACTGGAAGATGAGTCACTAGATTCAAATATTCTTAATGGTCCTGGGGCCTTTTTACAATTTTAGGTTGTGGGAATAATAATTTAAGACTGGCACAGTCCTTTCATGCTAACCCCCACCCACCTCACCCCACCCCTAAAAAGTTGATTTTCAGAGAATCCCAGCTGTCCTGAAATACTGATGAGCACGGTGTCATAGGCTAACTTCAAACAGGAATCCCAGCCCCTGGGCCGAGCTGCCAAGTTCAACAGACTGCACAGCAACAGGCTGTTGTGCTTGGATCAAGAGGATCTGAGTCTTGAAGCAACCTTGAAACACCACGGATTTTGTTATAAGTAAAATTAATTCAATGGAATTCTATTGAAGCTTCAAGGGCTTGGGGAAAGAACTCTGCCTCTTTAGTCCACACACAAGATTTGACCTGATTCTCTCATTAACTTCCTCAACTCCAATTTAGCTCAAAAGAAAATTCTAGCAGAGACCCAATTAACATGTATTTTAAGCACCAGAGGCTGCACACCTAGTCAAGGGGAATTCTGAGAGACACTTTTCCTAGCTCTTGGTAAAGCTCAAACTTTAAGAAATTTCATTTTTGACTTTACAGCAAACTTATTTACTATCCCATCAGAGGCCACCAAAAGCCCCAGAACCTTAATCTCCTAATAGTTTCTTTTAAGTTCCTGACTTTTATTGGTCCTAACAATTATTCTAAATTTAGGTTTTTATTAGCTAGGACCAATAAAAATCCACATTTAGAATAAATGGGACCACATCAAACACAATTTTTTGCATCACCCACACGGGGCTGAAAGGTCTTCCCCAGGGGATGCTGTACAGAATGCCTCCAGGCTCCATGTCTGTGTCTTAGTGCTTGCTCAGTCTACAACTTGCCGAAAGCAAATGTTAGAAATTATTAGAAAGGGATAAATAAGGGTGAGATGACAACATAGATCATAATAACATGAATACTTACAAAACACTTTTACTAAATTCCTACAGTGTGGGTGATGAACCCCCCTACCCACAAGATACTTTACTATCTTCAGGGCAAGCCTGTGAGGTATTATTACTTCTGTCAGAAAGAGCAAAAAGGAAGTGACTGGGAGCCTGAATTCTAAACAGCTTACTAGTGACTTGTCTTTTCTGTGTGAGGGTTTTCTCCTGAGGGTGCCTGGGGATGGAAATGCTGAGGTTTTAGTTTTCTACACAGCTAGGTGTGCCCCAGAGACTGCAAACTCCCTGAGGATGAAACAATGCTTTGTCTCGCTTCTGCTCAACTCTGTGGATACCAGATGAATAGTCAATATTCTAATATCCCAAAGACGCCAAAGGAGGGGATGGTGCACTTGTACTTTAGATTATAAATTTGAGTAAAGTAATAAAATGCATACTGCCTTTATTCACTATTCCTATTCCCAGGGAAGAGCTGTTTCTCAGAGAGATTGACCATGCCATGGAACTAGATATAGCTTGGCTATTTAAAGAGTTGGTGATTTGAGGGCTGAAGAGATGGCTCATGGTTAAGAGCACTGGCTGCTCTTCCTGAGGACTCAAGCTTGATTCCCAGCAGCCACATGGCAGCTCATAAGCATCTGTAACTCTAGTTCCAAGGTATTCAAGGCCCTCTTCTGGCTCCCATGGGCAACAGGCTCTAAAGTGGCACACAAACACACATGCAGACAAAACATTCATATACATAAGATATATCTTTTTAGAAATCTGGCAATTATATTACAGAGAACACAAAATAGAGATAATTTGAAAATACTGGGTATAGGCTGTCTGACAATGCAATTTACTCCAACCTCCTACTGAGCTCAGATTGACACCAAAAGGCCACAGTTTCCTTGGTGATGTGTGACAAACAGAAAACAAAACAAAACAAAAAACCCAACAAAACCAACAAACAATAAGCAACAGCACAAGAAAACTATGTTGAGATACATTGTAGACAACTTATCCAAGAAAAATAAGTTCCTAAGAGAATGACCTGGTATCACTGTAAGTCAACTTTTGAAATTGTACCTCAATGAGAGGTAATGTGATTGAATGTGGAGGTCACAAAAGTATTAGCAGCATCAAAAGTTTTCTGGACACTCAACAAGCAAAATCAAATCAATTCAAAATCAAATGTGTAATGAATCCAAGGTGACTCTCGCAGTGCTGCCCTGTGTTGCACTACACAGTTTCACTGCAGCCTTGGTTCTGAACACACACTGAGCACTTTGCACTGTGCATGCTATCATGCCATTCGGTGCCAACGAACACTTCCTGGAACATCCCAGCTCAGATCTGCACACTTTATAGAAATGGTTTATGAAAAACAAAGATTTGTATTTTCTTACTCTCATTCTTCAGAGAATAAATCTGAAGTCAGTACATCTTTATGTACTGACATCTTTATATCAGGCTGGCCTTGAACTCACAAAGATCTATCTGCCTCTCCTGAGTGCTGGGATTAAAGGCATGTGCCACCACGTCCAGCTTCAAGATTTCATTCTTTATGTAAAATACATCTCATGTTGGTCTGTCTCACTAGTATACAGTTTTGCCTTGATCTTTAATATATAGTAAACTTCGATGTATATCAAGAAATTTTGTTAAAATTAATTTCTTTATGAATTAATACCAATATCTGATTATATAGTCCTATGCATTAAGGACCATAAATATGTTCCTCGGACAAAAAGGGAAAAGCTTAAGAAGCCATATTCTAGAAGAATTTGTCAGTGAGATCATACAATGAACCAATTCATTTGCTTAGATTATATTCTACTGTAACAGAGAAACCTTGAAATATCTGCCTTACCATGACTCTGTCTACTAGAGATGCCATTAGCTATATATGTGACATTAGTAGCCTCATTAAAAAAATAAATGAGTATGATGTTATTTAACTTAATATGTCTAAAATATCATTTCAATTTGTAATTCATATAATTATGAGATATTTTACTTTATTTATTTTTTTTGGTTGTCTTTGAAATACCATCCAATGTATATTTTACATTTACATGTCACCAGACCATGTCAGACTGGCCTTATTTCAAGAGCTCAAAAGCCATAGGTAGCTGAAGCTACAGTGATGGAGCTTGAAGCCAATCCCACTTTATACTCCCCGTTCTTGCTCCTGGTTCAGCTGGAGACACAGATATAATTTTAATTATTTTATGATTTATGTGTATGTTTTTTATCTATATCATGTCTATGCACCATATATGTATGTAGTGCCTATGAAGGTCAGAAGAGGCTATCAGATCTCCTTTGGTCTGGAGCTACAAATGACTGTGAGCCACCATGTGTCAGGAACCAAACCCATGTCCTTTGCAAGAGCAACAGGGCCTCAACCACTAAGTGAGCTTTCTAGCCCCTCAGCTAGGTATTTACACAGAATTCAGAGGCCAGGCTCCTTTCAACTTGTGAATCCTCCTGTCCCTGGGGACTCAGAGACTCTCATTTCCCATTAATGAAAAGGAACAAAGAGGGAAAAGAAAGACTGAAAGTAGCCAATACCATTCTGCTCTAAATATGCACCAGAAAATTCTTCTGAGGAAACTTCCCAAAGGAGCAAGGATTTTAGAAAGCAGAGCTGATAACAGTTATCACTTGACCCGTCTGGGAAGATGAATCCTCAGCTGAAGAACTGCAGCCGTCAGTGTCCTGTGAACATGTCTTTGGGGGCATTTTCTTAATTGATATTGGAGGCCTTAGCCTACCGTGAGCCATGCCATCCCCAGGCAGGTGGGCCTGGGCTGTACAATTATGAAAGGCAGCAGAATGTGATCCTGGAGCAAGCCTATTAGTACCTTCCTTTCATGGCTCCCGCTGCTGTTCCTGCTTGAGTTCCCATCCTGACTCCTTCAATGATGGATTGCGAGCTGCAAGCGTGATGAAACAAACCATTTCCTTCCCAAATTTGCCTTTGGTCATGGTGTTTATCATAGCAACAGAAAAGCAAATTTGAACAGAGTACAAGCCTATTTTCATCTTCCTCAGATAGGAAAAGTCCATGTTTATCCTGAAGTTCCCAGTGTCTTAATCCTTGTATCATCAGAAAGGAGAGAAAGCTCCCTAGTTTCATGTTAATGAGGCTCAGATTTGGTACCCTAGGTGATAGTGTGTGCAGCCAGCATTTTCACTAATGAAAGGCATATGGGGACCATGGCGTGATAACTGTGGAAGAGTGTTGAGGTTTAGATCTGAACTTTACTCACTTAATGGGACTGGTCTATAGGAGCAATGATCTGGCAAGCTATTACGGCATAGCAGAAAAAATTTTTTTTCTTCAACAAGCCGTTTCCTAAAATAACTTTCCATGCCCATAGGCTTGAGTCACTTCTTATGATCTTGCCAGCATAAGTGTCTTTGGAAATTTCCTTTATTCCTGGAAACAAAGCTAAATGAACATACTAATGCAGGAAGTAAGAGGGCAGTGGAGGTAGTTCAGTGAGACAGTTGAAGCATCTGATCAAGAATGGGATGGCAAATATGAGAGCGGTAAAGAGAAACACACATTCAAGCTGTGTAGTACTATTTTTGCATGATGTCATGGTGCTGACTGAACACTGGAGAATGAAGATCTATATCTTAGATCTTAAACCATGTAAGATACACAACCTAGGAGAGTTTAAGGGCACATATCCTGCACAGAATGATGCTATCTTAGTATAAATCAAAACAAAACAAAACAAAACAAAAGTTCAACATGCAGCAAGACTGAAGTTCAATTTAGTTCTTTAAATCACAGTCATTATAAAGTTGGTGACTACTATCTGGAATAATAGAAATGGCAATGTCTACCACAACAGGCATTCAAACAAGCAGAATCTAGACAGAGACACCAGGGACATTAGTCCACTGTGGGCCAACACTTGTGAGAAACCAGGACCAGAAGGCTGGTGCAAGAGCAGGGCTCCACCTCTGGAAGTGGGATGCCCAATTACCTGCCCATGCTGTGGGGTCACACTGTGAAACCTTCCTGGGCAGAAGCAGGACCTCTGCATCTCAGGCTCATGAGCCATCTATTGGGATGAGCAAGCTGAATTCTGCCTTTACCTCTGGCCAGATGTTCTATACCCAGGTTTGAGCTAAGTAGTGCACTTCATATGAACTGAGATCAGCAGGAGATCAAAATAGCACTCACAAACCCTGGCTTCTATTGTGACAGACATTCCAAATGAGACATTACACTGTGGAATTATTACAATCAAGACAATATGTCAATAATTTGTGCATTTATTATTTATAATAATTTAAAAATAATTCTACTGTAAAACAAAAAACAAAGGAAAGAATGATTACTGATTCTTCAGAAAAGAAATACAATCCAGGAGCTGACTGACTATGGTGTTTTATGATGCCTGGACTAAGTAAGGGCACACTGCAGTCTCCCCATTACTCTCTCACTCACAGTGATGGATCCACTAGCAAACACGTGCAGTTACTCATGACTCTCCACACTCACTTGGGCAAAACAAAATGAACGTTTCCCACTTAATAAAAACAAAAGGCTAATAGACTTGAACATTTACTACATTTTTGGGGGCATGCCTTAGTCTCCCCCTGGCCAAGTTGCTATCATATAAATCAGACCCTTAAGTTATCATTGTTATAGTAGCAATAAAAATAATAATAAAAGTACTGTGAGGTCAGAAAATGTCAAGAACAGACAGAAAAATGGGAAAGGCATAAAACTAAGTAGCAAAGAGCAGTGAGGACTGTGAGAGCTCAGGTACTGTACCTCCAAGTGTACTCAGCAGGAGGGAGCCACCACTGCTGTTTTATTTAATGAGCCTCCATGTAAATCCTAGCTGCTAACCATGCGATAAGTCCATCTTGGATCACGAGAGGCCCCTTCTCATCGGATCTCTGACCTGCCTGAGTAAATGGGAAGTTCACTTTAAAAAGCTCACTATTGCAGGGCCTGAAATAGTCATTTGGCTTTAAGTGGCCCGTTTTTATATTTGTATTAACTACTTGGATTTTTTTGGGCACAAATATTAACATGTAAAGTCTCTCACTACAATATGAAAAAATGGAAGAACAAACCCTAGGCACCCCCTAACATTCTTAATGGGGAGTATAAAGATATTTTTCTAGATCTCAGAGAGAATTTAGACCTAGAACAGAAATAAGTAAAATTCAAAATTCAAAAGGTGTTCCAAATGACTGACTCCAGAAAAGAGAGCATTACTTGACACGTCTTTCTTGTGGTACTCATGCTTAAGGTCTTGGTGGTTGCCATAGTTCCCAAAGCAGAACACGTACAGAGAACTAAGTACAGACACTATTGTTGCCTCAGGCTGAGACAGTGGCAGGCAGCACAGTGGAGGAGGAGAAGGTGGCCCTGGGGCAGCTGGAACAGAGGTCCAGGTCTAACCTACCATCTCTGTCGAGCCTTGGCTGTAAGCTTGCCCTTTCTTCCAGCCACCCAGATGTCAAGTTGGAACACTAAATTCATAGAGGTCAACAGGCAATGAAGAAAGGCCTGGCAAGAAAGGCAGGGGCAGGCACTGAAGAAACTGTGAGTCGCCAGGCAGAGAGACAGAGGCAGGGACCAGAGAGGATCCAGGCCACAGCCTGTGTGGTTCTATGCAATAAAGACATCAGTAAATCCCACTACACATCCTAACTAGGGACTGCATTCCCTTGTCATGAGTGTTGGAACCACTGACCATGAGGTTGGACTTGATAGCCAGCTCTCCTAGTCTTTGGAAGTGTAGGCTGACTTCATGGTACTAGATAGGGACACAGTCGATCTTTCCAGCGAAACCAGTCCTGATCCAAAAGCTACCTGGTTATCTCCATTACATGAGTAAGAGTATACAAAACAAATCCCAAGAAGCTACTAACTCTCCCTCCTAGGTCCTAGGAAAGAGGTCAAATGTTGATGATGATGCCAACAACAACAACAACAACAACAAACAGTACTCCCTCCTTTCTGAGACAGAGTTTTAGCATTTTTAAGGAAGCCACCAATATGTCAGTGTTTGGGCACGGACTGACAATAACTCAGCATCACAGGTACTCTTAAATTCTTTTTCATAAGTTAGCAGAGAGGGATTTATGGAGGCGGAGAAACCTGTCCAGGCCAGTGCAGAACAATGGTAGAGTTCGCTTTCACACTCAGTTGTTTGGCTATAGTGCCTAAACTCTTTATTAGCATTGGCTTGTCTACCTGTTTGAAAGGAGACAATTTTATGTGACGTTTTCTATAGTTTCTAAAGTATCCAGGTTTTCAATTCCAGTTATGGCTAAGGAAAGGGGAAGTATGTGGCTTTAGATGAATTTCAATGTGTGGACAATGTATGGACAAGAGTCCTAGGCAGAGGTCCTGCTACTGCAGTCCTTTTACCTCTTAAGGTAGGATGAACATAGGCCCTCAACTTCTCTGCACTTTAATCCCCAGACTAATGAGAATGTCATTTCACATTGCTAAAGGGCATGTGTCCAAGGGAGGAAGGATTCTGAGTAGGAGAGATGAGTTGTCCCAGAGGGCTCAACATCACCCAGAGCTGTAAGAAACTTAGGAGGGTCACCCAAGCAGAAAAGGCACAGTGATGATTGAAGCAGAGAGTGAAGGATGTCCTCTGAATGATGCCGGAAAAGACCAGGAAATAGTTTCCACTAGAACCTCCAGAGTGTATTCAGCTCTGCTTCAGAGCTTGGTGTAAGCTTGTAAGACCAATTGAATTGCAAGCTGATGAGTTCATCTGTGTAGAGGGGTGGATGGAGATTCTGGTGGTGCTAGGGTTCAAAACTGGACATCACATGATAGGCAAGTACTCTACTACTGGGCCATATTCCTGGCTCTGTGCTTGTCTTAGCCCACCTACATTGCCCAAACAAACTAGACAATATTACATGGCTCAGTAGAAGGTATCCAAAGGGTGGTTTTTCACTGCTTCACAGGCTAACATTCCAAGGTCACACTGCTAGCTAGCACAGAGGATTTCCAGTAAAAACCTCTTCTTGGTAGATAACCTTCTTTATATCCTCAAGTGGAATGTCTTTGAATGTCTCTGAAGGCTTCTGACAAGGCCTCATTACAAAGGCCCCACCTTTGTGAACTCATTTAAATGTACTGATCTCCTAAAGGTTCCATCTCCAAATGGGGTTTGACTGGGACTTAAGGCGTTATTATATGAATCTGGGAAATACAAGTCAATCCACAATGGATGTTATTTCAAATCACTAAGTTTATGGTAATTAATTACAGCAGTAATGAGAAACACTTCTTCCTTTTCATAAAATAAATTAATTCTTCTTGAATAAAATGTGTATCCTTGTAGAGGTGAAGGTTGAACTATTTTCCTTTACTGCTGTCTATGTCATTATATTGTATTAGCTGAGTTTAGAATTGCAGGGTATTTAATAATAATATAGTAAAGGCCATCACAGTCTAGTTATATTTGTTTCAAAATTAAATTTAACCTAACTAAATCATTACATGTACACACCATAAAAGTAAATAGGGCCAAGCTTTAATAAAAACCAGAAATCCCCCTTTCATTGCTTCTACCTTGTGGACTTTCAAGAGTCCCCTGTAACACAATTTTGCTAAAAGATACATCTCTATTTTTCCTGATCAATATATTTACACAACAGCTTATATTCAGAGCAGCAAGCTTTAATTTTTAAGTGGTGCTTACTACCAAACCACATAGCATATCATAATTTTTCTTTTTTGTTTGAAAAATCTATTCCTGGCAACATCACTCTTCGTAATTTTTTATTTTAATTTTCCTCTATGTCATTTTTCTCATACCCTCTAATTTGCTATAAAACATATTTCTACATAACCTTCTTTGTCCTTAAGTCTATCAGAGACCCACTTTATTACTATTTGTAATTTCTTGGAGATATCAACCCCCTTTACTTTTAATACTGAGTGTTTGACCCAGGCCTGAAGCTTTTGCCCTCTTGGAAATCTTTTCAATGTCATTCCCAGAGCTCCAGTCTCTCTGAGTTGACTCAGCTCTTCCTGGTTATTTTACTTACATATCTTCTTACATTATATTCCCATTTTTTTTTACTGTTGTATATGTTTTAGTAGCTTTTCAAGAGAGATTATTACTTTAAAAATGATTCATATTTGCAAATCTCAGTTTAGAATTTTAGAATAAAAATCATTGTCAAAATTTAAATTGTTTGGTTTTATTGGCTTCTTATTCAGTGATACAATGCCATATTTCCTCTTGATAATTTTTCTGATATGAGATTTCTAGAAATTTTAGGATTTTTTGTTTAATTCTAATGATGAATTTCATAGTAACTTATTAGAAATGAAATCTGTGTTCATCCACATAATGACATTTCTTTGCTACTATAATCTTAGGATTCATAATCTTTATTAATAATAAAGAACATAATATTTACTCAGAATCTGGGAAATTTTGCTTAAAGTCCATTTACTAATTTTCTATTTTCCATTTTCTTTCATAAAATTCTTTGTGATGTAAAATATTTTATATTTCTTTTATTATTACTGTATGTGTACAAACAATGTGTATTTGAGTGTGCATGTGCCACAGTACGTGTATGGAGGTCAGAAGACAATTTTGTGGAATCAATTCTCTTCTTTAATCTTTATGTGTGTTTTGGGGATCAAACTCAAGTCAACAGGCTTGCTTAGTACATGTCTTTACCCAGTGAGCTATTTGTCCAGTCCCTTGTGTTTATTATTATTATTATTTATTTATTTCTCAGACATGCTCTCATGTAGCCCAGGAGGGTCTTGAACTCTTTATGTAGCAAAGATAACCCTCAACTCCTTACTCTCCTGCCTCTTCTTATGTTTAGGGTCTCCAGGTATGCACCAGTATGCTCAGATCTCTCAGGAAATTCTTAGAAGATCTTTTCAGTCCTCAACATTTTCTGTTAGTGTTCACATCTTCAACCTTCAGGCCTTTTTCCTCCATGCCTTTCATGTGTATCTTCATGACTTTCTGAGGTATCTTTTGAGAACATTGTGGGAAATTTACTGGGAATTGTCAAGTATCCCTTAGTCTATGCTAGTCTTAATGCATTTAATGTATTTATCTACTTCAAGATGGTTTCAGGAAACATGAGAAAGTTCAAGGGATACAGACATGAGTAAACCTGAGTCTAAGAGTTTTATCTGACTTCAGGACAGTTATATGAAATTCAAGTAAACTCATAAGTGCCCTTTTAAATAAATATGAACTAGAATAGGAAGGTATAAACACATCCTTGACATAAATTCATAAGATGAAAATCTGACTTAGAACCTTAAGATAGCTATGAACTTGAGGAATCTGATCTGTGTTAAATGAATGATATCAATCCCAGGATATCCATATGCTCTTGAGCCATTCCAGAAAATGTTGGGTTGCTTTCTGTGCAGAGATGCTTCTCACTTTAAAATGGTGTAATTACCATCAGTTTCCTCCACATTTGACAACTGAATTGACACCTGGGATTTTAGTTCTTATTTTGTGTAGTGTTCCTAAACCATATACACTTTCAGCTAACATAGCTCATCTCTCAGAGCTTCTCTGAATTGCTCATGCCTTAAATGTAAAAAAGTATGACAGTTTGATATCCCAAATGAACTAAAATCTTTATTTATTATATTTATCTAAAATCAAGATGTACCTGGGTCTAGAAGAATGAGGAGGTCCCAAAAGATGGTAGGGAGATGAAGTGATGGAAATGGTTTTGTGGGCTTATGGGAGAATAGTTTAGTTTTAAATGGAAAGAAAATGGTGACAGATGCTTCTAAAGAAAGAATGGAGCTTCTGCCAGGCACAGGGGCACACTTTTAATTCCACTACTTTGGAAGGAGAGGCAGGTGGAGCTCTTTGAGTTTGAGACTTCAAGCCTGTCATGGGACTCTGTCTCACATTAAAAAATAAGCCAAAACAACCAAACAACATTAACAACAAAACCCCAAACAAGGAGACAGGCAGAAAAGTAAATGAGAAGGAAAGTGCCAACAACTCTGTTTTCTATGTTGTGCCCACACAGTGGATTCTGTCCTGTTTTTTGATACTTATACAAACTCCCACAGTAAAGTAGATGCATTCTGAATTGTTCTCGATCACACTCACAGCTGCTCTACAGAGGAGTTCTCAGTCTAAAATGTTCTCTAAAATCACTTCGTTGAGACAAACCTTGGGAAGAGCAGTACCATAAAAATGAAGTGATAGCTGGGTGGTGGTGGCACACACCTTTAATCCTAGCACTTCTGAGGCACAGGCAGGCGGATCTCTGTGAGTTCGAGGCCAGCCTGGTCTACAATGAGTCCAGGATAGCCAAGGCTACACGAGAAACCCTGTCTCAAAAAACAAAAACAAAAACAAAAACAAAAAAAAAGAGGGAGAAGAAGGAAAAAGGAAGAAGAAGAAGAAGAAGAAGAGAAGAAGAAGAAAGAAGAAGAAGAGAAGAAGAAGAAGAAGAAGAAAGAAGAAGAAGAAGAAGAAGAAGAAGAAGAAGAAGAAGAAGAAGAAGAAGAAGAAGAAGAAGTGATACAAAGCATTTAAATAAACAAGGACACCTGCATCTGGAATTTTATGAATGCCCATTTCTTTCTTTTATTTTGGGGTGGGGTGGAGATCAGACCAGGCAAACATGCTGGGAAGTGGTCAATCATTGAGATACATTCCACCTCTTCCCCAAATGCTCTTAGCAATCAAGCCATCTTGGGGTTTCACGTTTGATGCAGTCTTGGAAATTTGCCTCTCTTGGAAAAACAGTCACTCAAATCACAACCTTCAAGTTTATTTCAATTGGGAAATATTACATTCCTGCATATATTTCTTCCATAGTGACATAATAATTAATTGATTACCATCTTAGTTCAATTAAAATAACTAACATATAATATTAATTTGGTGCACTTTCCATCCAAAAGCTGCCTTTGTTTTAGAACCAGAAACCTTGGAAGCAGAGAGCCAGGTTTCCCCTTCCTCAGCATTTCCTCAGATTTTTTCCCCTCCAACTGTAGTTTATTTGATATGCTCATTGGGATTTTTCAACCTTCACTAATAACATGTCAGAAAAAAGTTTTCTTGCCTCTGATGAGAAGTGTTTATTCAAATTGCTCAAGCATGTAGGAAGGGCAGTGTTAGTCTATATACAGCAGAGGATTATGATTAATGCTTAGCCCTGCACAAAAAAAGTCCAGGTCATTCACCATGAGGAAAAGGCATCAGGAATGCTTTCCTGTGTTTTGGCCACAGACACTGTCATAGATAGGTTTGACTCTACTGAGACTGACTTTCTTCTGGAGGATGCTCTTGGGGTAGTTTGATCTATCTGCTACAAACGTGGTAGCAGGTAAGTCAGTGAAATTGTTATGTCTTCATCTGGCTGCTAACATTGTGAACACTTTTAAACCCAGTTCACATACATTGCTATGTTACTCTCTACTACGATCCTGTGAAAAAAGTACTACTATCTCACTTTACAAATGGAAAAATAGAAGCACAAGCAAGTGGCATTTCACAGCTAGGAAGCTGCAGAGCCAGTACCTGTACCTGGGAAGTCCGGTTCCCGGTTTTATGCTCTACAGGACACTGACTCCAAAGACTATCAGGGAAGGCTGCAGTGGAAACTTCTCCATTATTGGAAGATCATGCCTTAGCACACACCAGGACAGATTTGCTAACAGACCAGGAATCTTATGTTCCGGTGACAGCCAGGGCACTGGAGTTTTCTGTTTCAATTTTGTCTCTAACTTATTTTTCTGGTTCTAATGCTAGGAATGTCACAGTTATTTCCTGGTTTTACACATTCATAAGTCCTTCTGGAATCAGGCAGCTTCTGAACAAAGTAGCTAAAGAAGACCAAGCTGCCACATTTCAGCTCTGGTTCCACTCAGTCTGTGCTACCTTCAGACAAACATTCACTCTGTAGTTCCAGAAACTTCAATAACTGTGATTTCATAGTGAGGGAGCTCAGCCTTGCTTAACACACACACACACACACACACACACATACACACACACACACACACACACACACGACACTTCTGTCTTCAGGGAAGTGCTTTGGGGCTGTAGAAGCTCCATGGAAAAAATTCATTTCCACATGAGAAGTGAAATAATGGATAATTATAATAACAACTATATTTTAAAAGAAGAATGAAGACAATCTTTTTGCTTTTTGTTCATATGCAAGACCTAAGTCTGTAGAAACAGAACTCTTTTGCAGGGCTCTGGCCTATGTCAGGGTACCTGGCTACACTAGAGCTGGAATGTGGTGAAGAGTGTTGAGGTCTCTTATTAGAAGCAGCAGAACACTACTCCTCCTTGCAGCTGCCAAATATTTAATATTCTCTTTCTTTGAGTGTGTTATGCATTTGGGACCCTCCAAATGAATGCCCTGTAAATGTCAAACAGAAGAGGGTATTATAATGTCCTGTTTGTTAGCATATTCTTTGCTTTTTTTCTGTTTGTTTTTTGTCTTTTGGCAGCTGATGCCCTTGGGGAGTAAACAACAGTTTTGTTGACACACAAACTGAGTGTGAACTAAAGGCTATGACATATCAGTAGCAACATAAATCTACACTTTGCTTGCTTCAAAATATGCTTCTTCAGAAAGCAGTCACATGAGTTTTGTCAAGCAGGAAGCAGACCCAGCTTAGAAACTACCTATTTGTTTTTATCATACACATAGTATTCTGACTGGTAACACTCCATGAGCCAGCAGAGACATTTTAGTGGCCACCACTTACTTCTAAATTGAAATATCTAAACCTTCCTTCCTGTCAACCCCTGCGTTAGCTTTCAGGACAAAGAGGAGCTAGAAAAGTGACAGGAAGAAGGAACTGTGGTCAGAGAGGAGGGTGGGCAGTTAGGGCCAGTGCTTCCAAGATAGCAGCATGCTGCTTTATGTATATGTGGTGAAAACTAGGTTCTCTTTAAAATGTTGTGATTAGTATGAATTTATTCCCTAACGATAAATGTGAGTGCCTAAGATGCAAAGCTAGCTGTGAATAGCTATGAAGACCTAAACTTTAGCATGAAGTGCTTTAAAATTAAGTGAGGCACTTAGGGCCTAGCCCTAAAATATCTGAGTCAGTTAACTAAGATCTGATTTTGCCCTGAAATTATAATACCTTTGATTAGAGTATTCAAAAATGAAAGTGATTCGTTTATTTATTGTATGTATGTGTATATTTGCACACATGCCACAGCATGTTTGTGGAAGTCAGAGGACACCTGTAGGACTCAGTTTTCACCCAGAGAGTAAACTCAGGTCATCAGGCTTGATAGCAGGGTCTTTATCGGCTGAGCCAAATCGCTATCCCAGCAACATTTTTCTTTTTTTTTAAGTAGGCAGCATATTAGTTACTTTTCTATAGCTCTGATAAAACATCATGACCAAAACAACTTATAAAACAGTCTAATTGGGCTTACAGTTCTAGAGGATTTGAGTCTATGATGTCGCAGTGAAGGCATGGCAGTAGGTGGCTTGAACAGCAGCTAAGAGCTCACATCTTTTTTTTTTTTTTTATTAATTTATTCTTCTTACATCTCAATGGTTATCCCATCCCTTGCATCCTCCCATTCCTCCCTCCCTCCCGTTTTCCACTTACTCCCCTCCCCTAGACTGTGACTGAGGGGGACTTCCTCCCCCTTTATATAAGAGCTCACATCTTGATTCACAAGAAAGAGGCAGAAACAGAGAGCATACTGGGGATGGTGTAAGCCTTTTTGCATTATTTTTTTCTGATTAAAATTTGTTTATGCAATATATTTTGATTATGTTTTTCTCCATCCCAACTCTTCCCAGATACTCTCTACCTCCTTATATACACAACTTTGTTCTCCCTATCTCTCTCAAAAACAAAAAATAAAAAACAACAAAACCCCCAATGAAAATAAAATTAAAAAACAAGAAAAAAAACATTAAGACAAAAAATTCCAAAACAAAACAAATGAAACAAACAAAAAACAAACAACAAAAAAAATCACCAAGTACCAGTGCTTGAGGCCTACCCTGTTGTGGGTATAACCAGTGACACTCTATTGGAGAAAAAAATGACCTTTTCTTTGCCAATGGATAGCAATTGCAAAAGGCTTCTTGGTTAGAGGTGTGATCCCACATCCACTTTCCCTTCTCAGCGTTGGGAAACTGTAGTCTTTGTGCACATTCTCTGTGAGTTCATGTGTGCATCAATCCTGTTGTGTCTGGATGACACTGTCCTCGGAGTCACTCACTTCCCTCGGCCTTTACTATCTTTCCACCTCCTTATTTACACAGATCCCTAGCCTTGAGGAGAGGGGTGGGATGAAAAGATCCAATGTAGGGATGACTGCTCCAAAGGCTCTCACTCACTGCATACCGTCCAGTTGTAGATCTCTGTTAATTTCCATCTATCACAAGAAGAAGCTTCTCTGATGTGACCTGGGCAAGGCACTAACCATTTTGTTGCTATGTTTCTTTAGCAGAATAATAGTTTGAGGTTTTCCCATAGGCTCATGCCCATGACAAATCTAGTCTCAGGTTCATGATCACTTTAGCAGGGTCAGGTTTGGGTTCCATCTCATGGAATGGGCCTTTAAAAAGTGGTTGTTCATTCCCATAACATTTGTGCCACTATTATGGCAGGGTATCTAGCAGGGTTTATAGCTGAGTAGCTGCCCTGTTTCTCCAGAAATGTGCAGAATATTTTCCAGCACTATGAATACTAGTTAGTAGTAGTGAAGCTTCTAGTTAGGTACCAGTTCTGCTTCTCAGTGTTTTGTGCACCATTTGAAACCTCAAAGCCTGTCCCTTGTGACACATCCCCAATGCGGCCTCATCTCCCAATCCTTCCAAACAGTTTCACCCACTGGAGACCAAGTATTTAAACACAAGAGTCTATGGGGGCCATTTTCCTTCAATCCAACACAGCAGGAAAATTATGATTGAGCTATATTTTCAGTTTTCTTTATTTTATGGATATGTGTGTATGTTAATGCGCATGCACCTGGCATACATAGCACATGTACAGTTAGAGATCAGAGGACAACTTATGGATTTACTTATCTCCTTCCACCATGTGGTTTCTGAGGATAAAATTCCAGGCTTGGTGGCTGATACTTTTTACCTGCTTTGCTAATTGACTGACCCCAGTAACCTATCATGAAAAGCAGATAAGGCCAACTGGCAAGATGTAAAGAGGGAGGAATTATACCTAGAAAAAGACTCTAGGAAGATGGTTCTGGAGAACTGCATAGTATATACACTAACTACTGTGAGTTACCATAATGGACAAGAATGTGGAAACTTCAGGATGAGAACCACCAAACCTTCAAATGCTCTCTGCCTATACGTGGTAATGAGAGGACATCCTCTCTAGACAGCAGCATCATTGTGTCACCATACTTACATGTGTTGGAGATTAACCCAAGTCTACAGATTCCCCATGGGTTCTGCTACATCATGCCCCACATTTGTTTTTAAGAATAAAAATTACACCTTGATGAGATTCCCAGTTTAGCTCTTGAAAATGAGCTCAGGAGAATGCTCATGGAGTCAGCTTCTTGAAGCTGCCTTTACCATCTCCTTTCCACTCATGTAGTGGTTGTTCTTGGAATCCATTCCATCCGAACACCAAGGTCTTCATCACCAAGTCAAGCAGGTCTAATTTAAGTAATGTGATACCCAGAAATAATGAATCTTTTGCTTCTAGGGACTCTGGGTATGAATTCCAGCAATCCTAGGTTTGTACTTGCAATGCAGATCACAACAACACTGGTCTTTCCCCAAAGCTTCTAAGTCTCAGTTTACTCATCTGCAAAATGGCTAAGAATAGCAACTTTTCTCAGGAGGGCTACTGTGAGGCCCAAAGGAGGTGCCATTTATAAGCAAATGGCACAAAGTTCTGTGGCTCTTATTATCATTATTCTCATCAGTGTGCTGCATGGAAAAAACAGCTCTTCTGGAGGGTTAAACACACAGTCACTTCACAGCAATTAAGTAAATGGATGTAATTCTGAATCTGAATGCAGTCAGGTCTGGGCATCTATGGACCAAACCCCACCAAAGAACATCCTGTTATTAGAGGCAAATCTTGGAAAGACTAGAGAAAGAGCTCTGGGGACTGCAAATCCTCAAGTGCATGGCTGGGCTTATATCTACAGCGTGATAGATCTCAGCAGCCAGTGGCTGCAGCTCCACCCTTGCTCCTGAAAGTGACACTTTGATGACACAATCTGCTTCCTTGTGCTCCTGAGAATGGCTCAAGGTGAGAATAATGTTCACAGCTTAGAAACAAGGGTTCTCTGTAACATTCTCTCATTCTTTGAGATTTATGTTGAAATTACTTTTCAAGAGTACAGAAGTATTCTATGTAAAGTTGCAATGCATGACAGGCTTTAGGATGAATTTCCATATTTTTTTTTTTAGGCTGATAAAGCTAAGCTCTGTGTTTTGTAAGGATGAAAATGCACTCTTGTTGGACAATGCTCAGTACATACTTTTTGTTGTTACTGTTGCCCAAGTAGCTGATCCTGGTCGCTGTTCAGTAGATAACTGGTAGCAGTTTTCTTGGACCGTGAGTATCAGAGATTCATACCCTTTGAACAGAACTTAATGCAGCAATAAAGCTTTATAGCTGTATAAAGCTGTCCAGCGGGAGTGGAAGCAACCCATAGTATTTTTCATGCAGAACCCACTCACATGATGCTGTCCCAGTCCCACTTAACTCTCATCAGCAGGCAGGGTATGTGAAGCAGATGTCTGCATGGGAATCTTCTCAGGGCTCAATTCAAGAAGCTAAATAAGCATCACACCTGAGCGGAAAAGGCCGGATTCCATGTCCACCCCCACAGAAGGTCATGTTCCTCTACTACTGTGCTATACGTCCTCTGAAAGCCACAGAAAGTGGGAAAGAAGAGTCCTCTTCCTTCACAGGCCACATCCACCTACTTTCTGGAGTATGGCTATTAGCTTTGAGAAGACAACAGAAAAAGAAATTTCTGAGCATATTGAATTCTACATCCAGTGTGTCCAAAGCCATCTTGGAGCAAGGTGCTTGTCTATTGCTCCCTGCCCTCCCCTATTTAAGGCACTAGGTCGTACAATGCTGAGATGCGCACCTACATTAAAAGGCACTATCTCAGCCACTTCAAGCAACAAACTTTGGAACTGGATACTTACAACAAATTTTGTTACATAAGGGCTGTATTTGTTTACATATACATACATACATACATACATACATACATACATACATACGTAAAAGACACAGAACCACATAAGGAAAGAGAAACAAAAAAGTGCTGGAACTGTTTCAGTAGTCTGATGCAAAATAGAATCTGCTGTGTCAGATGTTTGATATGCAACTCTTGCAATGTGAAGTTCACATAAATTAACAGTGTTGTACTCAGTGTAACAAATATGCAGATACCACTTAGTCTTATGTCTTGTATAAGGTTGGTACTTGATAAATGTTACCTGAACTGAAGGACAAGACAGAATTCCATAAGATAAAATGGAAAGAAGAAAGTTCCTACAAAGCATGCATTATCTATAACAGGCATATCTCAAACTAATAGGCAGGAAGTATATTTAATAAATGTTTTTGCTTTAGGTCTAAAAGATTTTCTTTTCCAACTATAAAACAGCTGAAATCATGTATCCTCAGCCCAACATAATTTCACGCCTAATTTATGGAAATAGAACACCAAAGGCCTTTAAGAGGAGAGGGCAGACAGGAGGGAGAGGATAGTGTGACACTAAGGCAGGGACCTGCTCACTGTTGTTTGGCAGCATCAAGGCAGCACAGGGGCGGCCCTACAGGGCAGCACAGTGAGATTCCAGCAAAAACATGTGTAGTGTGAGGAGGAGGGGGCTCAGTTGAATGAACTCACTGTTACCTTTCCCCTCCTCTCACATAAGTCTTCTTTTTCCTGATACTGTCTGAATCTGAAACATCTAATTTAATCCGTTGGAAGGCCAGTCTTCCTTTTATTTCCTGTCTGTACTGTGCAGTCGCCTGTTTCAATTATGACTTTCTCCAGCTCCTCCATTTCTCGTGCTCCAGCTGGCTCAAAGTGCACTTCCTTGGAAGGTAAAATGCACTAACTGTGCTGATCGGAGACTGATAGCTGGAGAGCCACAATATTTAATAGCTGCGCTGATAAGGAGGTTTAAAAAAATCCATTTTTGAGCCTAAACAAAAGGATATTATGTAGCTGTACGTTCAATTAAGAACTAGTTAACTTCTTTTTTCCCATTATGTGGAACCTCACGCAGGCAGCCGACATAATTCATAGTGTTATGGCAAATTTCATCAGCACTGTACATTTGAGCAATGTTTCCCTCCTGCCTTGCAGTCAGTTACTGCTGATTTGGGACCAGCTTGGTGCAATTATTTCAAAGCACAGAACTGTGGGACTGATATGGCATTCTTGCAAAACCTTGGCTGGCTAAAAATAAGACTGTTTTGTAGTCAAGAAGGAAAAAAAATAGTTTCTCGGCTGTAAACATAAAGTCAATGTACTTCGTTTCTGCTTTATGAAAACCACAGTTGTTTTTTCCTTCTTTTTTCCAACTCTCCTTTATTCATAGTGTAGTTTAATTATAGTTTAATCTCTTTCAGTGAGCAGCCCTGGAGACTTTATTGTTCAGCCATGGTGTTATCAAGGCTACAGCTACAATTTATGGGAAGAAGTAGAGGTTTCTTTTAGCAAAACCAAAATGCTTCCTCCCCCGCAAATAAATAAATATAATAGTCACTTTATTACTAACCCTCACTGCAAATTTTTATTAGGCCCCCGAGATGCCAGTCCAATAATTAAAGAAATACCTGTGAGGTGTTGATCAACACTTACTCTGTTTAACTCTACTGGGTCAATAAATCTGCAGGAAAACTTTTAAGTTAACAAGATTGTTTGGGCCTCCAGTTGCTGGGCGGATTCGGTTACATGGAAGGGAAATGAGGTGGGAGTGAGTGGAGGGGCATTCATGAGCAAAACACAACCCTGCACACACTGAGCCACAGGACGCAGTGGCCGTGCTGCAACTGAGGGAGTGGATTCATCAGTATATTGTTTTTGCTGCGTGTAGCCCACAGGTGTCATTTAGTGTCTCTGAGTGTGAGTGAGTACTTTGAAAGAGTTGCCAAAATCCTAGGGGGTTCGGTGAAAGGAGAGGTAAAATGGGGCTCTTCACCAGAAGTCATCAAGAATAGACCACTACTGGGCTGGAGAGAACTTGTTCCTTTTTTCTTTTCTTTTCTTTTTTTCCCCCCTTTTATAGTCTTCATTCTGTAACTGCTTTATGGTCAATTTGATTCAGAATGCATTTGCTCTCAAGAAGCAAGAACAGTAAAATTCTTCTTGCAGCTTGCCAGTGCTTATTTGCTCCTTGTTGAACTTATACAATATTTTTTAAATTAATTCATATTACATCTCAATAGTTATCCCATCCCTTGTATCCTCTCTCATTCCTCCCTCCCTCTTGCTTTCCCCCTACTCCGCTGCCCTATGTCTGTGACTCAGGGGGCTCCTCCTCCTGTATATGTTCATAGGGTATCAAGTCTCTTCTTGGTAACTTGCTGTCCTTCCTCTGAGTGCCACCAGGTCTCCCCATCCAGGGGACATGGTCAAATATGGGGCACCAGAGTTTGTGTGAAAGTCAGTCCCCACTCTCCACTCAACTCTGGAGAATGTCCTGTCCATTGGCTAGATCTGGATAGGGGTTCGATGTTTACTGCACGTATAGTCCTTGGCTGATGACCACAGAATTTGGTCTCAACACCTCCACTTCACTTGTTACTCTCTGCTTTCCTCTTAGAAGCTTCTAGGATCATGTGGAAATGAGAGCCTTTATGCCAATCTTGCTAGCGAATAAGATCTTCAGAGCATGCTGCTCCTCTGAGCTGTTGCCGCAGGCTGACAGGTGCTGGTCCTACCATGGAGCACTAAAACTCTTTTATCTCCATACATGTTTTCATTTCAAATTATGAAATTTGATTTTTACATGCCATGAGTATGCCTATCTATTTTGTGTTTTAAAGTATAAAAATATGCTTACTATCATCTGTTTATTTCCAATGGTAGCATAAATATTACTGGAATGTTTTTTAACATTTTATTATATTATAATTTTAATGTGTGTGTATGTATGTGTATACATATATGTATGTATGTGTGTATGTATGTATGCATATAGGTAGGTAGGTATGCATGTGTGGTAAACACATGTGCCACAGCACTTATGTGGAGGTCAGAAAATAACTTGCTGGAGTCGGCCCTCTCCTTCTTTGTGTGGGACCTTGAGATCTAACTGGCTTGTCAAGTTTGACTCAGTGAGCCATCTCCCCTGGCCCTCCTTAACATTTGCTAGGCTGAGATATTCTTTGTCAAACTTTATGGTTCAGAACAGTAAGTCAGCAGAATAGTTTTCTAAGTATTTCAACAAAATTAAAACCTTTGTGTGAGAGAAAATATTAGGCTAGGCTCCAGTCACATTGTAGTCAACCTTTTAAATAGGTCAATGGCTTTATATTTCAAAATAAAATGAAGATAGGTATCTTATTGGCTCTCACAAAGGGCTAATGAGCCCCCATTTTATCTTATTTGTGAGGTGATAGGTCTGTCTTCAAACACACAAAACTTATGGCTCTATCTTTATATTATCTTTTTAATTTAATTTTTTTGAGAATTTTATATCTGAGTACTTTACTTGCAACATTTCCATCTTCCTCTCCCCCTGCACTTCATCCCATGCCCCCATCTTCTTTACTTATTGTTTTACACACACACACACACACACACACACACACACACACACACACACACAATTGATCCCATTTTATATTGTTCATCTATGTACTTGTTTAGCATTGGATAACCTATCCAAGCTCTTGATTGATTTCCCTTTCTTGGAAGTCATTAACTGCATGTAGGTCTTCATTTATGGGTAAGGCCTTGTGAGATTTCCTTCATCCACACTGGCATGTCAACTGGTATTGCTACTGTGTAGGTCTTGTTTAGGTAACTGTATTTCTGAAATTTCATGGGTGTAATTTCTGCGTCATATGTAGAGGACACTATCTCACAGCAGATGTCCTGGTCCTTTGGCTCTTCTGCTTGTCCAATCAACTCTTTTTTAAAAAATTTTTTATGTTTTTCTTTTTTTTTTTAAATCAACTCTTGTGTAATGTTCCCTGAGTAGCTGCTGTAGACGTTGTGCTCTAATTGTACTGAGTGGGAGTGAGTATTCCATTGTTAGTTTTCCCAGTATTTTGATCAGTCAAGTTCTATAAGTAACTTATTTGTTTAGCTCCTTCAGATGCCCAATGTTATAAATTGATCTTATTATATATTGATTTTTTGAATTGATGCTTATGTGTTTTTTTTCCTACTGTGTATTCTAGATGCATTTAAATGTTTTAAGATATGCTGACAGTTTTCTGAGAAGCATATATTAAGAATCTGTATTGATGTATTGTCAGACTCTACATATGAGCTGTTTTTACAGAGTCACAGGTATTCTGTCCAACTCCTATATGGAGTTCCTGTAGGTATTCCAACAGCACCAGGCAGGGTTTCTCCAAGCATAACCCTGGGACTTCTGGAGTCAGAACTGCTTTTTATCTGAATTATATTTTAGAGTGCAGAGGGATTCTGAGACAATCATATTTTTCACTTAATTTTGTGCAGAGCCTGAAGGCTGTGTCCAATTGGGCTTTTCTACTGGACAGTTACAATTTACATAAAAATGCAGATAATATGACCACACAATGTATGCAACATGCCTCTGGGTAAGTAGTTTTCCGTCAAGTAAAAGTGCATCATACACTAAAAAAACAGTTGCACAGGCCAGGCCATGGGTGGCACACGCCTTTAATCCAGTACTCTGGAGGAAGAGGCAAGTGGATTTCTGTGAACTTAAGGCCAACCTGGTTTACAGAGCTGAGCTCCAGGACAGCAAAGAATACACAAAGAAACCCTGTCTCAAAAACAAAACAAAACAAACAAACAAAAAACAAAAAGCAAGCAAACAAACAAAAGCAGTTGCACAGGTTTGAAAGAAAGATAGTCCTACTAAAAAAAAGTATTAATATCTGTTTTTTACAGGCTGCTTAAAATACCCAACATTACTAAAAGTTCTTATAAACTCATCTTTGGCCTTCATTAGATAGCGCTCATGTTGACAGTGTAAATCAAGGACTCTGAATTTTGGTGCAAGTACTCTATCCACTGTCAAGAGAGACCTTGTCAACATGGGTACACACAGACAGGTGTATGAGGATACACATAAATATGCACACAAATACATGTACAGCTACACAGGGCTTCCCTCCTCACATTTTTTAATCGAGGCTTGAATTTGATAGGCATTTTTGTAATTTGACAAATTAGGGCTTCATGTTCAATGCTACCCGTTTTGTTTTGTAACTAAAGCTTTATGTAAGCATAGCTGCTACTATCTACCATTAACATAGAATGAACTGATCTTTGCATAGGTTAGAGTCTGCAATGATCATGAAACAGGGAAGGGGCTCCTTTAACATCACACTGGCACCTATTATCATAAATAGCGTTTGATTTAAGCAAGTGACCTTCCACCTATTATCATAAATAGCGTTTGATTTAAGCAAGTGACCTTCCAAAAATAGAAGGATTCTGGCCACTCACCTGAGGAATCAGTAAGTGATTTGTCCTTCTGGCTGTTGGCTTTTGTTCAGTCTATATACAAACTGTCAGCCTTTTAAATTACTGTCATATACTATCTCACTGATACAAAGATAACCTAAATATTGGCATAATATTTGGGTCAGAAAATCTCATTATGCAGAGTGGTAGAGGAATACATACCTGGTATGTAAGTGCTTTTCATTATTATAATGGCTTTGTTTTAGACACAGTATTTCTTCAAATAGCAAGGATAGATCAAAGGCAGTGAGATTTACTGACTGGAGTTTTATACCTACAATGTCGGACTTTTATTCTCCTATACAATTCCCTCCCTGCTTCAGGTTTGACCATAAGTCTAGGCACTGTAAATTCCACAAAGGGTTGTGTCTACTTTTCATACTTCTTCTTGGTGATTTGTTACAGTACACTAAGAGATGTCATGCACTAAAGAAAGAGCCTTAAAAATGTAACTATTCTTTTTATTTTTAGACATGAGGGTAGGGTCTCATGTAGCTTAAGCTAGTATGTAACTCACAATCCTCCTGCCTCAGCCTCATGAGTGCTATGATTACAGGTATGTACCACAGTGCTTGGCATGCCTGTACTGATTCTAACGTGTAACTGAGCAAAGGGATCAAAGTCTCTCACTGATGAGAGAGAAAACATTTCTAGTCATGTTCTAGAACAACTGGCTGGAAAGAATGCTGGCCCACTTCATCATGCATAAAATTAACCTGAGGTAGATCACAGATATACAGACATCACAGGCAATAGTGAAATTCTAGCTTCACAAGGCAACAGAGTAGCTTCTTATGAATGCAAGCCAAGCCAGGATTTCATAAGAAAATTCATAAAGAAAAAAGAAAAAAGAGAGAAAAAACTGACTTTTTTTTTTTTTTTTTTTTAAGATTTATTTATTATTTATACAGCGTTCTGCCTGCATGTACACCTGCAAGCCAGAAGGGAACACCAGATCTCATTATAGATGGTTGTGAGCCACCATGTGGTTGCTGGGAATTGAACTTGTGACCTTTGGAAGAGCAGACAGTGCTCTTAACCTCTAAGCCATCTCTCCTGCCCCAAAACTGACTTCTTGACACTAAAAACTGTTCATCAGAAGAAAACACAAAGAAAGTTAATAGACAGCTCAGTGACTAAAAAATATTGCCAAAATGAGTAGAAAACATTTTTTTCTAGACTATATAAAAACTAAGTGTCAATAAGAAAAAGCTAAGAGGTCAATCATTTTCCAAACAAGGACTGCTATTTGTCCTCAGAAGTAGGATAAAGGATGTTAGCAGAACAGAAACTTGTCCATTTGCTCAGGCACGTTCCTGGAATTTGTCTTTGTTAAGGAAATACACACAGAGAGAGCTGATAAATATGAGGATGGGGTGGTGGGACATCATATTGCACCCATTTGTATACTTAAATTTAGAATATCAGTTTGGAAAAGAAAGTAGTAAGAAGCATTCATCTAAGTCAATGATGAGAAAATGGGAAACGGTGACTTAACTTTTTGAGAGCATTTCCAACTGTGATTATCTCTAACACTCAGGGTTCATGAAGGATAATTATTCCAAAGTAGATTAATTTCTAGCTTTAAACATATGATAACTAATAAGTGCTGTCCGATGTTACTATTGAGGAAAAGATTAACTTGCTTTGTTGAGAATTTCAAGATTTTCCTTTGTCCATACAAACTGAAAGGTGACGATTGCTGGAATGCCATCAAGTAAGCTGAAGTCGAGTATACAGCATAGTGATAGAGGTGAAAGTTTCAAGTAAAATTCTAGGTGTGCTCATTGAAAGTTGTACTGGTGCATGTGTGCTGCTGTCTAAGCAACCACATACAAACTACACTTCCCTACCTCTTTGTATTTATGATGTCCCTCTGTTGACTAAGTCAACAGCTTTCGGGTCTTGTCTTTTTCTTTCTCTGAGATGCCTTTATACCAGTGTTTTCCACGAACACATCTGGTATTTCTTTATAGCTTGGATTAACTAAATGTCATATCTAAAAAAGAGGGATTTATGGCTTTTAAAAATATATATTAATTTCATTTTCTTCAGGCTCCTCCTTACTACTCAAAGTTGATGACATTGTAAATGAAAATGGTTGGTTAGAATCCAATCAAGAATATAAAGGCGACTGAACAAATAAAACCATGAAGTAAGTGTAAAATATTAGTGTCCAGACATCTGAGATGCATGTGACTACTATGAGACTTCTACAGCTGTCCTGGCCTGGAGCTCACATGCTCCCCAAGATTTAACAGGACCCATTACCAGTACAACTTTTATTTGCTTAATAAATTACATTCTAAAGCACAATAGCCTAGGTTCATAGCTGTAAAATTGCCAAATATTGTCAATGACCACTCTCTCGTCATAAATAACAAAATAATCTATGACTCACTGGATTTTTGATTCCCAGGGCAATTTTTTCTTGCCATTACTCAAAATGTAAAAAAGTGCCTCTTTGTGGATTTTATAGAGGTTATAAATTACTCAAAGGAGATGACATAGGACAGATTTGTAGGCCAAGTAACAGGAACCAGGCAAGCACATGTGTAAATGACAGACATGGCGAGGAAGGGGGCGAGTGAAGAATGGGCGAAGCCTAAGAAGAAGCTGTGTTCTGAAGGACGGAAAGTGGTGGAACTACCATACAGGAAAGACTTATGTAACTTGGTGAGAATGTATTACAATGACTAAACTTACCTCGTAGCTTGAAAGTGGGGAAACTGGGCCCAGAACTGAAATAAACCCTGCAGTTAGAATATTCATAGAAAATGTCAGAGAGTAAACACAGTATTTCACTGTCCCAAAGGTAAATCTGGGACTGTGATTTTTAAACACTGTAGTTGCTTTTAAGTACAATCAGAAATTCTTCCTCTTATGTAGCAAAGATACACGGAGCAGTTGCTGTATGCCAGCACCTACATCAGGACAGTGTAGAAAATTAATAGGACATGCCCTCCCCTACCAGTGGAGGTCTTACATTGTGAAGAGAGAACTGCCTGTAACAGCTTGTTAAGACGTGTGCCCTGCAGTCTGGCAGGCAGTATGCAAGAGGCATCTAAGATCTCAGTGGGAAACAGGTGGGTGAGACAATCAGGGAGAGATGGGACAAAGCAGAGAAACAGTGCTTTTGACAGGTGCAACAGACTGGGTGAAAGTGGCATGAGGAGTCTGAGAAGAGGAGATAGGAAGGGGGAAGATAGGTATGTGTGTGTAGGGACAAGCAATCAGGTGGACTCCTTAGCCACATAGGGGTCGGCCTTACCTTGTAGACAGGCAGTCCACTGACAAGATCATATTGAATTCAGAGACATTATTCCTTCAGAGATGTGGGTAATTTTATCATGATACCATTTAATGGTTAAAATTAGGTATATTTACCTTGAATTAGAAGGATCATGGAAACCTAAATATATCTCTGCAGCAATCACATTATTGTGTATGTTTACAGTCTCTCCCTCTCACACTTCCCTTCTCCTTCCCCTCAAATTCAGTACTCTGCAGACTGATTTGCAATGGTTAGGGCCTTGCTGATGAGGTCAACATGTGATTAGAGGAGAGATTTTAAGGCATTGTTTTTTTTTTCTGTATTGAGATTGCTTAGAATGGTTAGTAGCTGCAAAGATATGTTAGGTAAATTCATTTCTCTGAGTTTAAGATGAGGATGAGATAGCTGTTTTAAATGTTTTATATAAGTCTTTGCAACTATGCCTCAGCAATGAGATTACAAATAATTACAGGAATCTTGGAAAAAATAATGGCTGAGATCTTCTGAAAGCAAATCATTGTAAAGGTTCTGTCTTAGATAAAAGATCAGAAATGAAACCTGGAACTGAACAGCCAGAGGCAGCTACTTGAGAAACTGTTATCCTTAAGCCGTCTCTAACTTCATCTGAGAAACAGTACAGACTGGTTTGGGCTTTCCTTTTGCTTTAAAAGCTTTACATGGTGTCCCAGGGGACAGTGAGAATCATAAAATGCCCAAAGCAGGGCCTTGGGAGTTATTAGTTCTTGATAGCTAATAATGCTATGGCTGAGAATGCAGAGAACACTCCAGAGGTTTCCTTTCCAAGGATTACAACAGTCCCAGGAGACACTGATAACCTTCCAGAAAGAGAAGAAACAATCTGCTTTTCCTATGGTAATCAAGGCTCTAGTAATTCGTGCTGTGCATGTATGGTTTAAGACAACCTTCCTCACCCCTAGAGTGTTCTCAGCACCGGTCAACTAGGTACAGAATCTTTCATTCTGTTGTCTTATCACTGCAAAAATGAATTATTGGGAGGAAATCACAGAATAGTACACATTGTTAACATTAACAGCAATATTTGGTTTCACAGAGGGAAATAAGTGCAAATTATAAAGCTGAGTATGATGAAAGCAGCATTGAAACCCCAGAATGAAGCAGAGCTCCAAGGCAATGTGAGGCCTGTGCACCCTTTCTGTTTCCATTTTCATCTTAGCAGATTCTGACATGTTAACTAGAGCAACCAAGATTGATGGTGTGGTTGTAAGGGAGATCAGAGTGTCAGCGCTATCCTAACAGCTCGAGGAAAGCTGGAGTGTCTAAAGAAGGAATATAGTGAGCAGAGCTGGGAAACATTCCTCCTCCTGCAAAACAGGACCTTTGCAACAGAAAGGAGCATCCCACAGTCCAGGGGCCACAGCTACAAAACCTGCCCCCTACTTCCTAAAGGACATGTACATCTGGGGACCTGAAAGTCTATTGGGACCTTAGGAGAAGTCTAACAATGTTTTCAACATTTAATGCCCGAGATAAGAGCACCCAGAGGGGGAAAAAAAAAAGAGTGCAGCTGCTTTTGGAGCGTTTGGGACCACCCAAGCTGTATCCTCTATGTTTGTGGATGTGCCATGAGGTGAAAGAGCAATTTAAACATGTGTGGGATATTATGAAGACTTAAATAACTAAGACAATATGAGGAAGCAATGTAATGTATGTAGTTCAAAAGAATTGTGAGGTAGGAAAACAATTTTATCTGAAGGTATTTTGTACTTTTATGAAATAAGAGTACAAAAGCATGATACACATATTTGACTTATGATAATTTAAAGTTACACACTCACATTTAATTAAATTCTACTGGAGTTTTGGGGCTCCCAAACTATTTTCCCCAAAATTCACTTGCATGAAGCAACTGTGTTATGCTTCCTCTTCTAAACTTTGTTATATAAAACTAATTAAACTACTATTGTTTATTTCATGATTTTTCTAAAATATCCTTCTATTTTTCCAATTACAAATGATAGAATGAAGGATTCTGAATTTAATTTATCTGTACTAAGAAAAGAAAGTATTCATATTAAATCAAAAGTAGAAAAAACAAAAGAAAAACAGCAGGCAATATTTGGAGACAATATAGGAATGCAATAGAACATCACAAATTAAAAAAATAAATCTATATTATAAAATATCCCTTTCTACATCTGTGTTACAATTACAAAAAATTCTCCTCTTTAATATAAAATAAATTCTGTTGTCTTAAGTTCCTCACAAAGATAGCTTATCATCTTCACACAGAAACCTGATGTTCCTTTGTATGTGGAAATACTTCATTTAAGATATTTTCTTACCAATGTATAAATCATTTGCCTTAAAAATTCACCTGCTGTAGGAGCTCAGCAGCTTACTTTAGACCTGAGACTATATGTCTCTTTTTTGCTTCAACAGGGCGTGAAGCACAAATGAAACAGAGTAGGTGATGTGTTTACAAAGCAAAACATAAAGCATCTTCTTCACTTGTGTAGAAGAAGAGCTGTGGCAGAAAGCATCAGTACTTTCACTTTTTCTGCCACTTCTAACAGAAGGCAGTTCATGATCCTGTTCTCTACATGTGAGCTAATACGTGGACATGGACAACAGCTCTATGTGGCTCTAAGAGTTAACCTTCTACATGGCGATTGAGAGAATGGGTTAATCCATATTGTTGAAAAAACCAAAAAAAAAAGAATTTGGATTTGCATTTGTTTTTCTATGTGATGATCCATAAACTTTCAAACATCTTTTATTAAAAAGAACCAGTATGAGTGCTCAAGTGAGATTCTTAAAGTAAATTAATTCCCATTCGCACAGAATGAGCCTTCCAACTCCCCTTGTTTCTTTTTCTTTTTAATTCTAGATAGAAAAGAACCCCAGTAGTAGGGCAGTGGCGGCATGCCCTACAATGGCTGGCTGTGCTGATGCCAGTCATCTTGATGGCCTTGGCCTGTTGAAGACCTTAGTCTGGTTTCCAGCATTGTTTTCATGTTTCCAATTTCTTTCCCAAGAAAACATAGGCTAACGAAACATCACAGAGCAAAGAGGAAAAACAAGAAGTCTGGGTGAAAAACATCTTCCTTTGTGGTACCAAGTATATTTCTTACTTTGACAAGCCATGCTTGCTAGCAGTCCTTGCGGTTACCAATAAGAAATATGTGACTCTCAGAAGTTAGGGATGAGCATCTATGTTAGGGTACACACCTAAGATGTGGGCAAACTCTGGGTTACACCACTGAAGGGAAGGAGGCAGGAAAGAAGGGAGGCGAGAGTATTCCTCATGATATACCTAAGGGAGCTGAGTAACTGTGGTTGGGGCTTGTGTTCTTGGCCCTGATCTGGTAGGGTAACTAGGAGGGAAGGGGAGTGAGAGGAACAGTAATCATTCATTCATTCATTCATTCATTCATTCATTCATCCATCCACCCACCCACTCATCGATCCATTCATCCATCCATCCATCTGCACAGTTTTCAGAAGAGCCTCCCTCCCTGTTCTTAGGGAAGTCCTGGGTAACCTCTGAGTGAGATCTGCCATGTACCAGCAGCAGTAGCTATCTTCTTTCATCATTGTAACATCTTAGGCAAATAGTTTTATGACTCAGATACGGAAACTAGGTCCAGAGAGCTTAGTTAATTATCTTAGATCATGTCAAACAATGAATACATTCCAATTTTGTCTCATTCCAAATCTCAGGATTCTGATCACTACACCACAGTGGCTCCACAAAGCAACACAGATAGATATATTGTATCCAATTATACTACTTGTTTCTTAATTTTTTTCATTCTTTGAGAATGTTATGTCTAAATACAATGTTTTATAATCATAATAACTTCCCTCCCCAAACTCCTCTAGGACACCCAACTCAACACTCCCTCCACTCCCACTTCCAACTTAATGTCCTTTAAATTTATTTTTTAAGTCCAGAATGTCTAAATAGAGCTGCCTATACGGGTATGGATGCAGGTGTGGGCCTATTTACCAGAGTATGGGCAACCTAAGAGAGGCCAGAATCCTAAAACAAAAATACGCTCTTTCTCCCACTAAGCATCACCTGCCAATATCTCTTCGTCTAGTGGTAGGGTTTGAGATAGAATTCTCTTCTAAAATACAGATATAATCAAGAGATGTATTATGGTAAACTGTTATTGATGATACAGAATATACTGTAAACCATTTTGGTATGTATTTCACTTTTTACCATTTTACTATGAATAACTCTATAATATTCCTTTGGTAGTTAACCAAAGGCTATAGAATTATTTTGAGTTAAAGAGCTGACTCTACTTATTTCAACCAATGTTATGTTCACCTAAATGATGTCTGTATTCTACATATTTCTTTTCATCCCTTTGTATTTGCTTGAAACTATAAATATACAAACACTTTTTAAGTTGTTGTTTGCTTGTTTGTTTTATTTTTAAGTTGTGGAAGTTTTTCTTTTTGTCTGTTGACTATGAGGCATTCTTGAATGATTTCAGAGAAGAAGGAGCAATAGAGGTTTAGAAAACTGTGGAAGGTGCCAGAGGGAAACAAGGCCCGAAGTGGGGGTTAAAAGAATTTAACATTTCACGAAGAAACATTTTTCCTTCTACTAAAGCAGTATGTAGAAAATTAGTAATTAGTAAATTAGTAGTGACCACAACGAAGGAAAGTCGCATGGCTCCATGTAAGCTGGCAGGCACGTGTGTACACTCCATTCATTACCCACCTTCATGTGCTTATCCCCAACACACGATGCTACTGACAGATTGCAATCTAGAACATGCTTTCCTGTCCTAATACAAATGGGTCTAAATTTTCTTTTAACTTGGCAAGGTTAAAAAACAGACTCGTCATAAGTGTGTAATGTCTTGAACCAAAATAGACTTCCTTAATGATTTGTTTTCTCCAATTTCACCACAAAATGTAATACAGCCAACAAAAGAACTATTCTTCCCCCCGTGTAATAACATGTTATTCAACAATCACGTAAGAAAACCTATACATGAGACTGCCAAGACTATGAAATTGAGTTTCTAACTGAAATGTTTGGGAGGAAACCTTTTTCTTTCCCCTAAAGTTTTACTCTGAGGGCTTGAGTGAAATGATATAAATATCTAGAAATATACAGTTTGCTTTACTACTGTAACATGCTTATAGAAGTAGTTATGGTTTACTTTATAACATGGGTCACTGAAAACATTAACCATAAAAACATATCGAAGTACAAACAAGAGCTCATTCAGTATGCTGTTTCTTCTGCAGCAGATCAAATGAGTTAACTGCTTCTGTCCTTGTGAGGTCAAACAGCTCCTAATGTGACCAGGGTAGAGCCACCTTGTGTCTGTCTGTGGGGAGCTTGTTCATCTTGCTTCTCCCAAAGTGTCCAGGTGATTGCAGCTCAGGAAGATGTGACAAGTATCGTTGGCAGGAAAAACAGAAAGCCTGCCTCGTACAGGAGATTACACTAGACAGATGAACTCAGACTGCTTTTTTCTTTTGTTTTTTAAAAAAAAAAAGCTGCAAAAGAAACTGCCATGTTAGGACTCTGAAAACAGAAAAGCAAGACTGAATGCACTAGTTTTCGGAAATACAGTGTTAGCCTTAAAAATCTCATCACCACCACAGAACGTCAGAAATCGACAGACTGAAGAGTGGAACTGTGCCATCTGAATGCACGTGAATGCATGCCCACCTGTGGGGTAAGTATGGCAATAAGTATTCATACCTGCACATACCAAAGTGTCTTCTGGAGCTGCTACATTTCTACAGAATGTACGTAGGTCTATTACATTGTTCACCAAGACCAAGGTTTAAAAAATTAGAGTATCAATGACAGATTGCTTGAGTTTTTCTCAAACTAAGATTGTTTTCTTTCTCAAAAATGAGAAATACATATACATGCAAACACATACATATGCACCCATGACATCAAATAAGTAGCATGGTTTTTGTTCTTGTTTTTTCATCTTGGAGTTAGACAGAGAACCTGGGCTTAACTTGTAGATCAGTGATGTATTACTTACATGGCCTTTTGTGAGTCACTTTGTCCCTCTATGCCTCAATCTAGGGCTAAAATCACCTATTTTACAGAGCTATTAAAGGAAACAGCCTTAGTACAGGAAAGGCTCAATACTCTACAGTGCACAAACTCAGGCTCCATCTATTCAGTGCATTCAGCAGTGTTTGTGAAAAGTCTCAGGTTGTAGCCTGCCATATCAGGATGGGAACGCAGAGGAGATTTCTTGTAAAGAGGGCATTTCCTCATGCCCATACTCGGGACTAGGCTTCCCATGGAGTCAGACTAGAAGTGAATGTGGTGGCGATTACAATGTCATCACTCCACCGTGATAATGAAAACATTACAGGGAAAAAAGGAGGGCAAATACAGATTAGGATGTTTTATGCTAAGCAGAAATACTCTAAACTTGAACATTTATATTGGTAATCTATGAAACAATACATATATGTATCACATAAAAACTTCTGTCTGGAGCAAATATGGAAGCTCTTTTTGATCACAACACCATTGTGTTATGAGTACATGTTTCTTAATGATTTAAGTACATAGGCTGTGTATCTTTGACTCAGCATTAATGAAAAGAAACTCAAAGTGTTGAAATATATTTAGCAGAAATTGTAAATGGGCAAAATATTTAGGGTAGTTATCTGCTATGTGCTACTGAAAGAAAGACAAAAGTTTTATTAGGAAAAGAAAAATATGGATAAGAAATGCTTTGGTAATAAAAAACATGCACACAAAAAGCATTGGATTTCACAATCAAAACTCAGTGAGAATTTTGCCCTTTGGCAGTCAAACAAAAATTCCAGGAAAATAGTTTAAATTCCCTTCAAAAAGTTCAAGGGTAGCTATTAGACATTAATTTGCAACTATAAGAAGTAAAATTTTTACGTGAATCTCATCAAGGACTGCTTATGTAGTTTACAAAGTTTGAGTATTTTTATTTAAGGCATTCAATATGTAATTATGGATAGTTGCAGCATCCCAAGATTTATTCATTTGTACAGTTTCATATATATGAAATTTCATATTGCTGTATTGTAATTCTAATTATGACTCCTAAATCTATTTAAATTTTAAGATAAACAATTCATCTACAGGGATAAGCAATATTCTTGATATTTTGAAGAGAAAGGAACGTTTACAGGTGAGCAGCTCATTTGTGCCCACTGGAGAATAAATTCACTTAATATCTAAAATTCTGATAAATAAGTTTACACAATGTTCTGAAAGTCTGAAACATGTATCCTCCTAAACCACTATTTCATCAACATGAGCCATCAGTTAAAATTTGTCTGCCTACACCCCTATGAGGATAGAAGGCAATGCAAAGTTCCTTAGTGGCTCTGTACACTTGGGTTTAAATGGGGCATCTGCCGTTAACTTATGTAGCACAGGAAAGTTGCTTCATATAGGAATTCAAAGCAAAACAACAACAACAACAACAACAAAAATTTACGGAAAGCGTTTATAAGAAGCTACCTAGTATGACTTAGATTTGTTGAATACATATATTATACCCAATTACTGCTATCTCATAGAGCAAGACTATCTTGGGGAAAATGATTTTTTGCAGCAAACGATATAGCATCATTCCTGTTCATTGCTGGAGGAACAGAGAAACATTTGTTTCTTGTCCCCTGGCAAAACTGAAAAGACTCCCTAGCATGTCAGAAGACAGCAGGTCTTCCCAGAGGCTCAATAAGAGCCTGACTAAACAATCCTAAACTGTGAATCCCCCACCTCCCAACCCTGGCTCCTTTAGAGCTGAGAGGCCAGTTTTAGCACTAGCAAGCCCAGGCCTCTGGCAGAGCCACCGCAGCGGCTGCTGCTGCTGCTGCTGCTGCTGGCTTCAGGCAAGAAGCCCTAGCAGGCCAAGATGGACAGGAGAGCGGAGGAGACTGGCGTTCCGTTGGTAATGAGATCTTGGTATATATAAACTATAGGAGACTCAGTGAGAAAGTAAAAGAAGTTATTGTCCACATTCCAAATGCCTTGATGTAAAAACTGTGTAACCATCACTTACAGACAGCTCGGCTGCGGAACAATTTTCTTTTTTCTTTCCTTTTAAAACTCATGCTGAGGATAGAGATGTTTCTCTAGAAAATGTACTTCAAAACTCTGTCAAAACATAGCTATGACATAATAAAATTTTTTTCCTTAAGAAATCTTGAAAGCTTGTAGTCTGAAATTTGAAAGAAGCCCAGTCTGTTCCCCAATTAGGGAGGACAGCTTTTCAGATTTCACTGCAGTGGCAAGCTCAGTCTTAGAGGGGAAAAAGAGGCCATTCTGTGTGCACATCTGTTTCCAGTGTGATGCTGGTATGCAAACTATTGTCTATTGGAAGTGTGTTGTGGTAATGTTTGCCAGGGTTAAAGGCTGGGTCAATTTGATCAAGAAGCTAAAATTAGCTTCTGTGTGTTTTCCTGAAAAGAAAAAAAAAATACTGTAAAGCTCTTTGTTTTCCTTCAAGGGCCGTTCTCAGATTTCAGCTTCTGGGGTGTAAACTACCAGGAAGCAGACTGCCATGACAACTGACTGCTTGTTCACCAAGTGAGCACTGTGTAATAAAATGGTGCCATTCTCCATGGAGCAGGATGAATTCAGAAAAGACCAGCTTTTGACCTAATTTACACTTTTCCATTAGAAATATCAATATTATAAAATCATTTAACACAACCCTTTCTGGATACATTCTAAAATATGTGATTGCTTGGCAAAGCTCAAAGACACTAAGAAACTCATTCTAAGAAGGCTGGGATAAAGGTTAGGTCACATATTCTTGGTAGTCTGATGATTTTCACAGGAAATAAGTTTCTTAAGATAAAAAGGATGGGAGAATACATTTAAAAATACCCCCAAATAAGTACTAACTTGACAAATGTAAGAAAAAGAAATTGTGGAAACATATCACGCTTTATTTGATAATTTATTTTGTTTCATTGGGTTAACCTGAGAAATATATTAAGATAATTCTAGATGAGCAAGATTACATTAAAAAAAAACTTAGTATTTAAAGTTCCAACAGGCAAAATAGAGAAAAGAAGTAAGATTATCTGTTAAAGTGCCATGATGAATATACAAACTGAAAATAGAAGCATCTTTGAACTTATTTATTTTTAAATTTTTTAGCAAGGTGACATATATAATCTATAATGACTTCTAGTTCACACCAACTGTAGCCCTGGCTGATCTCAAATTTGCAATGCTTTTGCTTCAGTCTCCCAAGTGCTAACATTACAGGGATGTGTTACACACCTGGTTTACTTTGAAATGTATTTACCTTCTCAGAGACTTGTTTTTTCTTACACAAGTCAGATCACCATATCTATTTTGACTTTAGTAAGAGGAATTTTAAATATTTTAACCTCTTAAATATTACTATTTTTAAAATAGTCTATGCTATAAGATCTTTCTCTTTCTCTCCTTCTTCCTCCTCTCGTCTTCTTTGTTGAGACAGGGGTTTCTGAGTATAACAGCTCTGGCTGTCCTGGAACTCACTCTGCAGACCAAGCTGGCCTCAAACTCACAAAGATCTGCCTGCCTCTGCCTCTCGCGTACTGGGATTAAAGGCTTGCATGACCACTGCCTGGCTTGTAAAATTATCTTAAATATAAAAAGTATTACATTTATCTTATGCTGAAATATTTCCTCTAGAAAGAGAAATCTGGGAGAAGACATAAGTTTTTCTTTTTAAAATTGTAAAATATTGGTGAACATAATTCAGCGTAGTTATGTCCTGGTGAAAATTCTACAATGTGCCATTTGTACTTCAGGATTTACATATTTTCAATATCTTCTCAATTTCAATAACCTCTTGTGCCTTTTAAATTTAAAATTCATTAAAAAGATTTAGGATAGATACAGAAATGTGTAAAATACCTTGTGAAGCTTATTTACAAACAAAACCTACCTACTTGCAACAGTTGTAAATATCACCTAACTCTAGAATTTCATGCAGTATGGCAGGTAACCACTACTGTTGATCTTTTCCTTAGGCCAGAGATTACTATAAAGAAACAGACACTATATATTTTAACAGCAAACTGATAATATTTCTAATTTGTCTAATCTCTTGTTTGTCACTAACAATTCTACCAGTTTAAAACCTTGCATCTTTTCACATAGCTCTGTGTGAAACTTGGAGTTCATATGAACAGGAGTCTACCATCAGATCGACAGCGCTTCGGAAATCCTCTTCCTGACAGCACAGCTGATCCCAGCCTTGCTGGCTGAGAGCCTGCTCTCTAACGCTGGCCCAACCGAGGAGCCACCATCTCTTTTTCCTGGCATCTATCATTTCAGCTCTCGGAACTTGTGACCCTGTTGCTCTTTCCTTTCACACACTGTTTTCTAGTAAATTCATGAACTTTATATATTTGTGTCTTTATATATTTGTGTCTGTAGATTTGTTTGTTTGTTTGTTCATTTGAGATAAGAGTCTCACTCTGTAGGTCAGGCTGGCCTAGAGCTGCTGATGCTCCTGCCTTGGCTTCCTGAGCCCTGGGCACACAGCCACCACCACTCTCAGTTTGCCTCAAGAATGTTCAACCCAGACACAGGCAGTCAATGGAGAGACTTCAAGGAGTCCTATCAGATTCTTGAAATCTGTCAAAACCTATTAGTAAGTGTATATTTTCAAATAAGAACCCAAAAATTCCTTTGAAAGTTGCTTGACTCATTAAAAAAAAAAAAAACCAACAAAAACAAAACCAAAAAAAAATCTAATATTCTTGCCCTCTTCCCACACCAAGATGGCATTTCTTAAAAACAACAACAATAAAACACTTTTTAGTGGTGTGTGTGTGCATGCGTGTGTGCGTGTGTGTGTGTGTGTGTGTGTGTGTGTGTGTGTGTGTGTGTGATATGCATGTGAGTACAAATGTAGTTGGAGGCTAGAAGAAGGTATTAGATCCCTTGGAGCCAGAATTAGACATAGTTGTGAGCTGCTATATACAGGCTGGGAATCGAACTCAGGTCCTCTACAAGGGCAGCATGTGCTCTTAGCCATTGAGCCATCTGTCTAGCCCCAGAATATCTGTAGTAGCCAAATCAAAACATACTCACTTGAGTGTTCTAAGCACCAACAGTCCTTCAAATGCACGCTGTTCTACTGTCTGTCTGTCTTCCTGAGAGGACCACTTCTGCCATGTCTCACATTTGAAGTTACCATTTGACTATGTGATTTTCCTTTCTTCCCTATGTCCAACAGCTTCCTTTGATTCACCATTCCCATCTGCTTCCATCACCACGTATTTAGTTCAGGACCCCTGAACTCTGCTATGTAGTGATTTTTCTTCCTAACTCGCTGTCTAGGGAAGCCACTGCTTTCCAAGGGCAATTTGTATTAGATACTCTGCTAATCTAATACATCTCTATGCTATTGGACTGAAGTGCTGGGGCTGTGGGCACGGCTAATGGATTCATATATAGTCCCGTGCTTTCTATAATATCATTCTCACTTCCATCTCTGGCCTGATCTTCAACCTGCAGCAATCAACTATTCATATGGTTGCATATATCCACACCTTTAAAACATGCTGTCAGGGACTAGAGAGATGGCTCAGTGGTTAAGAGCACTGTCTGCTCTTACAGAGGTCCTGAGTTCAATTCCCAGCAATGACATGGTGGCTCACAACCATCTGTAATGTAATCTGGCACCCTGTTCTGGCATGTAAGTGTACATGCAGATAGAATACTCACAAAACATAAAAACAAATAAATATTTTTTAAAAACATGCTGTCATTCCACAATTCTGACTGTGTTTCAAAAAAGTAGCACCATACTCCCACATGTCATATGCCTTTATATCCTTCTGTTTGTCTCTCCTGTGAGGCTCTCAGGACAGCAAAGTATTTGAATTAAAAGTGTGGGTACTGAATTAGGAATAGACTCCTGATCCAGTATGAACTGCCTAAACAGCCATTTGTAAACTATTTAAATTGCCCACACCTAGGATCTCTCTTCTAAGGACAGATGAGCTTAAGAGTAAGGACGGGGTGATTAGGAATAGAGCTTGTTAAATGCCTGGTATGCTTTTAAGTATTCGATACGTCTGAGCTACTCATTCTCAGTAAGGATTTGACTCTATCTTCTCAACTGAGTGGAATACTAGACATTTGCCCTCTTTCATGATTTTAGATATCCGAGCATATGCCATGATATAAAAAACTTCCTGTAACATCATAGTACTTAGTAAGGGCTTCCTAAATATGTAGTTGCTTTGTTTGAAATAACACTTTTGTGAATCAAAAGTCATTAAAGGTTAAAGGGCGGGGAAAAACACATAAGAGCCTTTAAAATTTTTCTCCCCATCTAAATCCTTTACTTGCAAATAAGTAAATCTGTTCATGAGTTGCAAATTGGGCATATCTGAGGTCTTCTTTTGATGTGTTAAAGCAAAGCATTAGTTGAAAATATTCCTGTTTAACCTGTATGATATCCTTCAAAATATCCTGAATTTTACAAGGACACATTTATAGAGGGTATAATATTCACCAATTTTATAAAAAAAAAATTCTCTTTATGAGCATGTAGCAAACCAAATGCAATATAAAACATCATTTAAAAAAACACATCAGCTAAATACAGTGAAAACTGGCCTTGTTAGGCTATTCTGCATAAAGAACTAGTTTAATTTGCAAGCTACTTAGAGTGTCTGTTGGAAAACGAGCAAGAGATTCTGCTGTGGGGCTATGGGAGGTGTATTGACACATACATTCAGCACTTACATTAGCAAACTGTTTCCACACAAATGTGATTACTGGAATGTTTAATTGTGTTGTGGGCATGTATCCTTGTTTATTACTAAATTGTGAACGCCATCAGCAAATTACTAGAGGGGACTGTAAAGACAAGGGTTTTTGTTTTGTTTTTGTTTTTTGTTTTAGACAGGCTTTCTTCATGTAGCCTTGGCTGTCCTGGACAAGCTTTGTAGACCAGGCTGGCCAAAAACTCACAAAGATCCTCCTGCCTCTGCCTCCAAGAGTGCTGGGATTACAGGCATGCGCCACCATGTCCGGCTAAAGACAGGTATTTTTGAACTCCAAATTAATGAGGCAAATTAAAACAGCTTCACTTTACATTAAACATAGTACTTGACTACACTTTCAGTTATAAAGTCCTATTGTGGATGATTGGAGTCCTATAGAAGCTTCGAATTGCTCTGTGAAAGGTTTCTGATCTATGATGACAATACCAGAACCTTCAGTTACAACCATCAGGCTTGGGACTCTCTTCCTGGATCCTGTGCTATATATCCCTGCATCTTATACCTCTGTGTAAGTCCTTACATTGCACTTTCAGAAGCATATCTTAAAATTAACACTGACCTTCTTACTAACCAACAGTATGGCCAAATAAAGAAAGCGTGACCAAATCTAAGTTTCATATGTAGATATAATTTTAATTTTTCTCTCAGAATTCTAAAGGTCTTGTTCAACTCGTTAGCTTCTGTTGTGGGCAATAATAGGAAGCATTCACGTTAGTCTGTTGTTAGTTTGGGGATGAACTGTGTTTATCTTCCTGGCCTTTCTGAGGTGGCTGAGTGTAGGAAGGATGAGCCTCATTCATCTTCTTCAGTTCCACAGGCCCTTGCAAAGGTCTCTCGGGTTTTCTCCTATGGTTTTTAGTCAGAAAACTGAGCCATCTTGATTTATCTGCCTTGGACCTATCTTTACCCTCAATTTCCTATGTATTTTTGTTTGTTTGTTTGTTTGTTTTATATCCTAGCACAGTTTTAGTTCTATCTACCCATGTTTCTGTGGAAATATTTATTTTAGCAATGATATGTTTTACTACTCGAGTGCTCCCTCTTGTCCCTTGATTACTGCTTTCATCATGTCTGATTCTATGTCATGAAGATTATGTTCTGTTGAATCTCTCTATGGATATTAATGAGAACTGAAACAAGGGTTAGGCCAAGCTGCAGACAGCTGTATGAGGTTGTACTCTGACGATGAGAGTCGGGTCAGCTGTTATACTGAGCATCCCCCAGGACCAGACCAAACACTAAGCCTTGGGAGTGCTCTATACTGGGCTTACCCTCTGTGCTCTCAGATCTTCTCTCCTCCTGTGTCTCCCTCCTTCCTGATCACCACAATGTGACCCACAAACAGCACTGTGTGTATCACCTGTGAACTTCTTCAGTGTGAAATCTCAGTGCTATGTGAATTGCTGCCATGAAGTATGAAAGCCTGAGAGGTGCTGTTTTAAACCACCGCCTATGCTTTCTTTAGTCTATTAAAGTAACCGAATTGCTCCTTTTTGAACAAATGGATAAAATACCTTGTCCATTCTTCTTTTTAATGCTATAAGAATAGAAATCTTTTATTATTTTACTGTGTTTTAAATGGAACCCTTGGTGTTGGAAATCAATGCACGTGTTGATCCCATTTCTTTGAACTGGAATCCTAACTCATCTACAAAAGACCCGTCACATCATCTTAATTATTTCATTGGAATACCCAGGTGTTTTTTTTTTTTTTATGGAGCATTCAGATATCTGAAAAGAAAACTTTCTGAATATTAATTTTAAATGCCAATGTATAAGTAATATAACTTGTAACAAAATGAGGCTAAGAAATTTATGAAATGGGGGCTGGAGGGATAGCTCAGTGGTTAAGAGCACTGCCTGCTCTTCCAAAGGATCCGGGTTCAATTCCCAGCACCCACATGGCAGCTCACAACTGTCTGTAATTCCAGTTCCAAGGGATCTGACACCTTCACACAAATACACATAAAATAAAACTAAATAAATTATATAAAAAAAAGAAATTTATGAAATGATATAGTACATACTACAAAGACCTATCTCATACCTCAGATACTAAGTGGTGTAAAGTCTGTCAAAGATAAGGTTAAAATGCACTGAGCAGGGAAAACAAAAGAAAAAATACCTAAATCAATGTTATACAAGACTGTTTATACTCTAGAATGAGGACTTCAAGATTTTGTTCAATACAAGTTTAAAATTAGTATTTCTCAAATAACTTAGATGGCCTTAGAAGATATGTCCCTGCAAATGGTAATAGCAGATGACACCAGAGAACTAAGGAAAAACTGCTTCAGAAAAATTAAAAAATGAGAAAAATATGGTATTTATATTTCTCAATAAATATATATATAACATGCATATGCATGCATACATATGTGATTTTCAATGTCTACGTAACAACATAGAAAATATATCATGCATAGACACTTCTCTCAATGGTTACTTACCAATGTTGCCTGTTCCATTTTTCACATGTAAGTATATGTGTGTACATGTGTATGTAGTTGCACATGCATGCGGAAGTCAGAGGAGAACTTGGATATCATTTCTCAGGAACCATTTATCTACCCTGGTGGATTTGGGGTTTGTTTAGACAGGGTCACACTAGACTGGAACTGACTGAACTGGCATGTTAGCTGACCAGTGAGACTTAAAGACCTACCGGTCCTCGTTATCCTATTGTTAGCAAGACAGCATTTGCTGCTATGCCTGGATTTTTAAGTAGGTCTGGGATCAAATTCAGGTTTAATGCTTGCATGACAAGCACTTTACTGACTGAACCATTTCCTAAGTGCCACCAGATTTTATTAGTTAATGAATGAATATCCTTTCTGGAAAAGTGAGAAATCATATCACATCATAGTCTAAGACACTTTAGATAGAGGCACAAAGGATGCTTAATACTTTGGTATTTGGTTCAAGACCCCCCAAGGGGAAATTATGTAATTATATTATAATCTTAATATATAAAAATTGAAAAAAGAAGCATCAGCGGTATATTGTTTCAGAGAAGCTTTTCCCAGCCCTACTCAGGCTCTTGGTCTGTCTTGCTGTCTCGGGCTCTTCTTTCTGTGCAGGAACTCCTGAATGTGTTCTAGTGCATATTCTCCCTCAGCCTTTGGTTCTAAGAATTCTTTTGCTGGGAACTGTGGTTATTGATAAACCCATTAATGTTTTCCCTTAAACCAGCACTGTCCAATATGATAGCCATTAAGCATTTTAAAAAATCTCAATCTAGCTTTAAATTTAAAAATACACTAATTAAAATAGAATTGAAAAGCCAATTATTTAGTTACAATATACAGATCTGGAATGTTCAAATTCTTCATGTGGCCAATGGCCACCATCTGAAACGGTGTAAGTACATAATACACATCATCTGGAAAAGGTCCAGTTAGTGCATTTGTTGTAGATTAGGGGTTTTCAGCCTTGATTCTGTTGTAATTTTACACTAAATCACTCTAAGTTGTTAGAGTGTGTGTGTGTGTGTGTGTGTGTGTGTGTGCACGTATGTATGTGTGTTTCTTGTGCTAGGAATTTAAACCAGGGCTTCTCACATTCTAGGCAAATATCTGAACACTGAGCTATACCCCTAGTCTTCACCTTATGCAGTTTAGATGTTTTAGTAGCCTCTACCCTTTAGGTAAAGTGGCTCTTCCCATTAAAAAAAAATCTGCACACACTGCACCACATTGAAAGCCACCACTCTAAACATGTGGGAATGTGTCCACATAGGCATGTATCTACGTATTCAACCACACTGATGGTAATCAATTGCAGTGCCTGGCATACCACAGCGAACCATTATATAATTAGAACCGAGAAACATCAAATGGGTAGGAAAAAACCCAAGAAACTGGTATTTTTCAACTCAAGAAAATTAAAAAAAATCTTCTCTAGTTAAACTAAGTAAGAACAACAAACAGCTAACAGAAAATCTTTGATATAGCCATTTTTGCCTAGGACACAGAGTATTATAAAATTTATTTGGCATCCTTTCAGAAACCTGTACCTGACAATTATTAGCAAGATAATAATATTGTCTGACACTGATGCAGAATTGAGCACCAGCGAATTTCCGGGATAAGGAACGCAGAGGGGCTATTGTTTACTTGATATTGTGCTAACATGGGACACTTTACACAAACACTCCACTCCTTCCCTCAAACCTAGAAAATGACAGGGCACTATTATACGTATTAGTTTGTTCCCCAAAAGAAACTCCATAAAACACAGACACAATCCTGATGGCTTTATTTTGCCAACATGGAGCAGGTTGAATGTTTCCTAAGTATCCTAGCAGTTACTCTAGTGCGGCCATTTGCAAACTGTATCCTGATAGGCTCAGAGGACATATCATCATTATAGGATTAGAAGAAGTCAATGTCTTTCTTCCCTCCAAGCCACTCCACTGGCCACAGTGGCCTCCTGAACTTGAGTTTGATGCTCCAGAGAGAATGGGTTTCTTCATATTATGCTCTTGGGATCAAGGAATAAACCAGTGGCTGAGTCCTTTGACTCAGTCCCTTGACTGGGTGATATCATCATGAAAGCCTTGGCCTTGGGACTCTTCAGTTACTGCTTAGCAATGGGCCATTTCTCAGTTTCTCCAGCAAAATGAGGAATCAAAATAAGAATTCCTCCTCGTGGAGGTGGCCGTATGAGCTCTGAAATGCCAAACAGAGGCTAGTTTTAATGTCAGTGCACTTGGTCTGATTGTAAAGTACTCAGCTAAAGTATTATGGGAGATGGGAAAGTCCCAGAGGCAGCTGTTAGGGCAAACACCACCTAATAAGCTAAAAACCACCTTTATAGAATGTCATGCCACTCAGGGTAGTAAAAGTCAGTGTTTTACTCTAGCCTGCTGAGGATCCGTTGATATGAAAATTGGAAGCACAAGTCAGCACACTGCCAATCCACATGGCCCATCTGTGGCAGACTGGTTCTTGTATACACTAGGATCTATGTGGTCTGAGCATAAGGTGTTGGGGACAGTTGCAGCAACTTTTACTTGCTGCATTTCTATCTCTTCAATTAATTTTTAAAAAGAATTCTAAGGCGTAGTTTCTTGATGGTCCCAGCTGATCTTTCCCACAACAAATCAACAGTAACAAGGAAGATGGAAAATGTAATAAATAGTGACTAGTACTTATACATTTGGGCCAAAACTAAAAGAGGGTGAATGGTTCCACTGAGTTTCATGTTGACTTTTTCTGCCTCAAGGAGAAGCAAACACTCAGCAGCCAGCGGTGGAATGGCTTCTGAATGGGCATTGCTACACAGTAACATCAGCTTCTAGGGACTAACTGGATGTTCAGGATGAAAAAGCATAAGGGAAAAGGTGAAGGTAGAAAGAGCCAAACACTACTTAGGCTAAAAACCATTTGGTTTCTGATAGTTAGCGTGAATGTAAACAACGCTTAGTGGGGGAGGAGGCCCCGAGGGGGTGCAGGGGTCGGGGGAATGATGACTTATCATGGATTTACAGAAAGCCTTTAACTTAAAAGTGAACTTTTCATTCTCTCCCTTTGAGCAGAGCCTGGCCTGCTATAGACCAGGAGGTGTGAAGCATACAATGAACTTTATCAGACTGTCTGTGTGGCAACTTTCCAAATCACACATTTCCCTAGCAGAACACTGAGGCCACAGGAGGAAGGAAGTCTTCTGCTACTGAAGATCATTAGCAGCGCTGAGTGCAACCACTGTCAGTTGCTTCGGGTTGGCCTCTGATCACTCATACAAAGGACGGAAAATTGCTGGCGCCGCTGGCCCTGTGCCCAGCCCACCGGACAGCACAGCCTATGAAAGCCACTTTTTTTTTCTTTTTCTTTTATAGCTAACACACTGGAAGGGGGCAAAAAGTGGCATGGACCCGAGGCACATTAATCAGCAGGGGAACTGATCAAATGTCACCACTCACTGGGCTTCACTACCAAACCTCCATGCATAAGAGACTCCTAGAAGAGGGGAGGCCCCAGAATAACACTGAACGTACGAAATATCCTCCCTTCCTTCATATGGAAAGCTCATCTCTGAGGTGTCAGGATAAAACATGAGAACAGCATTTGTCCTTGGAGACCGGCAGGAGTGAGTCAGTATTTCAGGGCCCAGAGCGGGGGAGGAGGACACTGTAATAAAACTTTATAAGGTGAAATCTAAATCCTGAATGTCCTGCACCTTAAAAAAAACTTTCTTCTTTTTGTTTTGGTTTTTTTTTTTTTCCTTCCCTTCCTTTCACCTCCCCTTCCTGAGAGAACATAACACAATGTAATTAAATGGTAAATTACTCAAGAAAGAAATGTCTAGACTCATGAAAAAAATCTTTGTGCAGAAAACAAAACTACCTTTTCCCTGCCCCCACATAATTTGGATGGCCTAGTTCTCCAGCAAAGTTTAAAGCTATAACCAAGGTTGTTTAAAGAATAATGTTCATCAGATGAAAGGGTATTGAGTTGAAGAAATTTCACAATTTGAGGGTAAGATAATTTATGGATGCAGAAATTAGTTGGTCCTTAAGTAAACAAAGTAAAACTTGCAGCTATGGGTGAGCTTGTCTCTATTTCTAGTCAGCCCCTAAACAAGAAATGTGTTGCTCTGAAAGTCACAATGCATATATTCTACTGAATCCGGAGAACACCACCAGTATCCTTCTTTTTTATTCTTAAAGGAAGATGTATGCATATCAACAACTGAATCAACATAAAGGAGCTTAGATCTTGGATAAAATTCATAATAAGTAAATAAATATTTTTTATTTAATTATCTTTGTTTATATACTTAGCAAGCATTACTATTTTGAAATACAGTGGCTATAGAAGTATGGGCCTACACGTTTTGTCCTTGGTTGGTGTCTTTGATTAAGCAGAACCCCTGGGCTCAGAGCCACCCATCATAATGTTCCTCTCGTAGGTTTCTAGGACCCTCTGGATCCACCTACTTCCCTATCCCCTATATTTTTCTCACCTAGAGTCTCAATAGGATGTTCTCACCTCTATCCCACTTTCCTGGTAGGTGCAAACTTTCATGGGACCTGCCCCTTGGGCTAGTGTCCAGTTATAAGTGAGTATATACCATTTGAGTCTCTCTGCTTCTGGGTTAGCTCACTCATTATGATCATTTCTAGTTCAATCCATTTGTCCACAAATTTTGGGAATTCCTTGTTTTTAATAGCTGAGTAGTATTCCATAGTGTAAATGTACCACAGTTTCTTTATCCACTCTTCTACTGAGGGACACTTAGGCTGTTTCCATGTTCTGGCTATTATGAATAAGGCTGCTATGAACATGGTTGAGCAAATTTTCTTGTTGTGTGCTGGAGCATCCTCTGGGTATACTCCAAGGAGTGGAATAGCTGGGTCTTGAGGAAGCCCTATTCCCATTTTTCTGAGATAGCACCAGATAGATTTCCAAAGTGGCTGTACTAGTTTGCATTCCCACCAGCAATGAAGGAGTGTTCCTCTCTCTCCACATCCGTGCCAGCATGTGTTGTCACGTGAATGTTTGATTTTAGCCATTCTGATGGGTGTAAGATGGAATCTCAGTTGTTTTGGTTTGCATTTCTCTGATGACCAAGGACAAAACGTGCAGTCATCATCAAACCCCTACCCAGATCTAACCAAGGGACAGAACATTCTTCACAGTTAAGTGGAGACTGGGGACTGACTTTCACAAAATCTCTGGTGCCCCATATTTGGCCATGTCCCTTTGTGGGGGAGGCCCAATGGCACTCGGAGGAAGGATAGTGGACTACCAAGAAGAGACTTGATACCCTAGCACCATATTCAGGGGGAGGAGGCCCCCCTCGGTCACAGTCATAGGGAAGGGGATTGGGGTGAAAGGGGAGGGAAGGAGGAATGGGAGGATGTAGGGGATGGGATAGAAAATGAGATGTAATATGAATTATTTTATTTTTCAATAAAAATGTGTTAAAAAAAAAAAAGATGTATGGGCCTAGTACTACATACCTTTGATCCCATCACTTAGACAGGCTAACTGGGTCTACAGAGTAAGTTCTAGGCTAAGGTCTACATAGTAATTTGCAGGCCAGACAGCAGAACACAGCGAGTTCTCAATGTATGTGTATACGCATGTGCATGTGCGTGCGTGTAGTTAAAATGGAAATCAGGAATGCTAGAGAACTGAGGGTCAAAATATTTGACATAGTTTTAAATTAAACTACCTTGTAGTGATTCCATCAATCAGCACAAAAATTCAAGGTATTATACAAGGTTTCATTAAGGGACTACTGAAGGTATAAATCATTTAAATGTAATAGAGATCCCATTAAAAATGCTCCCAGTATAAAGGCTGTGCTATTTTAAGGTACTAATTTCCATCTGGCAGAGCAGAAACAGACCTACAATGCTGTGCTTCAGAGCAATTGCTCTGAGGTCCCAGGGTGCTGGGGGTTACTGAGTGTCCCAGGCACCATGACACATCTGTCCACTGGCTCCAGTTGGGATCTATCTTTTTTTTTTTTTTTTTTTTTTTTTTTAAGTGAATGACATCTATGTGAGGGGCAGCAACTCCCTCTTTTATTAAGGAACAAAACACAACAAAACCCTTTATTTACTGTGATTTTGTAAGATTTTGTTTAAGCAACAGCACACTTCCAATCTGAACACAGAACAATATTCTTAAAGCAAACTGATTGTGAAGCAATTAACTGAGTTATATCACATGTAATAATCCTAAGTAGCTACTTTTTTTTTTTTTTTAGAAACCAGATGTTGCATTCTTATGGTTGACACTTCTAAAATTAACAAGGCAGGTCCTTGGGAATCTCTCCTGATTAGCGTCTCCTCCTTCTGCAACCAGGAGTCCACAGTGTAATTCTTATTCTACTTCATTTGGCACTACACAATCTGCATAGGACCCCAAACTTTCATTTCAATTTATATCTCTAAAAGGGGTTTGTTTCATGAATATCCTTTTACATTTTGACAGATGTGAGAAACCACATTATAGAGCTGAACACAGTGGCATATGCCTATAATCCCAACACTCAGAGATGCAAGGCAGGTGGATCTCTATGAGTTTGAAGACATACAGGTCTACAAATTGAGTCCAGGACAGCCAAGAATACACAGAGAAACCACATTATAATTTATCAGTTAAAAATTTGATTTAGACATTAGCTTTCTATTGATGGGATGGGCTTTCCTCCTTATGGCTAGGGGAAAAAAAAAGGAAAAGAAAAACTGAGAAAAAGATCTTAGGTATTGAAATCTTGCTATGATTCTGCTGTGCAGCTGTAAAGTTCATACTTAGCATTTTTGGGATTTAAGTCTGTCATTTATCTCTATCACAAACATCGCTGCATCCTGTTTTGAATTTTTGTTATCTTCTTGCAAGTAGTTTTTACCAGTCCTCTATGTATCAAGTGGAGAAGGTAAGACAGTGACCACCACCACCACCTCCAAAGAGGGTTCAATGCTGTAGTAATATCGTGAGGGTCCAAATAATAGCTGCCTGAGCTCAGGTGTCCTGCAGTAAGCCAGAGAAACATTTTTATCCTGTTTAAGATATCAGGGCTTTTAGTCAGAAGTACTGTGTTCAAATACAGAACCTGTCATTTGCTGCCTCTATTTTTCTGGCAACTTCTTGGAATCTCTCTAGTTTCATTCACATGAAAAAGACCTCCTACAAAGATCTGATAGGAGTGCATGAGGCAACACACACCTTTAAAGAGGTGATGGCTCCTAAAATTCTTGAGATAAAAGTATGTATTATCTACCTATCACTATCTATCTATATCATCCATCTACCCATGTATCCATCTGTCTATCTATCTATCTATCTATCTATCTATCTATCTATCTATCATCCATCTATCTACTCATTTATTTATTTTTGAGACAGAGTCTTATCATGTTACTCTGTCTGACCTGGAACGCTCCTTATAGACCATATAGACCAGGATGGTCTGGAACTCATAGAGATCTGCCTGCCTCTATGTACTTCCTGAGTGCCAAAGGTATGAAGTATCTATGACTTAACAGGAAGACTGGGGGAGAAAGGGAAGGGGAGGGGATACCAGACCAGGGTTGAGTGTTCACTGGAGTTAACAACCAGCAAAGCAGTGCTAGGTGGAGAGTCTTTGTGAGGACATGAGTCTACACTGGCTGGAGAACATGAGGAGTCATCCAGAGGAAGACTATATAGGAACAGATGGACTGGGATAGGGCAGAGATGGCTATAGCTGAGGTAGGGACAAATCCAAGACAAAGATCTACATTTTTCCATTCTAAGAGCAGTAGAAGCAATATCCTAACTTGTAGGGAGTGGTTATGTAAAATCTTGCTTTGCTTTTATGGAAGATAATGTGAAACAAAGTTGGAATAAGGGGATATGTCAGGCAAATATGGTAGCTCATACCTTAATCGCAGCACTTAGAAGGCTGAGGCAAGAAGACTTCTATAAATTCTAGGCCAAGCTGGTTATATATAATGAGTTCCAAGACAGCCTGAGTTACAGTATAAAATCCTGTCTTAACATACAGAGAGACAGACAGACAGACAGACAAATATACAGCAGCAGCAACAACAAATACTATGCCAAATCAGAAGATATGATAATGTGAGGGTACAAAGCCCACTAGTATTTACATTTGAATTACTAAGTTAGATTTGTATCCATTTAGTCTAGGTGGCCTATTTTATAATTTTTTAGATTTAAAAAATATTTATTTAAATAAGTATAGTTTGGGGACAGAAATACTTGAATAGTTGATAATGAAGCCTCATGAATAAATTTTTAATAAATATTTTTAATTGTGACAATGCTTTAAAGCAGCAATTGGCAATATGGTAAAAATGTATTATATTCAGGAAGATGACGCTATCAATTTAATGTTCAAAAGGGCCAGAGTTTTTCATTTGCTTCATTTTTTATATATATTTAAAAACAATTTCAATGTCTTATCAGGCTGAACAGATTCAAATCTCTTTCCCCAGTGGTTTTGTTATGTTGTTGAAAACAATGTTTAAGCCTGAATGCTAATTTGACAGAGTAGTAGAGGCTTAAGAAGTGCTTGCCTGAGGTCTGTGAGTGTTGCATCAACTTAACAACTGTGTTACTAAACTGAAAGGGCTCCACACTGCTCCTTCTAGTTCTGATCTGCATTTCTCATCAGGTATCTGTATAGATTTTCTATTATGTTCCTAGGTCAAGGCATGTCAGATTTCACAGAATCTGCAGAACACTTGGGAAGTGCTGCTGTGTATGTTTATATACAAAGGCTCATGTCCTTAAGCAGAAATGCAATCTACTAGTTATTTCAGTTCGCAGAAAAACACTCTCATTTTAAAAGTTGTGTCTGGCGGAGAGGCTGGGGAGAAGTGTTTGATGAACTGGTGACACTGATTTTTGTCTCTTCACTGACATCTTTAGAATTCCCATTTTCTTTTACAAAATTCTATGGTCTCTTGCAAATCCTTCATTCTTCTAAGCCAGGCTCTCCTTCAGAACTGAGGACACCTGAATTCCATAAATCTCCATCACAAAGTTACATTTTCTGTGTAGAGCAAGCACTGTCAGGAGGAAGGTAATGAAGAAGAATAGCTTGACAGAGGGATTTAATGGGATCCAGCTGCAACTCTATGCTACTTGCTGATAAGGCTTTGTCTTAAGTTTACAATAGAGAAAGTTTGAGAAAAGGCTAAAAATTCCTATAGAGGAAGTGGAGGTCTTCATATTTTATTTGTTCAATTTCCTCTAACTCTTGCAATTATATTCACAACAGGTTTAACTTTCAGAATGTTCTACTGTGGTATTTTAAGTCTTTTACAAATAAAACTTAATAACATTAAAATGTGTAGAAATAGTGTACTTTAGGGAAAATACATTTAGTTTATGTAGGCTCACTACATGTTCAGATTAAGATAAACCTGGAAAACAGAAGAGCGTCAAAAGCTTACTCTATTTGTATGTCCAACGTAGGGAAAGAGAAACCTTTCATAATGCAAGGGTGGTACACCTATCCAATGCATATTGTTTGTTCTTATAAAATTAGATAAATGCAGAATTGAGAGCTCCAAATACTGCACTTTATTCAAGATTCAGATTCCAGTACAGTGTGATGCTTTAGCTTCTTAATCTGTTATTTGTTTAATAGTATTACTCAAAGTGAAAACCAGTGTGGACAATCCCTGAAAACAAATCTGGCTTTTCTAAAGACAGGAATGTAGCAAGATTAACACTGGTCTGGGAAAGAAAGATAGGATACAAGGAAATTCTCAGTAGGAGCCAAGCAGCACAGATTAAGGGAAGGACCTCAGCTTTTGACCGGAGATACTCACACCAGCTCAGTGGAATACTGAAGAGGATTCAAAGTGTTAAAGCTAGGCTGAACTCTCAGTTCTTTCAGGCCAGTGAAGCCTTCCAGGCCCTGGAGTTCCTTCCCCAGTGATGGGGAGGGGCCCAGAATGCAGCACACCAGGGCTTTGCATTTTCCCCTGACTCTACACAGGGCCTGCTACTTTGGGCTCACTCCCCACAGAGAGCAAGACAGGAGACAGGAGGACTCCAGGTTCAGTTGCCCCACAAGTTCTCTGAAGGGATTGATAAACACGATGCAAAAAGTGAGTAAGGGTTAGGGGCAGGTGCCAATCTGGAGGCATTGTGTGCAAACCTCCCACCAATGAATTTAACAGGAATGTTTACTCCTTGTGAGAAGCCTCAAGACTCAGGAAAAGGCAATAAAATGAAAAGGGAGGAGGCTCTGCTCTCCTTTCCAACAAGGCTCCTCCAACATCTCATGTTACAAATTTGCAAACTAATTACTTAGAGCCAGACATATTTAAAAAAAAAAAAATCCCTTTTACAGCTAACTGAATGCAGATAGACAGACTTAAAACAGAGTAGTTGGCTCCAGACTTAGATAAGGCTCTGAATTTAAAAGTTTAATTAAGGGGAACCCTATTTGCCATGTAGTTCTCTCAAACACTAGCATTATTGAAATTATTCCTAACAACTTAATTGATTTAGCGAATACCTCAGATGAATACTATGCTGCAATCAGTGCAGCCTGAAGAAGCTGGCTGAAGAAGGGATGATTTTGGCTCCCCACCCCCATCCCCAACCCACAAACATAAATTTATCTCTGTGAAGTTCAGGGCTTGACAGGTTTTCTTTAAGGAAATAGAATATAAAAAGCCGCTGAGATGCTCATTTACATAGGACGATTTCTGCATTAAAGCTGGGACAGGGAGTAAGGGATTCATTCTGTTTCTTTCCCTAAGAAAGAGGAAGGGGGTAAGGACAGTATTTGGTGACTCATCCTTTGGAACAGCATCCCAAGTGTGATTTATTTAATATAGCCCCATAAATCACCTAATGCAGCAATAATCTCAAGATCTGCATGTAAACACAGCTATTAAAAATATTACAATTACTCTGTTTACTTAGTGCTCATAAGGTGTATCTCATCGTAGCTTCTTCTCTGAGGTGGGGCATCCAAAGTAGCGTCCAAATTACATATCCCTCTAGGAATGCTGAGCCTACATAAACGCTGTAGTACCTACACATAATGACAAGTGTGTGACTAGGAGAGAGATGCTTAGATCTTTTAAAAGCTATTTTTCTGTTACATCAAGTTGCTGTACTGGTTTGGAAGTCTAATTCATTTAAAATCAAACTTGGCTACGGCTCCAGTTGGCAATTATTAATCACCGAGTGTTTAGCTCAAGGGAAAAAAAAAAAAATGGGGGAGAGGATATATCCTTCGACTACATTTGTTTCTGAGATTTGCTCTGTAACAAAAAGTGAGCCAGGGGACGGGCATATATAAGCCTTTTGGTAATACTTATTTCTGGCTCACAAGACCTAACTTTGTGTAGCGTGGTAATCTGTAACTGTAAGCAATCATCCTCTCGATTAGTACTGGGTTAAACACCGAGAACCACCTACAATTACTAGCATGATCCCTAACCTCTATAAGGTGGTAATCCAGTATTGGTTGTTAGCTGTCAAATTTATTTCCCTTTGGTGAAATATACCCTGTATTTAATTAGCAGTCATTCTTGATACTTTATGGAGCTGTGCCCAAGCGCGGTGGCTTTAACATTTAACCCCTGACCCTTAAATATTTACCAGCTTTTAAAATGGTTGTGTACAATTATCCCTTCAAGTATATCCCAGATCCATCATTCTGACCACTCTGGTCAACTCCGAGTTATATGCACTGTTCTGACTAATGCTGGAACTGAACATAAACTCCTATTGTTCCACAAGGAGCTCCATTAGGCAAAGCCGAAAGCACTGACTGGCTGTCCACACACCACCCGTGGAAGGTCAGCTGTGAGGACCACATAAGGAGCCTACAGCGCAGAAAGGGTGGAACAGACTTGCTGCTATGGGGACTCTGGGTAGCCCATTGAGCCTGGTGAGGATCCTTAGAACCTAAGCCATTTCAACTCAGGCATGAAAGGATGCTTGTGGAACTATTTTTCCTTGTTTAGGAGCTATACTTTTTAAATTACCTAGAGTTTCCCTAGGCATCAGGATGTCCCATAAAAACATTTCCAGGAAGGAACTGTTTACTTCTACTCTCATGTAAAACTCCTACAACATCTATACATAAAGTAAGTCTGCTTTCCATGCCAAAATTTTAGAAATAAATTTTAATCAAAACAGAGGGAGGGGGAGGTAAAGGCTCTCACTAGAAATATCCAATTTTAAAAGGTAAATGGACACTGGATGTTGTACCACACTTGGAAGGAACTGCAGATCATTAGTTGGACTATAGATGCTACTGCTCTAGATGATTTCAGAATTAACATTTGAAGTAGCCACAGAATATACACAATAGCCATAAAAACAGTTTTAAAGTGGCAAATACACCAACAAGAAATGTCAACTAGGTTTTTGCAAGTAGAAAGAAGTGAGAAAGAATTGGGGCCAGAAGAATAGAAAGAAGCCTATATCCTGATACCCCTTACAGCCCCAAACTTATACAAAGGGGATGAGAAGACGATGTGTATACTGCTAATGAAGGGCCACAGCTGAGCTAAATTGAAGCCAGATGGTAGTTTTTGGCTACTTTAGAGCTTGTCTGGGTCAGCGGAACTTCCACAAAGAAGACAATGGAGGTTCTAGGTGCTGAGGGTGAGCTGATCCAGAAGCCTACTTCATGGAGAAAGCCAAAACCTGCAGGTGAGTCAATTAGCATAAAAAAATAGAAATCTATAAACCAGTGGCAATATGTGTTCCTGAATGGACCCTCAGTGAGTTATTTGGGTTGGGTAAAATAGTACAGTAGCCATCTGATGCTTCTTAGATGTTCTGGTTGCTTTTTGTCAACTTAACACAAAACTATATATATTTGGAAGAGGGAATGTTAACTGAGAAAATGCTACTACAAGGCTGGTCTGTAGGCAAACCCGTGGGAGCATTTTCTTTTCTTTTTTTTAATATAGTTTATTAATTTATTCATATTACAACTCAATTGTTATCCCATCCCTTGTATCCTCCCATTCTTCCCTCCCTCCCATTTTCCCCTTACTCCCTTCCCCTATAACTGTCACTGAGGGGGACCTCTTCCCCCTGTATATGCTCATAGGGTATCAAGTCTCTTCTTAGTAGCCTGCTATCCTTCCTCTGAGTGCCACCAGGCCTCCCCATCCAGGGGACATGGTCAAAACCAGAGTTCACGTGAAAGTCAGACCCCACTCTCCACTCAACTGTGGAGAATGTCCTGTCCATTGGCTAGATCTGGGTAGGGGTTCGAAGTTTACTGCACGTATTGTCCTTGGCTGGTGCCATAGTTTGAGTGGGACCCCAGGGCCCAGATAATGAGGAAAGGTTCAGCTCATTGCAGGTGGTGCCGTCTCTGGCAGATGGTCCTGGAACGTGTGGGAAACCAACCTGAGCAAGCCGTGAGAACAAGCTTACATTCTTCTATGGCTTCTGCCTTAGTTCCTGCCTCTAGATTCCTGCCATGAATTCCTGTTCTGACTTCCCTCAGTGATGAAGTGTGCTCTGGGAGTGGTACTAAACCCTTTCCTCCCCAAGTTGCTTATGGTTGTGCTTTATCATAACAATTGAAACCCTAACTAAGAAACTAGATGTGGACATCAGTTATTCTTTGGTGTGGTGTCTAACTGTACCATCCCACCACACTGCATGTGTAGTTCAAGTTCAACTAACTAGCAGGGACTAAATTTATAAATCAAATTTCTTTCATGTTTCCCCAAGGAAGAACACTGGAAAACAGCATATAAAATTTAGGTATCAGAGACTCAACAATACATTTTAAATTCTCTGGAATTCTTTTTCAAGCATTACTTAGTACGTAAAGTCTTAATAATGGGAAAAGACCCTATGTAGTAAAAAGACAAGGCTGCTAAGTCATAGTACTGGTCTTTGGGGAGTGCTAATGTGCTGGAAGTGCTAAAAAGAAACGGACTCGGATCTCCTATAATCCCCTGCTTTCAGAACATCCTGAAATATTTCAAGGCGTTCCTTGCCTGGCCTTAGTTCAAAGGTGAACTTCGTGCAGGCAGGAGGCTGACTAACTATATTTCAGTCATTTTAAGAAACATGATACAAGAAAATAGTATGCTTTCTTTGAAACTCTAACCAAAAACAAAACTTACTATGGAATTTGAAAATTAGCAAGTAGCTGGTAGTCAAATGCTAAGGTTTCTGAAAACACCGATTCTTACTTAAAAAACCAGTGTTAGAGCTAATTATTATTTTTTAAATGAGACCCTTTTTATATCTCCAAGTAAGTTCTATTGATCATTAAACATATTCCCACCAACATGGAAGGGTAAAGCTATTAATAAGAAAATAAATTAAAGTTTAATGTTTTGCATATGTATCCCTTCTTTTGCTGCAATGTCACTGCCACAGGGTGTTCTCCATGATCATGCAGGTATAGAGATAGGCACCTGCATAAGGTATGGAGAAAGAGGGAGGGAAATCTAAGATAAAACCTGACTCAGGTAGTTTCAGTGGCCTGAGGACTAGGGCCTGGTTTTAACCCATCATTTGCCTCCTCCTCCACACTCCTTATCCCACTGCACAGGAAGTCCTGCAGCTACCTAACAAGATTGCTGTGTATGCCACTTCCTCCATTTTCTATTGTGCTAATTCAGGAACTTCCTCCTATCTGGTCTGAATCCTCCCAGGAGTGGTGTTCACATTTGGGTGTGGCACACACAGGCCTTTTCTCAGGCTTATCTCCATTCTAACCATTCGCCACAGCACATACTTATATTTTTCTTCAAAAGAACTTTCTATTTCAAACTTCTGAACTCTCTGTACAATAGACTTAAGGTTGCTTCCTTCCCTGCTCCTGACTATTTTTGAAAAGGTAGCATGCAAACTTCTTCCCAGAAGTCTTTTGTAGTCACTGTGGCCTGGGTACACTCCACCTCCTCCGTTCTAAGAGGAAACCCATCCTGAGTGTCCATCTTTATCCTCAGGCCTCCCAGGGACAGCTTACAGGTCTAGTGTAGGAGCATGGGAACAATCCCACGCCTCTCACTAGTTAAGTGACCCACATCTGGCCAGTGAGAGTGAAGATCAGGGACTGTCGGAAAAGCCAGGCCTGACCCTCCTGCTCTTCTGAGGAAGAGTATGAATCTCACCGTCCCTGCCAGCTGGCCTACAGCCACAAGGACCACTGCAAATAGAAGAGAGAAGACAGACAGCCTACACAGCTCGGTATCAGCTAATAGGAAGGACAAGTAAAACCAAAGCAACAAAGGCCTTAATGTATTCTTACATTAGAAGGAAGCTAACTTTTATGTGTTGTTTTTCTAAGGCTGCAATGAGATACAGAGGCTCACACTACTGTGTTTTAACAAAATGGCTGATCCTCTTGTATGGATGAAGTCTGTCTGAGTAGTAGAAGACATGTCATAAGATGATGTTCCCAGATGCTAGCTTCCAGTAGGTCAACAGAGACAGTTGTCAGCTCAGCGGTGAAACTTTGGATTTCTAGGTTACAAAAGAGCTACATTAATGAACAGTCAGGGAGGAAAAGTTACTGTACCATAGACTAGGCGGTACAGGGGTCCTCCCCAGTGAAAGTGGTTGAATAGCTAAAGTCAACCTAAGAACGAGGCAGCCTCTTACTCTGCTGTTTCATACCAGAGGCCTTTCTGACTCTTTCAGAGCAGGCAGTGGAAAAGAGATCACCACATAAACTGTGCTGTTCACTAGCTAGACACAGTCTTGAATTATTGTAAGCAACTTTTTTTCTCACCATGTCAATAAACTTTATCTTCAGTATGAGTGTACAGATATTCATGACAGCAAGAACTATAAATTCAGTGGGAAAGCCATTGCCCATATTTTTCTTGATAACAAAAGATGGGCAATCAGGGTATACTCCAAACACCATGATTTATAGCGTCACATAATTCTCAGATCCAAGCAAAAGAAACAGAACTACAACAGTGGACTAAAACGAGACATAAGTTCTTTTAAATTTTTGAATATTTCTCTTTGTAGAGAAAAGAAAAGAGGGGCAAGTTAAGTTGAAAGTCACGAGGGAATGGTTTAGGAAGCAGAAGTTCTCTGAATACTCTAAAATTCATGACTGCAAACCTTTATCTCCTTTATGAATAAAAAAAAAATGCAACTAGTGGTGAGCATGGTGGTACATGCTTTTAATCTTAGTACTCAGGAGGCAGAGGTCTGTGGATCTCTGAGTTCAAGGCTGGCCTGGTCTACAGAGTGAGTTCCAGGACAGGACTACACAGAGAATCTCTGCCAAAAAAATAAAAACTAAAATCAAAGAAACAAACGAAAAGGACCTACAACAGAAGAAGAAAGAAATAAGAAGAAAGAAGTAAGAAGAAGGAGGAGGAGGAGGAGGAGGAGGAGAAGGAGGAGGAGCAGGAGGAGCTTTTAATAAGGAAGGAAGGCAGGGGACTGGGCCAGGCATGATGAGGAGACATTCTGGGTGGAAAGAGGAGCTGGAGGTCTGTGTGTGGAACTAAGAGCACACTATCACACAGCATGGCTGCATACACTTTCAAATACTTAGGAGTTTCACAACTGTGTCTTCCAGGGTGTATCAAACTCATCAGACTGGACTCTACTACAGCAAGAGGGCAGACAGTGGCAACAACAATGCAAGTGGAGAGGACTCTTGCTAAGAACAATGTCACATAAGGAGAGCGGATACATTCATGCTTGGCACATCAGGTATACACTTCAGAGCATCATCATGCATTCATTGGAGAGAGGGTAAATGTTTTTGGAGGCATCTATAAGACAGCTAGACAGGTGAAGGAGCTGTGGTGGAATCTCCATTGCTGGGATTCAGTAGATCAAGACAGCAGAAGTCCATATACCTTGGTGTTTTGTTTTTGTTGTTTATATTATTTTAATTTTGCATGTGTGTGGGTATGTGCACATGAGTACAGGTGTCCATGGAGGTCAGAGGCACTGGATCTCTCTTTAGCCAGAGTTACAGGCTGTTGTCAGCCCCCCTACCCCTCTTGCCTTCTGTAAGCGTAGACAACCTTAACCACTGAGGCATCTCTCCAGCCCTAGCTTGTGGTTTTAAACAACACTACCTTAGGCAACTCATATTCTGAGTTCTTTCTCACAATTTCCACTTTAAAAAAAAATTTTTTTTTATTAATTTATTCTTGTTACATCTCAATGTTTATCCCATCCCTTGTATCCTCCCATTCTTCCCTCCCTCCCATTTTCCCATTATTCCCCTCCCCTATGACTGTTCCTGAGGGGGATTACCAATTTCCACTTTCATTATCTCTCTCCGTATCATCCCAACCAACATGTCAATTTTAGCATATCCAGTACAGAGCATGACGTCTTCTATGCTCAACATGTGTCAACCCATGTATTTCTTGGACAAGAATATTCTCAATGTACCACCTGCCTCCTGTAAGGATGCCTCAGATCCTGGACTCGCTGCCAATTCATCCCTAATGCTCACTTGGTACCTTCTTACACAGCACATTTGCAATGCAGGCTGTGCTTCTAGTTTGGGCTGCTTGCTGCTTGAACAGATGTGGTCTCGATTCCAGGAATACACAGTTCTATGGGAAGGTCGGTGCTTTAGAAGGACGAGAGAGAGAGGCAAGATTTATGGAAAAGATGTAAACATACTACAGCAGTAGTTAGAGAGGGTACTAAGCCACACCTGGTGCAGTGGGTGCTTCTCTGAGGAAGTGCCCCTGAAAGAAGTCCCTAGGCTTGGAGATAGAAGGAATGGAGTAGGGGTGGGTCCAGGCACTGCTTTTGGTTTAATCTTCTTGTCCATGTCTAGTCTTTACAGCTTCTTGATGACTGTGGGGTGACACGCGAACTTCTTACCTCTGCCTCAGTTTTTTGAATCAAGCACCGATGTCTCTTCCCATTTCATCATCTCATATTGATCGCTTCCAGGAAGAGGTTTGAATGTGTTTGACATCATGTAGTCTCTGTTCACAGCTCTCCTGCTCTCTCTGCCTCTGCCCATCAGTTCTTGAACCCACTCTTCACTGCCTTTAAATTGGCAAGCACCTTATTCTGACTTTGACATCCTATGTACTGGTCCTGACACTGACTACTCTCTATTTTTGGTCATTTCTTTATGCAGTTTAAGAAAGCGCTCTCTCTTCTAGTTCTCTTACTCCACTATGCTTCCAACAGAGTACCTGCCTGGCTTAGATTAGGGTAGGGTAAAGTATGGCTCTTATTCGTGTGAATTGCTTACATTGTGACTGAATTGTTAAGCAAATACTCAGTGATCATTTGCTATCAGGTACAATGAAGGTCAACTGAGTTTTTTTGCTTTTGTTTTTTTGGACAGGGTTTTTCTCTGGGTAGCCCTGGCTGTTCTGAAACAAACTTTGCATACCAGGCTGTCTTTAAACTCATGGAGATCCACTTGCCTCTGCCTCCTGAGTGCTGGGATTAAAGGTGTGCACCACCACAGCCTGGCTTCTGTTTGATTCTTTACACTTAGAAAATAGATAAAAAAAAAAAATGATGAATTTCAGAAAAAAAGGAGTATCAGCCATGTAAGTATTTAGGCTATATAGTTTTATAGTCACATATCTCCAAGTTATGTATGGCAATGTGCAGACAATGTATGAAAGAACATAATGACTTGATGTCATGTCTATGCCAACCTTTCATATAGCAAGTGACAAAGGGTAAGAAATGAAATTATATTATTATTTCTTCTATTTTTTAGACCCAGAAATTTGTTGAAAGGATTTCATGAAGTCTCTCTTTTCAAGCAGCTTCCGAATCTTCAGTAAATGTCTCAAGTTATGCAGAATAAAACAATCATTGCCAAAACAAAACCCAGAATTATTGTTGCTATTTCCCCTTGAATTTGATTTTCCTAATCTTTTCTGCTCATTCTGAAGAGTACACTACAAGAATTTCCCTAATATATGAAGATAAGCTATAGATGAGATGGAAGCTCTTTGCTATATTATATAAATCATGCACTGAGATTATTATAACATAGTTTTGCAATCTTTTCTCTCTAGCTAACAAAGAACTTTTCAAAACCTTTTCATTGAGCTAGAATTGCTCAGAAAAAGTAGGTGTCCTTTGCAAAATATGAGTTCATTTTTCATAAGAAGGAAGTTAAGTCTTAAAGAGCTTTTGTACCCAAAGACTTTGCCTGCACATATGACACCATTTGTTTCCCCATCTGTGACCCTCTGTGTTCCTGTGTGGAATGTCAGATCCATCCTCTTCCTCCTGGTGAACTTCAGTGCTGCTCCCCTTCTTGTAGGTCCTGGGCCTCCCAGGGGCCATTCCCAAATAGAGGCACAGGCTAGCAGCAAGCAGATGGCAACCTCCTGAATACTTCTTACTGTGCCAAGCTGCTATCGGATATAAATGCATTCTCAGACAGTGTCCATTAGCCTAGTTGTGCTCATTACAAACTCATTACCATGGACATAAGTGTCAAAATACTTGTGGTGGTGAAGCTCCTCTTCCTGTGCATGGTAGAAAAAAAAAGTTATCTCACCAAATACTGCCTTTTATCTTTGAAAGTTTTAAATTAATTTATAATGCTCGCTTGTTTATCAAAACTGGAAATGGGCCAGGCCTTCAGGATATTTGATGAGCTTTACAATAACCCTGAATGCACCTGTTAATTTTGCCTCTGGGTAAACAGTTGAAAACTCCTCAGCTATTTCCTTAAATTGGGTGGAAACAAAGAAACATGAGATTTTTTTTTAAAAGGCTAGATTAGGGAATTGGAGATGCATTAATTCAAAAAGTGAACAGGGTCAAATGAGGGCTAGGAGGCTAATAAGCACAGAGCACACAGCAGAAAGCTCCCAGCAGGGTAAGAGTTCACTCAATTTATCCAGAGATCTATTCCAGACGCAGGCAATGATACATTATTGGATCCAGACCTGCAACTGCTTCCTAAGACCAAGCCTGCTGGTGTCATTGCCCTCCCTTTGAGAAATATTGCTGTTACCCAAACCTGTGCACAGGGCGGGCTTGCTCAGCTGGCAACCCGCTGACTTCTGTTCTCCATGATGCGATGCTCCCTCGCACTCCCCTCTCTGCTGTGGGAATTAGGCAGAACCACCGCCATGCAAACCGCAGAACACCCAAGTTGATCCTACTTGACGAGATTTTTAGTACTTTATTACATGGAAAGCCAATCCCAGGGATAACAGACTATAAACAACAGCAAATGCTCTATCCAGCAGGCTGCACAAGGTTAAGGACTTTGAGAGATTTATTGGAAGAGTTGTGGACAGGGATGTTCCATCAATCACTCCTTCTTACACATTGGAAAATCTTTAAAAAAAAAAAAAGAAAAGAAAAAGAAAAAGAAAAAAGGAAGAAAAAGAAGAAAAGGAATGGAAGAGAAGACATTTTCATTAAGGTATTTTGGAAACCTGCATGCCTGTTCTAAACAGTAAGAACAAGAACAAGTCGGAGTGATTAAATCAAATTAAGGCTGTCTTCCAACCTTTCACTTACTATTAATGTGGTCAGTTGTAAGAATGAGAAAACTGGTTATTTTATTGCAACAAGAAAAAGTTTTATATGTTTGCTGATATCAGTTCAAGATGAAACAGGGCTTTTTTTTTTTTAAAGAACTCAAAAGACATGTAATGTTGGGCCAAGGGAGTAACTCACTGGCCGAGTGTTTGCCCACTGTGTACAAGGCCCTCAACTAACCTTTAGGATTGCAGAAACTGCTCCCCACATCTCATTGTTCCCCCAAAGAAAACAATAAAAGAAATCCTATAACTCGGAAGCAGCATCCACAGAACATGAAATGCTTGTGATGTCCACAGTAATGTCTTATTTGGGAAGAACCATGCTTTCAAATGAGCAAACAATAGCAGGCAACTGAGCAGAGCTCTCACACCTCAAGCCACAAATGCATGCTCTTCAGCCTCGGCAGATTCTAACCCAAGGCAACACTGTCTCTTTGCTCTCCAGGTAACACACCCTTAATTAACAGTTCCCCTTAAGGGCACCAGAAAGGCATGTGAGGGAGATGCTTTCTTGGCTAGCACCTTTTTACTTTGCTGTGGACCACATGCATCTTTCTTTGTCTTATAACTGATATGACCACAGCTCTAATGGAGGTAGAACTGAAAGTTATATGTCTATATTTCTTATCTTGTTCTTTTCTGGAAGCTTCAAGGGCTCACAAAATGCCCTTCAAATAGACTCAATACAACTGTATAGTATGTGGCTGAGAATTTAGGCTCAAATACAAACTTCCCAGTGTTTCTTTTCAGTCAAAATCTTTAGAATGCTTTTATTGTAACAATAAGAGGTTTTCTTGATAAGGGCTGAACTCAAGAGTTGTGGGTTTTTTTTTTTTGTTGTTGTTGTTGTTGTTGTTATTGTTGGTAGTTTTTTTTGTTTGTTTGTTGCTGTTTGCTTATTTCGTTTTTGGTTTGGTTTGTTTTTTTCTGAGACAGGGTTTCTCTGTGTCATCCTGGCTATGTACAGAGTGTTTTGTTTTTTGTTTTTTTTTTTTTTTTTTTTTTTTTTTTTTTTTTTTTTTTTTGAGTGTTTTGTTTTTTAATGGCACAGTTTCAAGAGGGCAACACTAGCCTCAGTGGAGCATGACTTGAACTTGTGATTTGGGGATTACAGGTAAGAGTCATATAGGCAGTTAATATGGAGAGGTATGGAATCAAACTTGGTGCTTTGTACACACTGGGTAAGCCCTCTACCAACTAAGCTATATCCCCTCAGGGTCAAGATGCATAGGAACTTTGGTCTCCTTTCCATCCTGCACAGTGAAGCATTTTCTGTCCTAGCCAGACAACAAACCAATTTAAAAGAACAATTTCACTTATTTACCACCAGCTTTCCCTTTCATTAAACGGTACAGTTCTTTGGACTGGAGAGATGGGTTAGAAGTTATGAGCACCAGTTGCTCTTCCAGAGGAGCTAGGTTGAATAATCAGTACCCACAGGGCTGCTCATAACCATCCATAAGTCCAGTTCCATTAGATTTAATGCCCCCTTCTGGCCTCTGTTGGCACTACACAGGTGGTGCACAGACACACATATAAAATTATTAAAGAATACATTTTTCAAAAGATATAGCCACCCAGCTTCCATCCTTCTCTCTTTCTCCCCCCCTCCTCCCTCTTTCCTTCCCTTCCTGGGATCAACCACTGAGCTTTACTCCACTACTTTACTAGTGAGATTTACTAAAGTTCCTTCCACATTGCTCTTGATTTGATAATTTAGTATTTTATTTTTCTCTTGAATTTTTTACTAGCTACCCTGCTAGTTGTTACTGTCTTCCTGTTGCTGGGAAAGATAGAAGGGCACTGAGAAATTGAAACAGCAGGAAGGTGTGTTATCATTTAGAGAAGTAGGGTCTTCATGAGAGGGAGGAGACATGTACGTGCCTTTCACTTTCATTGTTCATCATGAAGTATGTATAGGAAACACCTAGAACAAAGAACCAGGGTGTGTGTGTGTGTGTGTGTGTGTGTGTGTTCATGTACTGTTATTTGGAGCAGGACAGAAAACATGATTTCCAGATTTCTAGATTACCAATTTAGAGCTATTGAACCAACGAAAATTGCAAATACTAACTGACTGAATAAAGTAGTGAGTAGATTGCTAAATAGAATACTCATAACTGGGCAATAGGTTTAAAGCAGGTCAAGATTCAGTTAATTTGAAACATGTACCTCAACAGTATTATTATCAGCTTGATTTACACATAGGTGGCAAAACATATAAGTCCCATATGGATCAAACCTACTTATTCCTTTTAGAAAATCCCTTGAGTTGAATGAATGAGTCATGCACACAGGTTGTATTTTTTTAAAGTTATTTCCCATACTCTGATATCAGTGCCAAATTTTTTCTCCACCTTAGGTTTTTAGCACCATTCAGAGGCAGACAATGGCACCTCTGTTCTTAGAGCATGGACACGGTCAAGAGAGGAAGAATATAATGATGCCATTTGGAGTGGGGCAACTAAGGCTGTGTCAGCATTTCCATTATAAAAATCTCCTTTCAAGGATTCATATCTCAGTTGTAAAACTTCACACACATGAAAGTTCAGTGGCAGAGATTATTTCAGTGTGTAAAACTGGAAAATGTGTTCTTCTTAAGAGTAGTATTTAATGCAAATCATTTCATACTTAAGCCAAAGATGTTGCTGTGTGTGTGTGTGTGTGTGTGTGTGTGTGTGTGTGTGTGTGTTAATGGCATTATTTTATACAAATCAAGGGTAAAATACCATCTACAAATCAGGATTTCAGACTTCAATTCTATGATTTTGTGGTTATAGGCACCCAAATACAATAGTCTAGTGACAAAAAATGTGTTATCCTCCAGTATTCACCTGCCCATGGCCATCCTTTCTCAGCTGTAGTTCTCAGCTACTAGAGACTTTTCTCCAGAAGGACACATGGCCTTATCTGGAGACATTTGCAGTCACTTTAGCGGGGGCTACATGGTGCACAAATGGGTACTATAATCCACATTCAAATCAGCCCCCTACCTTCTGTCTGGGAATGAAGCCTCATTTTGTTTCCCTATTTATTTAATTTTAGAGAGAGGCGACCTGGAAGTCTCAGATCAGTTTTTCCTGGCATGTCTCTTTTGCTATACTTTCTTGCCAAGGGTGATCTCTTTTAAAGCACAGAGATGACTAGGAAAAGGAAAGAAAGGGTGAGCAATAATGGCTGCACGCTACTGTTATTTTTTCTTTTTCTTAGAGTAAGGGGAAAGGTGGAGAGGCCAGAGTGTTGAGGCGTGTGAAAAAGCTATAGTCCTCCCTCCTTCATAGAAGATGCCTATACGCCCTTTAGCTACGTCAGTTCCTCCCTGGCTCATGTATGATTGACTCATGGGCAATTCAGTGTTTCACATGTCTGTTCCAGCAGCCAGTTGGTGTTCTACTTTGTGCCAGGCAACATCTTGGGTGGCTCTATGTGCCTTAATGTCTACCACGGGAAGGCACAGGACCAGCACAGGTGAAAATGTTAAAGCAAAGTCCCCATTTTGTTCCTGGACATCAGAGCCAATATTGCTCAAAGCATGAATCAAGGAGCAAATCACAGTCACAGGGACCATTACAGGGAAGAAAAACTTCCATAGTAAAGACAAGGTATAGAGTAAAATGTCAGAGGCCAGCATGGCTTGCTCAATCAGCAGGAAACAGGATGCATTCGGTTCTAGTGAATCAGAATCTCAGGGTTCACAGGAGACTGACCTCCTACACCAGGAGTGTTAAAACAGGATTAATTGCTTTGTCATCTCCATAGTTTCACAGATTTAAATGGAAAAAACACAGTCTAACTAGTAGGGGGCTGACTAGCAAATTGATACAGATAATTTTTTTTTTTTTTACAAAAAAGTACACATAAATTTAGTCTTCTAAAAATAGGAACATTTGCACACAGATTTTAAATTCAATATTCAATCATTAAAGGCACAGCATCATCTATCTTCCCCTTTTCTTTTTCTTTTTTTGATTTTTCAAGACAGGGTTTCTCTGTGTAGCCTTGTCTGTCCTGGACTCACTGGTAGACCAGGCTGGCCTGGAACTCACAGCAATCCACCTGCCTCTGCCTCCCAAGTGCTGGGATTACAGGTGTGCACCACCATGCCCAGCTATCTTCCCTTTTTCAATGACTACTACAATGTAATACATCCAAGACAACACATGCATACATGGACCTGAGAAGTGGAACATTGCATTTATAAATACCTACTCATAACAACATTGTATGTCTGTGTATCTACTCTCTGCAAAGTGTCCACACAATCATGCCAACACCCCCTGGCTGAACAATGATAATCTTAACATTTTGAGATATCTAAATTTTTCTGTAACTGGAAGACTGTCTTTGGGAGTTAGTTTTATATTTCACAGCTAGTTTTACCCTGAAAAAAACATAGTAGCTGACATGATGCTGTGTTTATAGTATCTTAACTGTTTTTAACCCACTGATTTTGGTGAATACAGATGCTTAATGAAAACATTTATAGTTCACTCAGATCAGTGCTGCAGCACAGACATATAGAGACTAGATACTTGATCCTTGGCTGTTATACCTTGAGACTTCTTAGAAAATACTGACTCCATTACCTTCTTATAAAGTCTGATGAAAACAGGTTCTTACGCACAGCACAAAGGAAACATTTGCCTAACCTCACTCTGGTGCAGTCAACTAGGTCTTCTATTTTTGTATTTTAAAATAAGACAGTCTCTGAGCTGAGCTTAGGTCAGGTCATCATAAGGGAACTACAGGATTGCTCTGGCAGCATTTTCCAGTGCACGGATGTAGGAGAGTAGCCTCTCCTATGCTTACCCTAGGCCTGGGTAGATGCCTGTTCCAGTAAGCTCAGCTCTTTGGATCGTGGAAATTATCACTCTGGCTAATGACTGGTTGATTTTAAGGTCACAGTATGAGCTAATTTTTAAAGGTCTGCTGAGTTTCCTTCTATGAGGATGCCTCTTGAAGCTAACAATACCATACTCCTGTGTGTATGGATTTGACAGCTTCAAGGGGAAAGCTGGACACCTCATGAATGCATCTCTCTTTCTGCATTACAAAAGATAAGACATATTTGCGTTATTAGTTACACTTTATAGTAGGACTTAGCCATGGTCCATGGGCTGATTCACTGTCTTATTAATTAAATTCATAAATATGGCCACAATCATTTTGACAGTCTAGTAGCTGCCATTGCTATGAGAAATATTTCTGTGACTTCAATCAAAATACACCAAGGTGTCAATGCATGTCCTGAGGGTTCATCACACTGAGTCTAAGGTGACGCACTTCCATGCTGACCATCCACTCCCTGTTCTCAGGACTGTGGTGCGCCATCTAAAAAAATCTATTTTTATATTTATATTTATAAAGACCATGGTCACTTTTTAGTGGAGCAAAGTACCTATTATATTTATGAAGATTGATGTGATACTGTGTAAGAGGAAAGTTATGGAGCTTAGCACTGGGAGTCTTATATCTAATTACTCTACAACTCCAACTATCTGAATATAAAAGCAGGGGGAAAAAGAAAATGCAATGTAAAAGCTCTTAAAAAAAATAATAAAACATAGAGAAAAGAACTGAAATGTTACCCCTCATTTCTTGCAAAGTAAGCTCACATGTAAGTTCAGATGGACTGGGTTAACAATCACTATTTTTAATGTTAAAATGCCCCAGGGAGGTTATAAACGCACCAAATATGTTGTTAACCTGACTTTATATTGCGTGCAGCTGTATGGCTTTCTCCCAGAGGCTCAGCTTCCTGACTGGAGCAGCAAACTGAAAGAGGCTTTTTCCCCAAATCCTTTCAATAACAATGCTTTGCTTGTCATTACATTTCCATTTTTTTTCTACAACTTCACACTAGTATTTACTTAAGGTTTTACTTATTTCCAGTTACTTAGTTTGGTTTTCTTTTTTGCTGAGAAGAGCACTGTATGGTACTCAAAAAGTGATAAAGGGGGCAAAGAGTTTTATTTTATGTTCCAAAATGTTTATTTCAGAATTCTGAGACTCTGGGACAATGGGTGTGGAGTTCCTACAGCTATCCTCTGGGTGAGACAAAAGAGACTCTGGCATTCTACAGACTTCTGGGATTGCTCAACAAAGATGGCAATTTTTTTCTTACTGTATATGATAGGTTAAAATTTATCTAACTTTCTTTAATGATGTGTTTTATGTTAAAAGTGTGTGTGTGTGTGTGTGTGTGTGTGTGTGTGTGTGTGTGTGTGTGTGTTGCCCTTAGAATCCAAAAGAACCTGCTGGATTCCCTGGCTAGAGCTAATGAGGATGCTGTCAGTGGAACTCAGGTTCTCCTCAGAAGCACTACTAAGCCATTTCTCCTTTCCCTCATTAACTTTTGAAAATAGGCTGTGATCATTTAATGGGGGAGGAGGTCCCCCTCAGTCACAGTCATAGGGGAGGGGAATACGGTGAAAGCGGAAGGGAGGGAGGAACGGGAGGATACAAGGGATGGGATAACAATTGAGATGTAACCTGAATAAATTAATTAAATAAAAAAATGGAAAAATAATGTTATCACTTAATGGGAACAAAGGAGAATTAAGGGCTGAAAAAAAGTTTAATGGGTTTCGATTGTTTACAAACATTAGCAGAGACCTTAAAGGGGGGGGGAATATTTTACCCATATCTCAGTTGCATTTTGCTTCCCTGGGACCTTCATGGGATCAGATCCTCAAACTGAGCTCTGTGGGTTTGCACTTCAAGAGCACTGTACTAAGACCTCTGTGGCAAAGCACTGCAGGGAAGCCTGGCTCCCCAGAAGAGACTAATTGTCCCACATGATATCTCACAACTCTTGTGGTCAGCTAGACGCTGCTTCTGTGTAGGAGACTAGCCATAGATATTGACACCTTATCAAAAAAGGATTCTGACTAGAAACCAGGCACTGTTTTAAGGCTATTGATAGACATGGTGTCTTCCAATGTTCCTCCTTGGACAATGACCCTCTACAAAGTATCAATGAAAATGTCCTTCGTGATGGAGAACAGATAAAACAAAGCATTTCTTAGGAAGGAAGTTAAATTAAACTAGTCTATAATACAGTAAGTACACCAGCTGAAACTTTCAATAAATTCAATTTGGAAAAAAAACTGTGACGATTTAGCTGTAAGAAGCTACTAATGGACAAGTTTAGCCATCATTATTATATTGAATTTCTAAACTCAATTAAATTCTTTTTTCTTTATGGAGAAAGGGTCTGTTCTTAAGCTTAGTATTCTTTTGCCTTAGCTTCTAATGCTGTGATTATAGCTATCACCCAGAATGCATGGCTCTTATTTTTGATTCTCTAAGTTGATAAGAAATTCCCTTAAAGCCCTTCTTTCCAAATGGCCCAAAAGGCAAAAGCCTCATGAAGGAGCTGGGAAGCGTCTGAAATCACTGAGATAGATGAATCAACCACGGAGCCTGGGGTCTGCACAGGTGATGTCTACAGCACCATGACAGTCACAAACAAGCATACAGTGTTTGAATTATTTTATTGTGAGTTAATTATTAAACGTCTTCAAATATATTCCATCTTTTTTATTTATTTTGTTCTTTTTGCAGTTCTTCAGATGGAATGCAGAGTCTTGTACACACTAAACACATACTTTACTGCTGAGCTATATCCCTAGATCCCTAATTCAGGCCTTATTTTAAGAAAATAACACATAAGTAAAAGTGTGAAAGGAGAAGACAACCTATTTTCGTCTGGCTGGAAGAGAAGTTTACAGTCCAGACTGACCCTCTACTGTGGCCTGAAGACTACCCCAGGCTTCTATTTGTAGTGAAAAAGAAACTGAGGAAACAGTAATATAAAATAACAATAAGCCTTAAATAACAACTGTATTAAGAGAAGGGACACAAGTCCGAACCAATCAATGTGACACAGATTTTGATTATTGATATTTGAGAGAGTTGAAAAAACATTTAAATTTGTACTATAGTAAAACTGTGATAAAGAAATCACTTTTTCAGTTAAAATGGTATAAGACTTACTTTTTTTTTTAAAAGGGTTACTACATTTATCTCATGTACTTGAGTATTTGCTTGCATGTATGTCCCTGTGTCCCATGAGTGACTAGTGCCTATGAAGTCCAGAAGATATCCTGGAACTAGAGTTACAGAGGATTGTAAATTTTGATGCAGTATGGGGGAATAAGCCCAGTTCCTCTGAAAAAGCGGCAAGCGCTCTTAGCTGCTAACTCATCTCTCCGGCCACCAGTACTCTTGCTGGTAGTGAAGAGTCACAGCCACTGGCAGGAATATCAGTGCACATGCTAAGAGGAACGCCTCTAGAAGTCACCTATTGCATAATTCCATTTCTATGATATTCTAGAAATTCAGTAAAAGGGAAAATGGCAGGAATGGAGAACTGTCACGTCAACAATGGATTATAAAGTGGTCAGGGTTGAGAAATGATGTTGATGATGGGATGTTTTACATCTTGTTTGTGCTGGTGGTTACACAACTATATGGTTGCATATATATGCACACATATATGGTTGCAGATGCACCTCATGTTTACTGTTGTCCTTTTTTACTACAGCAAAGAAATGGACTGAACCTAGTTGTCTATTAATAGCTGAGTGAATAATGAAAATTTTGAGTATGCATATGTATATATGTTAAATTTTCTTTATGTATATAATAGACATGATATATATAATCATATTAATACTATTATATATGAGTACTATTATACATATGTATACAAATACTACTCAGTTGTCAAGAAAATGAAATGATGAAATTTGTAGGGAAACTGGTGGAAATGTATTTTCTCTCATCTACACAAGCTAACCTATAATGCATGTTAATATATACACAAATGTGCACTTGGGTACAGTGTAACATGAGACAGGACACAATGCTGATTGTTCTTCTGGTTCTAAGTCTGTCCAGTTTTGGTGGTAGATAAGTGCATCAAATTATACTTGAGAGTAAAAATATAAAATCCAATGGGAAGTTTCACAATCTCCATTCTAAGTGGCTACTCCATCTGCATAAAAGCTGAGTTGTCTAGGCTTTGGGTCTGGTTAAGTTCTGCCTATGGGTTTATGTTTATTTGTTTGTTTTTTATTTTAATTTGCAACTTAAAAATAAAAAAGTTTAAAACAAATTAAAACAAAATGAAAATAAGGCATATACAATCACTGGTTCAAAGGGGTGAGTTTAACTGTATTTGAGTTACACCCCAATAAGCCTGGCCTTAAAAAGGATCAGCTGATAGTTTTCACTAACATATGCATGATGCCAAGAATAGGGACAGAATAAGTCTCATGTTTTTAACTATGAAGAAGAGGAGGGCCTGATCCTCAGGTTTGGATTTTGTAATTTGAAGGGGAAAGGTAGAATTGAAAGGTAACTTTAGAATACTTAAGAAGTTCTCCAACATGCTGAATTGTACAGCAACCAATCATAGTTAGGAAGAAGATAAGAATCTGAGCATTTCTGCTTTTTCGGTGGTTACTGAACAAGGCAAGGTGCCTTTTCTCATCCTATGCTGCTAGCTGTCAGTCAGTTACCAGTAGACGCACATGTACACACCTTGGCCCAGAGCCCATTCACAAGGCAATGAAATATCATGCTTTTCAAGTCAAGATTGCAGTTTACAGAAACAAGATCTGCCTTTGCTCTGCCTTCTAGTTACTGTACTGTTAAACCAAATAAGATGTCTGTTTCTGAGCTAAGCCAATGGAGAGAGGTTTTGTGAATCATCTGGAGGGAGAAAAGCATATAAAATGAAGATATCCTAAGTATGCAAAGGAGCAGGAAACTAGATGCCTGTGAGCCTTAGGTCTCACATTTATGTATGAAGCAGTCGTCATACGAAGACCTTCACAGGCATGCATATACACACACATGCACAAAAATACAATGTATTTAAACCAAACAAAAGAGTACACACAATGAGCATGTGGTAGAAGGAGCTCAGGGTCTAAAGAACCAGCAGGTCCACTAGCTGCCAGCATCATATTTCGGAGCTTTCATTTGACTACACAGCTGGGGTTGGGGATCCTGCATTTTAGAGGAAAAATTGTTCCCCAGGAAGTCCCTGACCTTGCTGACAGAATTCCTCAGATTTCAATGCATGAAGCATAAATGCCAATGACTAAAGGTCATCATTGTTTTCTTCCTTTAGAAAGAGAGAGGGAGGGAGGGAGGGAGGGAGAGAGGGAGGGAGGGAGATAGAGAGAGACCAAGATACAGAGACAGAGAGAGAGAGAGAGAGAGAGAGAGAGAGAGAGAGAGAGAGAGAGAGAGAAGAGAAGAGAAGAGAAGAGAAGAGAAAAGAAAAATGAAAAGAAACGAAAAAAAGGGGAGGTATCTCAAAGAGTCAGAAAGGAATTGGCTAATTGGCTAGGAAATATCTTGCCCTCTTCTAAATCTCCAACTACTGCTTTGCCTTTTTGTGTATTACAGATAATTTGAACCTATTACACCAGTCCCCAAGGATACATGAACCAAGCAAGGGTCTTGTAATTATACTGTCCCTTTTGACTTAATTTCTGAAAAAAAAAAAAATCTAAGATTACAAAGACATATCATATTGTATTATATTATTTCATCCAAGAGTTCTCTTTGCTAAAATAAGAATGGCAGAGCTGGGCAGACGGCCCGGCTTGTAAGTTACTTGCTGCACAAGGATAAGGACCTGAATTCAGGCCCCTAGCACTCAGGTCAGCAGCCTGAAATTCCCGGGTGCAGGAGGTGGCATCAGGGGGACCCCTGGGATATGGTGGAGCAGTCTAGCAGTAAGCAAGCACGGAGACAGCCGACGTTGACTTCTAACTTCCATGCACACACATGAACACGATATATTCTCCCCCTCCCTCCTCCCCTCAGAGCTGCAGAAAGAAGAGTTATGCCTACCACCTTCCTAAACATCTCTATTAAAGTTACAGTGAATTTTGAACATCTAAGAACACTGAATGGAACTTACGGAAAATAATTTGAGCAAAGAGACAGATGAGGATAAGTACAGACAGAATAGCACCAGGATTCAATAGGGCTCATTCTTCATAAATCACACCAATAACAATAACATTTTATGTGATGACTTAATTTCCTTTACATAGTTCAGAGGCCATAGGTGATCCATTAGTACCAAAACAGAAAAAAAGTTATTTAAAAAATCTTTTAAACTAAAATAAGGATTCTCGCTTTACATAAGCACACCCTGAACAACAGGCAATGAAGATGAGAGGACCTGCTAGCGTGAAGCTGGCTCCAGTGCAGCAGCATCCCTGCATCATCTCCGACAGAGCACACAAGAGCTTCACAGGGGATAGGTGCAGCCGCCCATGCTACCCCCAGAGTTCTTTGACTTAGTTACAATAAAGTTAACAAACATTAAACTCTGCCATAACTGTATTCAGCGGCTGATAAATTTCCACAGATTGTTAGAGCTTGTACAGACTAGTCTCTGCCAAAGGATCTCTCCCAGCTGCAAGCAGAGATACCCAGGATTGACAACCCTGCCAAATCAACTTGAAAACACCTAGCATTCTACTGACATAGTATTTCCCTAGGTGAAAATTCTGAATTTATTATTATTTTGTCCCAGTGAGGTAAACTCATCTTTGGGATAAAATAATAGCTATAAGATGAAAACCTCCAGGTGGAGAGTAAGTTATAAATCTCAGGCACAGTGTTTATAAGACACTCTTGAGAGTCTTTCCAGGCAGTTATCTCTTCCGAATGCAATGGCTGTGTAAACAACTTACACAGGGAGCAAACTCCCTGGAGCTAGAAGGGCAGACTACTGCAGGCATGGAGGACTCACTAGAGGTGGCAACTACTCAGAAGCCAAACTAGTTGCATTGTTTTACATTTAACATGTTACACAGACAGGAAGGGAACAATTCCAGCAAGCCCCTGCTACACAGTCTCCTGCTCTGAGGTCTTCTCCAGGTGAGCACAAACTAGCTCAGGGGGTGTGACACTCATACAGAACAGAGTGCTTTGCTTTGTTTTTTAACATGCAGAGGGAAATTCACCATAGGAAAAATTCCAGCAAGTAAGAAGGAAACTGTTTTCAAGTTTCACTTTAGAGGGTATACTTTCCCAGCTTGAGGACACTTTAATGTGTTAAGAGGAATGGGGTGGGAAACGGCTCCACCTGTAAAACTAATGGATCATGTAACACATGCACATAGTCTTTCCTCATACTTCTAAAATAGAAACACTCTGTGTGTGTGTGTGTGTGTGTGTGTGTGTGTGTGTGTGTGTGAGAGAGAGAGAGAGAGAGAAAGAGAGAGAGAGAGAGAGAGAGAGAAAAGAGAGAGAGAATGTGTGTGTGTGTGCGTATCTCATTATTCTAGTGTGAATAGGATACAAAATAGTTTTCTAGTACATTTATTATTAATTATTTATTAATTTATTCATTTTAGTTTTTTCAGACAGAGTTTCTCTGTGTAGCCTAGGCTGTCCTGGAGCTCACTCTGTGGACCAGACTGGTCTTAAACTCACAGAGACCTGCCAGCCTCTGCCTCCAGAGTACTGAGATTAAAAGCGAGTGTGCAATACCACTAGCAGGCACAAAACACCTGACTAGCCTTTCTAGCTGTCTGTTTTTTAAAAATTACACAGAAATGAGATATTTTATTTTTTTTACTAATAATTTGAAGATTCGGACATCTCACAAGTGTCTCTTTTAATCTAATAGATCTATATTTCAACACTAAAGAACTAGAGATTGATGCCTTTAGAGATGGGTCTAATTTGTGTAGTAGTTAGAAAACCTATAAATCACTACACTCGCCACCATTATAAACATTTTATTTATTAATAAATTTAATAATTGTACATGTATATAAATTCCCCTATATCTTTATTATTTAGTATATTACACCTCACTAAACTTTAAAGTTACTACATCAATCTTAAAAATTTCAAAAATTGTATTTTCTAGTATGTGTCATTTAATAGACACTAATCAATTGTGAACACATTAGGCAATGAACCAGCAGGAGTGGGAGAAGACAGCCACTGTCAAATGAAACAACTAAGCTATCAGGGAAACATCAAAACATTGTGTTTATACAATATCAAGCCATCTTTTACAAATTAAGAAATGCATTTTCTAGTTTGTCATCAGTTCAAGATCCAATCTCAAAGAGATGAAACGTAATACATTTCTGTAGGATTTTTATCATTATTTATTGGTATTACCCTATATGAATGACACTTGGATCAATCTTTTCAAAGCATGTATTTGGCAAGCTATTATTGATGCTTATCTTAGAAAACTAGATAGGGAATTTATTATTTTACCACATGTTGGTGACAATTGTAATTCTCAGAAGTATATTTTAAAGCAGTTATAAATTAGAATAAACATGACAAAAGGAAAATAATCTAAATAGCACTCAATTATTAACTACAAAGACTAAAATAATTTGTAGTTTCACTATAATAAAAAACATTAAGCTGGGCAGAGGTGGTACAACCTTTAATCCCAGCACTCAGGAGGTAGAGGACAGCTTGGTCTACAGAGAGAATTCCAGGATAACCAGGGCTACACAGTGAAACCCTGTCCCCCAAAAAATCATAACAGCAACAAGAAAAAAGGAACAAAGAAAGAAAGAAAAAAAAATGGACATTTCAATAACTAAAACTGCAGCACAGAGCTTCAAATGATGAGAAAGTTTCTGTTTAGTAGTAAACACAGCTCCTATGCGAAGGCAAATATTCATGCTGCCCATTTCTGGTTTGTGTTCATTTAATGGGGCAAAGGTAGATTTGCTGGTGATGAACTCAGGATAAAATGGGAAAAATGTGAACCCTGACCTTTTTAACACCACTTAAAAATCAGAACCAGACCTGTCAGCGTACCACTGTACTGCCTTTAGCTTAACAAATTGGAAACCTGATCTCTCCGCATCCCAAGAAGACCAGAGATTGTCAAAGGCTAAGCTGCTACAGATCCTGCTGCTGTTGGGCTAGCAGTTTCTCCCCCCAGATGCACAAAAGACAGAGCACGGTCCACCTTAACTTGTATTTACAGCATTATTGACTACAAAGTAGGTTTAGGATTGATTCCTTTGTTGTGTTTTTATATTTTATATGGGAAACGTATGGAGAAGATACAAGCTGACTTAACAAGAATAATTTTTATCGTTGGGTCATAGGCATTCCACCATTTATACGGCAGGCTTCCTCTCCTCAGCCCTATTATGTTACATTGACAAAAGTCTCCTATCTCAGTCAGCCAGCTCAGTGCACCCACATGCAATGCTTTTGGAAAGAAGTGCTTCCAATGAGGAATATTTCTCAGAGTCCCCTCTCCCTCGTTTTGTCCTGGATCAGGGAACCTTTCATTTTACATCTGCATATCCAGCCTGGCGAATTTGCAGAAATTGCAAAAGCTCAAGGGAAAAGACACTACTTTGTATAATATCTAATAAAGGAAGGTTACTGAAAACATCTGTTGGCCTCTGTTTTTCCATATGGGAAAACCTGGGGTGAAATTTTACAACAAATTAAGCCAGGGTGATGAAATCCGTGGTGAAGAAGAATAGGAGAGTAAAGGGACATTAAAACATATTCAAGTCTTCATTTGATTAACTTTAATCTAATTATAAAAAGTTACCGCTCAGCTTTCTACCAAACAAAAGGCTTAAGAAAAATAGGAAGGAAGGAAAGGAGGTAGGGGGAAGGGAGGGAGGAGAAGAGGTGGAAGGAGGGAAGGAAAAAGAGAGGTTAGAAAATAAAATAAAATAGTGAGCTAAAGCACTTGGAGGCCAATGGCTTTGAACCTGGGCTCTGTCGCCATTCCATCCAGAGAGGCCGTCTGCAGCGGCTGAGGTCTTGTTCACAGAGCCTTCATTGTTCTCTATGGCAGCTAGAAAAAACGCTGCATTCTATCTCCTCACACCACACACTCCACACGCAGCCCCAGGAAAGCGTGGCTGAGAGAGTGCGATCCACAGGAAGAGAAAAGGCGCAGGGATGTATACACAACCCCTAACCCACCTACCTCAACCCCACCAACACAGAGAAACACATTTTCCTGGTACAAACTACCCCAAACTCAATTCCTGGCTGGCAAACTGTGGTAAAGGATATTATGGTGGTGCATAATTTATAACTGGAAATTTCCGATTCATGTGGGATTTGGGGCATTTCTTTGCCCTTTATCCACCGCCAGTGCAGGGAGGTGAAAGCTGTCAGGCAGAGGCCTATGCCATCAGGCATGCAGGAGATAAACACAGCATTTTTGAGAGCGCAGTTATTCCACACCTGTTTTAAAATGTTTATATAGTAATTAGAGAGTAATGCTTCTTCCAGACCAGATAAATATTAGACTGTGTGTGTGTGTGTGTGTGTGTGTGTGTGTGTGTGTGTGTGTACACACATGAATCTGCAATGCTGCAGAGAACAAAGATGGTATTGTATCAAACTCACTTAGTGAAAGGCATAGACTTTTAAAAGGCCAGAGCTTCACAGAGTTTACATTACAGAGCAGGGAAAGGCTTAAAAATGTTAAGTGGTTGGAGCTACTGAGTGCTATACAGAAAGCAGGTAGTCAGAAGCATGAGCTAACTGCAGCTAATCGGTCGGCTTTCCCTGAGTAAAGGGGGAAGGTCTCAAATCTGAAGAGCTTGTTGAGGTTCAACAACTAAACACACTGCGACCAGGAAAAAGAAAACAAAGACGCTTTAAAAACTATACTTATATTTGCTTTGTTTTTAATCTCAGGCAAGGTAATACAGTCAAATGTATTTGTTAAGTGAACGTATTTAATAAGAGTGCAGAGTTGTGCTGGGGCAGCTTCATCCCAGGAGGCTGCAAGCCTGCCACAGATGCAGAGGCTTCGGAGCTGACAGGGCCCAGGGCACTGACTTGTTCATGGCCTCTCCAGGATGAACATCACCCAAGTCACAGCACACTCACTGAGTCACAGCTTAGAAATGTTTCCTGCTTTCCAATATACTAGCTGTTCTATCTACTTTTCAATCAACAACAACAACAAAAGAATCAGTATTTTCATATTTATGCAAAATAGGCTCCTGACAAATTACATGAATATATGTAACCATATTTACAAATTTACTAATAATAATTCATAGACAGTCTTTGCTTTCTTCAGATATTAATTCTTGTGAGTTCTCCAATAAATGCTGAAATAACTTTGAATTTGAAATGGTTGTAAGTTCTGACAATGTCCAATGTTAAAAATGTTCATCTAACTGCATTTTCTTTTTTTATTTTAAAGATTTATTTATTTTTACTTTATGCATGTAAAAAACATTTATTTTATGTTTCTGCTTTGCCTACATGTATGTATGTCTATGAACTACTTGTGCAATGCCACCACAGAGGCCAAAAGAAGTGTGGGAGGCCCTGGATTGGGAGTTACAAGTGGATGTGAGCAACTACATTGGTGCTTGGTACAAACTCAGGTCCTCTTAAAAACAGCAAGTGCTCTTCACTGCCGGGCCACCTCTCCAGCTCCAAGAGCTACATTTCCTTAAGGAATAGTCTACCTTGGCTAAATAAGGGTGATCTTAGAAATTCTTTTTCTACAAAGAAAAAAGGCACTTTGTTTTTGGAACTGTTAGTGAAAAAATACTACAAGGCACTATAAGCATAGGCTTGAAAAGGTGCCAATAAGATTATATCTGACAAGTTTGATACTGTTTGCAGGCAAATACACCGGAAATCCCAAGAATCAATCTGGAATACATCCATCTGTACTCCAGCACATAGTGGACGTGGTGATACCAAAACTGTCCTAGCCCAGAGAGCTTTGGGTGTATCACACAAGAGACTCACTACAGATATCATAGGTTGCCATTCTTTGGGCAATTCTGAATTATTAATAAGTGTGACTAGGATGACTGATAAATATCAGTCCATAAATCAAAATCCTGAGAAGTTAGAATAAAAATTGAACAAGACTGAAAAGCACATTTATTAAGAAAACACACACTCAGGAATACTAATATTAAAACACAGGTATTTTAGGGGTATAGAATCATAGCGCCTCATTACCTAGTGTGCCCCTTTCATCTGCTGAAGGGCAGAGGAAACATACTTCCCTCTTAGCAGCTGTTCAGCCTTCAGTAGATGTGCAATCTTGGCTAATCAAGGAAACTGGAAAGTTTTTCTCTACTGAGAAAGTAAATATGGGCCAATTCTCCATGCCCAGGAAGACAGCTGTGGCTTGTGTGGAGTGTGCCTCGTTTCCTCATTTAATTATACCTTATGGAGCATTTTACTCAACCTAGAGCCATGATTAATGGAAGGACATTGAAAGCCATCATTTGGAGAATGTCAAGGTGCCTGCCATTCCTACTTCTATTTAATGATTCCTAAGATTAAGAATTTTATAGTTGAAAAGTTCTCTCTGTGGTATCAGAGTATCAGAGGGAAGATCCACTCCTACACCCCTAAATTCAAGTTTAGACATCCTTACAATATTCACGTTATGAAAGTTATAACAAATGTTCAGTACCTCTAGAGCATGTAAAATGTAGCTGAAAATTGAGAAGTTCAACAACTCAGAATCTTATAAAGAAAAAATTGCATATTACCTGAAATAAAAAGTAGATTCTGTATGACCATTTAGAATTCATATCCACTTCCTATCTAAAAGCTTTACTTTAAGAGATATGCTACAGTGTAGAGGGAATATGAAATTAGGGACCTTGAGTGTACTGTGGCAGTGAAGAAGTATGTCCCAGAGCTGGGTGGCTTCTGCTTGGAGTTGCTGAGTGAGGTCTCTCAGCCTCTGAGAAGGTGTGGCAAGCAAAGCACAGCCTGCTGGGTTAAGCAGCACACACTGTTGGGCTAAAGAGCAATACTAGTTCTTCATGAATGCTCCTTTCCTGACAAAAAGTATGTGAACTTTTTACAGGGACGATGAGTAACACAAGTAGTAAAGTTGCCCAAAGTGTACTCCTCGATGCTAAATTATTCATTTCTTGTGGTCCTTTTGTGTTTTTAACATCACATTTCTAAATCAGAGGCAGAGGCATACATTACAGTCCAGGGTATGCTCTCTGGCACAAGGAAGATTCTCTATGGGGATCTTATTAAGAGGCAGAATTGGGGTTTAGAAAGCAGTGGACTGCCACAGTGGCATTCTCACAGCAGTAACTTACAGATTTTTTTGGCACAAGCTTAAGGGTTGTTGGACCCTGCTGCTTGGCAAGGCCTGGTCTGTTTCAGGGTCCAGAGAGTAACTGACATAGTTAGGGACAGCACACAATCTGACACCAATGGGGAAGGAGACTATTTTCAATGTTAAAGAAGGAGGAAAAGAAGCCCGTGGATCTACATAAAAGCAAGCAGCACTTAATCCAGCGGGGGATCACACTATTAGGAAGAAACATGCAGTGGGTGCCTTCCCTCTGACATTGTGGAGTGCCTAGGATTTGAGCCTTCTGCTGCTCCCCAGTCTGCTTGGGATGTTTTGCTGTCAGAAGCACACAGAGACATCTTGTGTTCAGGAGCGGTTGTGTGCCCTGCAGAGGACCTTTCCTCCATGGCATGGGTCTGGGCCATGGTGCACATACCAAATGACTGCTGTCTGCTTTTCTATGTAGAGCAGAAAATGAGGCCACAATACCAGACATGGTTGTGATGCTGCCAGACATACTGCTTGTATTAGTTAATCTTCTGTTGCTGTGGTAGAACACTATGGCCAGGGGGACATAGGGAAGAAAGAGTTTATTTTGGCTTGTGGTTCTAGAAGGATTGGAGTCCATGATAGTGGAGCAAAAACATGGTAGACAGGGCAAGAAGCTGAATGCTCACATTTTCAAACTGCAAGTATGAAGCAGAAGGAGGATGGCAAGGAGAAAGAGAAAGAGAGGGAGGGGAAGAGAGAGACAGAATGAGACAGAGAGAGAGGCAGACAGAGAGAGGGAAACAGAGAAACTAAGAATGGTGAGAGACTTTGAAACCTCAAAGCCCACTCTCCCAGTGACGTACTTCCTTCAGCAAGACCATATCTCCTAAACCTTCCCAAACAGTACCGCTGATTGGTAATCACGTGTTCAAATGCCAGCGCCTATGGGGTACAGTCTTTATTCAAGGTTCTCTACAGCCTTTGGTACTGGAGTGTGGAGATGTTCAACTCTAATCCAATAGCTTCCTAGAGCAGTTTTCCTTTAGAAGAAGCAGTAAAACCCACCTGGTTTCCTCCCATCTCTCCTTGCTCCTGAGAGCTGGGTGACTAAGAAGAAAACTCAAACATATCTTCCATTAGCTCTGCCAGAAGACAAGTCAAGAATGGATACTCCACACAGCTCCAATATAAGACAAACTTTACACGCTCAGCCCTTAGAAACAGCACATATCCAAGTTTAGTCTACAGATCCAGTCCCACTCCCCAAATTTACATGGAGCTCAGTTGCAGAGCATTGCAACATAAACTCCCATGAAACTTCTTTGCTGGTGATCTGAGGAATCTTAGGCTGGATGTGTGCAGTCTACATAGTTTGTCATCTGAGGGAAGGAAATGGTTCACTGCCAATTGCCTTCAGATATGTATTTCTAAATATACTCTTCCTTATACAAATTTCTGTAGTAATTGTTTTCCTTACATCTTAAATATATATTTAAGAAGTCATTTAGGAATTATATTCAGGATGAATGCAAAATACACATCATGAGCGAAATAATTCAAAATAAGAAAATAGATTAAAAATAACACTTTTTAGAGAAGGCAGAAATGATAATTTTTATAACTAATTATTAAACAGAAAGAAAGATAATAGCAACCAGAGAACTAACAATGTCACATTTCCCATACGGTGGACGAGGTACACTGCATCCGAAAGTTCCGTTGGGGTGGCTTCCCTAACTGGAAAGCAGAGGAGTGAGTACTCCTTCCCAAAGGAGTACATGCACCCATAGCCCTGGCCCTGTCCCATACGCAAACCATTATCTAGTCACCAACAGCATCGTCAGGGAAGTTAGCCGAACAGGGCTTAAAAGGCTGGCCAGGAAAAGGAGGAGTGGGCAGAGTGGTTTGGGTCCTTCCAGCTGGGACCTGTTTGTGACTTCTGGGCCTCACTGTTTGAGACTTTCTGGCATTTTTATTGCCTGTTGTCTCGGTGATAATGTGTAAGCATAGTGATATATTAAAACCCTAAGTAGAGATTTTCCAAAACTAGGTCATTAGCAAAAACAGGAAAAAAGGCTATTAATTTTAAAGCAACATATACAGAGAAAGTATTAGTTGCAGCTACAATTGCTTCAATTCAGTACTTTGGGAATCATGAGCAAATTGTTATAAAATGAAAAGCTAAAGGAACTTTTGCTGGGCTGCACAGTGCCTTTTTCTCCTCCTCTTCCTTCTCCCCCCCTCCTTTTTTCATTTTTAACAGAAATCACCACTTTATGAAATTGTAAAAGGTTTATTTACCAACTTCTAAAAGAAAATCCTAGTTAACTGCTCCCATGCTAAACAAAAGGTAATTGCTGTTCTTGCTGTGACTAATAATGAAATCAATTACGCATTCTTGCATATGAACCTAATCCAGACTAAGATTACAACACAGCAAGATAGCTTTCTTTTCCTTTCTCCCCATACCCTTCCTTCCTTTCTTCCATTTTCTGAATGGGTACAATATCATCCTACTGAAACTGAAGTCAGTAGCACGGAGATGCTGGCACCATCCATGCTCTAGAATAGGATTGCCAGACAAATGAGACATGTTGTTCTAGCTGCTTCCTTAGGCTTTGGTAGTCACCTTCACCAGATCTTCCCTTCTAATCACAAGGCTCTCCCATTACCAGCTCCTGTCTTCTACCTGGAGACAGCAATGGCCTCACAAGAATCAGTGATAAATGAAGGCCTAAACGCAGAGGTGGGGACATCCCTAGGATAGATGGTGTTCCCAAGAGGGATAGATAATACTCCAATATTTAATAACCCAGTCCACATTATATGTAAGAATTCAATACTTATTACTTATATTTTTTTGCATATGACTTGCATGATATGTGATTTTTTTGCCTAATATTAGGGGAAATGATGATTAATGTTTTATGGAAAAGTTGAAGAAGGTCCCCCTTTGCTCCTTCAAAACATACTCTTTTTTATAAAAAAAACAGATGTGATAGTTCTGTGGATAAAATAGGCCACATTTGCTTGCTACATGTGACAACATCCAAGAGGGGTACAATATATCACTGAAACAGCTCACAAACTGGCTAGTCACATTATTTATTATGAGCCACACATGTGACAAATTATTTAACTCAGTTGATCCTAATAAGTCAAAGAGCAAGCAATTAGCTAACTCAGTCAGAGGGCTGTTTGTGGCAATTTATAGATGCGCTCAAGCTGTCCAGGCACTTCAAAGCCCCATTAAGGCGAAACCTTTTAATGACTCGCTTGAGATGACAAGCATTACACAGCACATATGGCAGTCAAGAATTTGGCAGCCTATTCTGTTACACTCGCCTCTGCCACCCCTAACAGCTGTTTACGTGTTTTCAGGCCATGCTTTGCTGCTGTAAGCAGCCCCAGGCCTGCAGAGCCAGGATGTTCGCAATTTCCAAGAGCAACAAGTGCTGTGGAATGATTGCATCATAGAGGTTTCTGGAAACTAGTGACATTCTTACTTCAATGGCTCCGTGTGAGTTTCACAGAAGAGAGACCAGGACAGTGAGGGCAATGCCCACAGAAGTCACCGACTTCACTATCTTACAGGCCGCGTCTGTCACTGTCTTTATAGGCAAAGTGAAGGCAGTGAAACGCTACCTCCCAGGGTGTCATAATTAAGAAACTGAATGCTAAGAAGATGCTTTGAAAATCAAAGGGTGTCTGTGCAAGTCCTAAGGGTCAAGATTACCTCAACATTAATTCTGCATATCTCAGGATGAGTGTATTTAGACCGCCCTCCTACACTTTTTCTAAAGAAAATGTTCACTTGAGATGGGCCCACATCCATATCCTTCCCTCTACCAACCAAGCCCACAAGGATGTCTAAAAAGAGCTACTTTTCCCTGGAAATGGGGTACACACCACAAGTGTAGACAGGGAGAAATAAAATATCAGCACACCTAGTTGGGGGCTTTCTCTTTGCCTACAACACCTGGGAAGCCCTGAAGAAAGCAATACTAAGAGAGAGGGAGGGCAAGAGTTTTCTAAGTTGAAAGCAATCGCATACATTAAGTGGTAAAGCGGCTATTCTGTATCTGTGGATCCAAGCACTTGGTGAGCCTTGTGTGGTGAAAGATAAGCTTAATGGATAGAAGTTGGTGACAGCAGAAAAACATAACACCCTTCCTTGTTTTGATGAGGCCATGATTTACTAAGATATGTGTCAACGTCTTTCAAAGCAGCAGCAGCCAGAGCACATTAAGGTCTCTTACACTATATGTCCACTTCAGCCACAGGAAGCTTCCCATGACTGTACATTCATGATCCAGAAATTACTGCAGCCACACTGTAATTACAGTTTGCAGGAGAAAACTGACCACTATCTACAATAGGGTGGTAGCATGAGACAACATGCTCAGAGGTGTGACACCCATTGGCCTTGACTGTCAGGAGTTACTGGGTTTTAGACTTACTTTTTCACCTTGGCTTGATTCAATTTTGGGTTTGTTAGTTTGTTGACATGAAAAATAAATGTAAAAATGTGAAAACCAACAGGTGTTACAGAAAGAGGATGTTTCCTTTCAGTTGTGTTTTCAATTTTCATACCTCTAGCTCAAATTCCCTTTGGCAGAAGGAAGACCACCCTAGAATCTGTGCTAATAACAGCCACGGTACAATGGGAAGTCTCCCTTATTTATTTATTCTTTATGATTTTTAACAACTAGGCACTGTTTGACCATGGAGGGATGGCATGTCCTTTGAAATAACATAAATTCATGTGTATACGGTTCAAGGGTCTTGTAACAGAAACAACTGAAATAAGCATCAAAATATTTATCTGCAATCATTATGAGTCTAAATTCCCAATTGTAAAAGCAGGAGGTATTGAGGCTTGGTGTCTCATGCCTCTGATTCCATCACTAGAGAGTCTGAAGCAGAAAGATCATTGCAAGTGTAATAGTAACCTGGGGTACACAGTAGGACCTTGTCTCTATACTCCTCCTGGCCCCTCAAAAAAAAAAGTCATCAACCCTTTAAAAAAGCAACATATTGAGAGGCTAGGTGGACACAGCTGTATACTATATGTAGGCCTGTGGTACAGCTCACTAGTAGAGGCCTTTAGTTTGATCCCTAGTATTAGAAACAAAATACAAACTCACTGACTTAAAAAAAAAAAAAAAGAGAAGTGTAAGGATTTCAGTAAAGTTCTGTTCACAGAACTTGTTTGAAGTTAATACATTTTAATTCACTTAAGAGAAAAATACTTTTAATGTTTGTGATTAAAAGTTTATAGAAAATATTTGATTAAGCTTGATATAACCAAATCTACTTTATAGTGCAATGTTGTTTTTTTCAGGCATATACACAAAGATTGGAAAAATGTACACAAACACAATCTTTGAATAATGAATTACAAAGGCTTAAAATGTATGTAAATGCTATATTATGGAAAGCGTTTGGCTACTTAAATCCATATATCCACAACGATGAAACCTACTCGCTGCATCAGAGCTTCGCGGGCAGGTGCCAAGCCTGAGAGCATGTTCCTGCTGTCTTGCCATCATGCACGCTGAAAGCTGCCACGTGCTGTGGCACATGCCTTCAGTACTCTCTTCTTGCAGTGTTGCCAAATTTTTCACAACTTCTATTGGTCAAATAGTATGTTAAAGTGAACTTTACAGAGTAAAGTTTTTTACACTCATTTATAAAAGATTTTTATTATTTTAAAATTATATACATGTGTATATGTCTTGGTGTGCATATGCACACGTTAATACAGGTGCTCACCAAATCTGGAAGGCATTAGATCTCCTTAGATCTGGAGTTATAGACAGCTGTGAGCTACCTGATGGGGTGCTGGGAATAGAAGTCTGGTCCTCTAAGGAGTAATGCGTGCTCTTCACCAGTAAGCCATATCGAGCTCCATGTCTTCGTATTTTTAGAAAGGAAGAGAATCTATGCTAATAGTATTAAGGAACATTTCCAGCTGTGGTGTCTGTTGAGTTCAGAGTAGAAGGTGATCAAAAGAAGGTGGTCTTGCAATGAAATATTAGGTGGATGTTTTGCCGATTTCCCCCTTTCTTTAAAAAAAAATCTGAGGATGTAATTTTCAGCACAGATGGAAATCTATGAGGAAATTTGTTAGAAAAACAAATTTGACTCTGTTGGGGGAGCTGAGGTGTTGGACTGGCAGGCATACAGAGGACACTGAAGGACACTGGACCAAGATCAAGCCTGGCTCTCAATGTCCAGCTTCTGTCTTTCTCACTTACCACTGGGTATATAGAACCACGAGTGTCATTCTGAGGACTGAGGGAAATGCTTTCTGGAAACCAACTCACAACACAAATGCTAGCATCCCCAAATAGATTTTGGTTTGCTCACTAACCAAACTTTTTTGGGAACAGACTGTAAAGCAAACAAACAATAAAGATGATTAGTTTCAGATGCAAAGAGGCCTGTGAACAGCTTCACGTGTTATCAGAGTGGGCAAATCAGACATAAGAGTCTTCGTAGGAAACATGTGCTGGTGGCATCTATGGCTGGAAGCCTCAACGTCACAATGTCCTTCTGCTAACAAGGTTCATGGCCATGGTCCTCAGAATAGCAGCAGTGTCAGATTGGTGGTAGGTTTCTCAGAAGCTGATGGACACAGGGTCAGTCTTCTCTTCCCTTGTATGTCCTTAAGGGAAGTCACCCTGCTGGGACTGACTATCAAGGCCACCTATGGGGAGGTCTGACTTTGCAGAATTTTGAAGTCTCACAGCCAGAGGCACAAGAAAATGTGGTCTCACTTTACAACAGAATCCCAGATGTGTCCAGTTTTGAACTACCCGTGGGAAAAATAAAAGGGGCCCGATAAAAAAAAACAGAAAGACAGAAGGCATGTCTTTTTCTGTCAAAGTTCTCACTTCTTATTGAGATGGTAAAACTTACTGGGGTAGGTAGGAGCACAAGTAAGACACATCCAGTACAGGGCATAGAACCACTCACAGACTAAAATGTTTAGCTACTACATTGCTTGCTTGCCTATGCTTCATGAAACACCACTATTATGATTACCCCAGCATGTGGTTGGTTTAGGGGTCTTCCCACATTCTGAGTGACACTTTGTTTGGACAGTACATCTGTATGAACTGGAATATTTTTAAGTTAAAAAAGTTCTCTTGTCATTTGGAGTAAAGATTTGCAATTAGGTAATTAGCCATCTCTCTCATCACTCCTGTTCTCCTGGTCATGTGACTGTCTGCTTTCTCGTTCCCAGCAACTGAGATACAACAGTCTGCAGAAACACCATCTCCTTGAAAAATCCTTAAACTTGCCTTGCAAAGCAATGAGAACCAACTTATTCCCCAGGCACATGGCTCCCATTTTCACACCCACAAGCTTCTCAGTGATTATTTGACCTTCAGAAACAGACGCTGCAGCCATGGACAAATCTTGGCTTTACAGTGTTGCCCCAAGAGGTGCACAGACACAGACATATGACATCTAGATTTTTGGGGCCAGGCCATAACATTTCTCCTGCCTATATGGAACTCCACTTGTGAGAAAATGGAAAACTACATATGTAGAATTTGGAGATGCATATGTTAATGCTTTAAACAGATGTCATTTAATATTCAGAAATATGAATTGAGGCATTTACAAAGTACATTTTCTAGAGAATACTGTGAAGAACTAGTTAAAATTATCAAGTATATGAAAATAGAACATATGAACAAAAATTTCTGAGCTTTAAAAGGATGATGCTTTCCCACTGGCTCCACAGTAGAGCAGTAAGAGAATATGTATTCCCATAACCAGATTTTTCTCAATAGACCTGGGTTTCAGTTACTAGCGCAATAATGCATATAGACGGCATCAGTGAGCACACACCTTCTTTATACACTGAGCCCCATGCAGTCAGGGGTCAGAGCCTCCTCAGTATTCCTTTCACCATATTTCTCTAGTGCAGAATGGGAAAGTCTTAACCAAATAGTTAAGAAATATATGCTAAATAAATGAGTACAAAAAGGGTGAGCAATCAAAATGAACAAAATACTTTAAGGATTCTTTATAATATTTCATTATAGACACGGAAAACAGTTTAATACTTATTTTTCTTTAAATAAAAATTGGGTACAAATAATTAAAAACTATTTAAATATAAGTGAAAAGGACTTTTTGGCTATTAAAAATGCAAAGAAAGTAAAAAAAAGAACCATGAGAAGTCTCAGAATTCTAGTTAACCTTAGAATGAAAACAGGTAGATAGTACTGGCCTGCTAAGCACAAAAGTCAGCTTCAAATGACTTCACAAAATAAGCCAGAATAAGCCAAAATGAGCATTTTGATAATACAAACAACAACAACAACAAAACAACACCTAGGCCAGTGTGTTGGTACATGTCTAACAATGACTCTGGACTGGAGACGCACTACTTATTCCTCCCTATGTTGGAGTCAGTCCTCATGTTCATGTGAACACCAAAATAAGTAACTTTTATCACTATTAGATAAAGGAATATGCTTAGAAAACCTAACCTAGAAACTTAACTATTGATAAGATACAGAAGCAGAAACTAAGAGCCAGGGCACAAAAAAGAACAATCTTTTATATTAAAAATTAGACTACAAAAAGGAAAAAAATCATTCTTGAAGTACATTACTGGTGTAGAAAAATGGAAAAATTTAGAAATGTGTGCTTTTCTGTTTGGTAAATTAGTGAGTTAAAACCAGGTAGGAAGAAAGAAGGATGGCGTCAAAAAATAATAAAGATCAGTTAGGAAAGCTGCCCCTGTCTGGAACTAGAACAAAATCACCTTGGGACACACACCAGAACATGCAAGAATCAAAGAAAGAAATTCAATAGAGAAGCTATCCAATTTTTGTAAGCCAATAACAACCAGACCCCTGCCTTGAAAACAAGCAAACAAAAGAAAAGAGAAGAAAGGGGAGGAAAAAAGATGGGAGAGGAAAGAGGAAGAAGCGCACCTAAAGCTGGGATGGCAACAAACATCATTAATCCCAGTGCATTTGTATCAAGATTGGAGACTGAGAGGAGAGTCCCTAGACCCTGAGGGCCAGCTACCCTGATGTACACAGACACAGAAACCAGAAAGTCCCTGCCCTAAGCAAAGAAGATGAATGAAGCCTAAGGTTTTGAATAGTTGTACTCATTGACAGAAACACACACAGAGACACACACGCATACACACGCGTGTGCGCACACGCACACACACACACACACACACACACACACACGCTAACAAACTAAAAGTCAGATTAAAAGTTAAAATGACTTATTTTCTATGAAAAAAATGAAAGTTGAAGCCACCTCTAAGAAAATTGACTTGAACAACTGCTTAAGGTACATCATGGCTTGCAGCCTTGCGAGGGCAATGCTGAGAGTCAAATAAATGTCTCTGAAAGAATAATGTATTCTACTTAAAACTGCAAAAATGTGATTACAGTTAAGTTCAGGTAAACATGACAGATGAATCTATCAAAGCTGCTTGTTATGTTTTCAGCAAACCTCTCATCTCACACCCCAGTTTTTGAGCAGACTTAGAAACCAGCACAGAAATCCTACTGAGTTTAGTGGAAATAACAGGACTCAGATTACTTAAATGTTCAAGAGTGATAGCTTTTCTGCAAGATGCACAGCAGGACGAAACAAAAGACATCACTCAAGATCTGACAAGTTGGCCAATAGTCAGAGAAGGATCTGGTAAGAATTACTGGGAGAATAAAGCAGACAAAACCTCCCAGAACCACAGACAGCAGGGCAACTCAAAGTCTTGCAAGTCATTGAAGAGGTTAAAGACTTTTCCTCCAGACAAGCGCCTATGCCAGTGAACCTTTGTGGACAAAAGATAATAAAAATGATTATTTTTAAATATACATACTAGTAGGTTTATTTTGGGTTGAGTGCTTTATTTTTAGAACTACTTTTCTAAGTCACCCAAGGAAGGCATTTGGCTTAAATACATGGTGTGGCATTTTCAAACTGGAACATACAGTTTATGCTGTCTAAATTGGGCCATTTTTGTAGGCAGCAAGGGGCTGAGAATTCCTTGCAGTCTTTGGTCCCTCAGTGGTTGTGCTTTCACTTAATATTTTCCAAGACAGGCTCTTACTCTGGAGCTTAAGTACCTACCTGGGACTTGTGATCATCCTGCCTCTGCCTCTCCTCATTCTCTTGAACTGAACACAGAAAGAGCTCAGGTGCATCTGACACTGGTCCATAATGCTTTTTAACCACTTCAAAAATAAAATACAAGCATAACATTCCTTAAAAATACCTATTGGCAATATTTAATGTGTATGAAGAGTTACACATGTACTCACACACACAAATACATACATGCACATTCAAGTATGAAGAAAAGGATGGGAAAAAAGTCCCTGCGATCAAAGGTGCTCTTGGAGACAGGACAAGCTAATTAAATATTCTTTTTTCCAAGTAGAATGAATGTGACCAAGGATCCATAAAAATGAAAGAACTGAGCAGTCATGGATTTCACATACAAACTTAAGAGAAGAACTCAAACTGTGCCCTAAGAAGTGTAGGTCCACTGGCAGCAAGTTAGTGACCGTGGGCAAGCATCCTGATACAGGTCCTTCTCGTCCTCCATCCCTCTTCTATTTCTTCATCCTCTTGTTTTGAGAAATATTTAAAGCATAACATGTTTAATTATGAATTACTTTGGACTATAAAGGTTGGTCTAAGTTTACCAAAAAGAGATAGACACACATAGCCTGAAAATTGTAGAACTGTGTCCACTAATTGCCATTTACTAGGTCCCAGCTTAGACCCATAATATCATTTCAGCTAACAAAGTTCTTAATTCTAATTCATAAGCACTACTTTGGCTACAAGCAAACTTACATTTTCTCATGGGATTTTCTTGAAGACATTATAAGATGATGTCTAAGAATGAATTTAGAAGGCTATGTTAGCAGATAAAACAGAAAAATCACAGGTCACCCAGTACTTTCTATCCTTTTGGCTTAGCTCCTGTTTTTCCCATCTGTAAAACTAAGTTTATGAATATCTATCATGACAGACAAGTAAGGATCTGAAGATTGCGAGGAGTTCCTATGGTAAGAGCCAGCCTGTAAGAAGGAGGACAAATCCCTACCCAGAGAAAGAGAATACTCTTTATACACATGCAGTCTGTGAAACTGAAAACATGTGCATATTTAAGATCTTGATTTCTTACCACAACTGTACGTTGTGCTTTAACTTTTTTAAGTTCTGGGGGATCATGCATGCTAGGCAAGTGCTCTATTATTCAGCTATACTATAAGTCCACATCTGTCCACTGATCTAAGGTTTTTTGATTCATTAATCAATGGATTTTAAAAGCTGCTAAGCCCTTAGCTGTTTAGGCGTTAAGATGTTTTTAGGTCTAGATAGATGTTTTAAGTTGACAGAGATGAGATATGATAGATATGGATTCTTATTCAGAATTTTAGAATCACCAAGATAGGAATCTACAACGTTGACATATACAATTAGCCAAGACACCATGAATGTAACATAATATCTGATTGTTTTGTGGTTCTTCTTACTGTATGTAATTTTTAATTTATCTGTAATAATATAAATATATATGCCAAAAATAAAATAAAATCTTTAGAAGAAAAAAAGAAAAATATTAAGTATTTAGGGTACCAATTTTAATATAAAGAAACTTTATCACATATTATAAATTATATTTATATATTATATATTATAGACTCTGAGAGCTGGAAGGAGTCTTAGAAAACCTTGTTTACTGAAAAAACTTAGGTGAGTCACTAATTTGCACACCAACAGTTAAGAAGCAGATTCGAGATTGCAGGACAGAGTCTTTGACACTCAAAGACTGTTTTATAGACTTAGAAGCACACAGATTATTTTTTATACTGATCCAAGTAATTTTCAAAGTTCATCATTAAAATATCAACATTGAAATTTCAATGTTAGTTTGATCTAAATATACAATACTTAAAAGTGGTTACTACTATATTTTACACATTATTTTTAACTATTTATTTTAGAATTTATTCTCATCATTTTAAAGTACAGGGATGTGTCTGTTTATGGGTATGTACACATGAAAGCAGGTGCCCACAGAGGCCAGGGTTATCAAAAACCCTTGAAACTGGAGTTACAGGGGGTTGTGAGTCACCAGATGTGGGTGCTGGGAATTGAACTTGGGTCTTTTGAAAAAGCAGTATGTGTGCTTAACCATTGAGGCATTTCTCTAGCCCAGTATATTCAACATTATTGACAAAATAATATTTATAAGATTTAAATACAATATTACATGTTTATTTAATAGAATCTTATTCAATTATTACCTAGTTTAAAGACGCTCACTCAGCATTATTGAAACATGGCCACTTTTATAATGTTTACTCTACAGTTTTCTGCTAACAAAGATTTTTGCTTAATGGATTTATAGACTCCCAATTTAAAGAAAAATCACTATGACCATGTATAACTTCTTTTATTATCACACACATGAATATGTAATGTCACATGTAGGGACGTAAATAGTCAATCATCATGTACCACATGGGTACCTTACTTTCCACACCAATCTGTCCAAACACCAAATCAAGTATTCATGTGAAAAGCTGATGATAAATATAATTATTCATGAAACTTAAAATTTTGAGGATGTCCCTATGGATCAAAACAAAGCCAATGAGGGAAGGCATCACAATTCAAAAAGTACAAATCTCAGAGCCCCAGGGGGAGTAAATGCTGCAGTGTTACCCAGGGACGGTCTACACATAAGATTGGTAGTCAGTGATGTCTTATCCCAGCTGGCATTTTACCAAGAAGACTCTTGGCAGCCCTTAAGGGGGCCTAGCTAGTTCAATTTACCAAATATGGTAGGGAATGTGACAACATTACAGACACTAGCATTTATTTTTGAGAATAACATAATGCAGTCCACAGGCCAGCCACCAGGACCCTCAGCCAGTAAGTGATAACTGACTCAGTGGAATGCAAATAACTCACTAGTTGATGTTAGTGTCATGTTCTTTTGTGAATGTTCACAATTACCTTCAGGCCCTGAAGGTATTTCACTTGCTTTTCAGGGGGCATCCTCTGTAAGTAGTATATTTTAAAAGAAGTTAAATTATAAGTGTCCCAGTTAGCAAGGATTTACTTATTAAAAGTGTGTTGATCGATGGTGCCCCAAGCTGATGGACAACGGAGCTAATCATGTCTACATTCCTTGAAGAGAAGAAAGTCATTTACCAGCAGATACTCTGGTAAGTCATCTAAGTCACAGAGCTGTAGCCCTCATCCATCAGCCCACTGCTCAATGTTAGATTCTGAAATGCTGACTTAACTATTGGAGGAAGGCATATTGAAATGACTGAAAAGTGCATGCAGTACTCTGATAAAACAGGAACCCGTGTGAGCAATCTGAGAAGTTAAAAGCATGTTTCAAGTAATTTATAGACTTAGGGGATACAGCCTTTGCTGTAAAGAAGAAGGGTCAGAAGGCTCAGAGTACTTGACCTTGAGACGCCGTGCTGGACTTCTGGTTCTCGAGCGTAAAATGAAAATTTATTAGAAAAACCTACATGGAAATTAATTTACAGTCTGGTTATCACCATACCACAGAGATAAATATAATTATTTCTCATGTTGAAGTTGAAAAGGGAAAGCTATCTTAGAGTAAGTGGATTCTCCCACTCACTCTCTAGTTCTGTTGTTTATCTTCGCCATATATCAAATAAATGTGTCTGTGAATCCAAGAAAAGAAACACAGTGCTTAATCTGGATCTCATGTCACTTCTCATACCAAGAAGAATAGGAGAAATGGTGGAATATATCTAAACTGACACTGGCTGGAGACTACAAAGGCAACAGGACAGAACAGTGTTTTCCTAGTGTAGAGACATAAAGGTTTGATGTGTAAAGATCATATGGAACGTGTGAGGTCATGTCACCATAGCCTTGGAGCTGGTAATGTTCGGACAAGTAAATGCTGTTAGTCTGCGGCTCCCTGCTTCTCTGAAATGGTTTCACCCTTTCTGTTCTGTATGACTACCTCCCTGGCATTCCCCATGTAGCCTTGCTCTGCATGGGTCTGGAAAGTCACAACTCTGCCCTTGCACTGTTAGGTAGGGGTCTGTGTGGGACATAAAAATGAACCAAGTGCAGGGAGGGGGCCAGAGTCACTTTTCCCCTTTGCCCTATGTCGCCAAACAATGGAGATTTCTGCTTTGGGCACAGACTGTGAGTGGTTCCCATACTGCTCTCATTACTGCTGTCTACAGAAATGCCAAGGGCACACTGAAACTAAGTCACTGGGCTGGGAATCACAGCATGCTATTCAAACTAAATGTTTCTGTAATTCATATAAAAAATTCTTACTTGGTCATCTGTCTGAGAAAAGAAGAAAAGTTATGATACTTCTCCTCTCCTCCTCTAAAACAGTAAAAGTAATGCCAAGAATGTCCCCTAAAAATATAACATTAATTTCCAACTTCAAGAACTTAGCATACTGCCATCAAGTTCAATCTCCATCAGAAATCCATTAGGGTATACACTTTTAGGGCCTATCAAATCATTCTTTCTCAGTTGTGTAATTCTGTTGGAATTTTACTGTAACAAGCACTAAAATATCAATGGAAAAATGATAATGACCAGAATTGGCACAGATTTTACCCTGCAATAAATCAAGTAACTTCATCACGTATCAGAGATGGAAAGGTAAACACAAATTAGAAACTCCATTTCTGTGAATACAAAGAGGCTTTATAGTAAGACATTTCATTTATAAAGGCCTATAACTCTGACCATTTCTTCATTAGTATTATCCTAAATAAATTTTTTAAAATGCATGATTTAGATTACTTGTTAGGGCATTTTATGGCCCACAAAGCTTGTAGTATACAACTACTGCTATTTTATTTATACTTAAAAAAAATCAAGATCAGAAGCTGTATTTGCTTTATTTATCAGTTAGTGAGTAAAGAAAAGAATATTGAAATCTCCATGATGGAGGCAACAATGTATAGCTGTTGTAGTAACAAATGAGATGAGGTTCTTAGCAAGCTGTAAGTCTATCACAGTATGGCCGGGCTTTACATTAGTGCCAATGATGAGGTCAGGAGCGCTGGTTCAGCAGCTGGCATAAATCTTTCCTTTTTGCTCCCTCCTATTGCTAGCATTTTTAATCTCAACAGTAATGGTAGTGGCTGCTGTTAATTTACATTACTAAATGTGCTTAGAGGACAATAGACTATGCATTAATGAGTGTTCTCATTTGCCCATCTGAATAGGTACTTGAGGTCCATGCCTCTAGCTTACTCATTTTAGAGGAGCAAACAGACATAGCAAGTGAAGATACTTGCCCTGTGATAAAATTCAGGAAAGAGTTCATTCTAAGGCTTTATTCTTTACCAATTATTTAATGGTTGTATTATTCATTAAAGTCTTGATAGTAATGCCAGCATAAGCCTTACAGGCAGATGTTCAAGAAGTGACAGCATGCATCTGTAGAGATTCACAAAATGACGGCAGGGAGGCTGTGCTACATACACCCTGAGCTCCTTATCCATGGGAGTCTTGGTGAAACCTCAGGTTTTGGGCAGTCCTCAGATATTGGGGCATTTTACAGTTACAAGTTACCAACATATGTAAGCATAATTTTCACTAGGAAAGGCACCCCAAGTTTACACTATAACTTTTTTCTGCTTCCATTAAAAAGAAGGAGTCTTTGAAAGTATGTACAGGGTACTGAATGTAGCATTTGGGTGCATGGTTTTATTTTGTGTCTCTCTATGCTCTGCCTTTATTTTCAATCTGCTGGGTCTACTCTCTCTAAATCTAAATGTTTTTCCTTCATACATAACATATCAACAATTTAAAATTTACCTACCCCTCAAAAACTTTTCTTTTTCTACCTAAACTCTGAAAAATTGTGCAAATTTCCATAAGCCTTCAACTCATTTTGCACACAATCCCTAAAACTTAACTGTCACCTCCCAAACATTAACCAAATCAGTGGTGCCACTGTGGGCCTGTAGTGGGCCGTGACTTCTAAACATACACCAGATACACTAGATCTCACCTTCTACAGAATACTATTACTCAATATTCATATGTGTAATACTTTCTTCTTCAGACTGACACTCTCCCAACAGCTATTTCAGATTTGTATAATACTTTCTAAAACCATCTTCATAGATATATAATTTACAGACCACAAATATTCACACATTTAATTGTATATAATTCAGGGGATGTTGGAATAGTCATAGAATTGTACAGTCATTCTAATTCAACCTTGGGACATCTTATTACCCCCAGTGAAATGTTGTACTTACTAAAAGCCATTCTCTATGCCTGGTCCTACAACTTTGATAGCTATCAATTTACTTGATTTCCCAATTCTGGACATTTTAAATAGAATGATATGCCATGCTGCTTTGGGGTCATTCTTCTCTTACATAGGATGTTTCTGAGGCTCATCCATGCTGTTGCATGTATCAGTACTTCATTCTTTTCTTGGCTGAATAACATGTCATTGTATGTGTGTGTGTGTGTGTGTGTGTGTGTGTGTGTGTGTGTGTGTGTGTATAACATTTGTTTATCTATTCAGGAGTTGATATTATGCCAACCAATGTCCTACTTCTGGATTATTGAAGATAATGTTTCTATAAATATCCTCCACAAGTTTCCATGTGGATATGTTTTCATTTCTCTTAATTATATCACCTATAACAAACATTTCAAGAAAGTACCAAACTATTTTACAAAATGACTGAACTGTTTTATTTTTCAAATGTATGTTCATGGTCATTCTAGTGGTTGGTAAAATGGCATTTCACTATGGTTGATTTTCACTCCCTATGATTAGTGATGCACATCTTTCTTATGCATAATAGTCATGGTCATGATCACCCAACTATGTATAGGTGTTGATGTTGTCAGGTAATCTTCGTACCCAGGTGACGCTGTCTAGGGCCTAGACAATAACTAGCCTTGACTCAAGGCTCTTGATGCCTGTACTGTCCTTGCCCACTGCATTAAAACACTACTTTTGGTCCTCAGTCCAGGTCTTCTCACAAGGTAAGTTTGAGTAAGACCCAAGAGTTTGCATTCATAACAAGGTCCCTGGCCATGTGGAGGCTGTTTCTTTACTGCCTCATATTCAGAACCACAGTTCTAGTTCATCTTCAGCCTGACCCACAATCAGGAAGAGCCAAGAAAGTTGCAAAAATACGCCTCTGGCTAAATTAGAGGCTCAAGAGTCTCCAGAAAGTGGATTATCTCCCAGGCCTATCTGTTTAAGGTCTTTGAACTACTTTTGATGATGTGACTTGCCTTTTCATCATTGAACTACAGGTGCACTACATCCTACAAAGTCCCTTATTATATACTTATTTTGCAAAAATTTTCTCCCCATCTACTGGTTACCATTTTACTTTCTTGATGGTGCCCCATGAAGTTTAAGTTTCAAGTCCTGGTGATGTGCAGTATATCTATTTTGTTGTGTGGGAATATAAAATAAGGCACTGCCTCAGGAAGACTCTCTCCTGTGTTCTCTTCTAGGAATGCTAGAGGCTTTGGGCTTTTATTGAGAGCCATGAGATGTTTTATGCTCAGAGTTAAACCTTCGTGTATGGTATGATGTGCTTTCTCTTATGCCTCTGATTATCTTGGTATCATTGTAGAATATTAGTCAACCATAAGCATACAGTTTAATATGTTAAAAAATCATATTTACAGCTGGACATGGTAGTACACACCTGTAATCTCAGCACTTGGAGAGGCAGAGGCAGGCAGATGTCTGTGAGTTGGAGGCCAGCCTGGTCTACAAAGTGAGTCCAGGACAGCAAAGGCTACAGAGAGAAGTCCTGTCTCAAAAAAACAAACCAAACAACAACAACAACAAAACAAAAACAACAACAAAAAACAAAAAGAAAAACACACACAAAACCTAAAACAAACAACAACAAAAATCAAAATTACTTTCTCCCCAAAGCCAGCTCCTGTATTTCTTTAATGGTACTGCTTCCATTTTTCTGATCTTACACATAAAGTCATCTTTAATTTGTTCCTTTCCTTTCCATGTGAAGCACTTGTCAAACCATATGGTTTCCATTCTACAGGTTGTTTCATGTGTCCTTTCCACTCTCAGTTCCACTGCACTAAATCAAATTCTCCCTCACACATGGTCAGAAGAGCCGAGAAACAACCCCGCTATCTAACCTGGTCTCCTAAGCTGTCAGGAATCTCAGGAGCAGGCACGAGGGATGCTAGACAAACACCTACTACAAATGCCTATATTATCTGTTATTTTAAAGCAATTATCCACTTTCTGGAGACACTTGAGCCTCTATGTTATTTTGAGGCTGATTTTTACAACTTTCTTGCCTTTTCCTGCTTATGCATCAGTCTGAAGATGAGTTAGAACTGTAGTCCAGAAAATGAGACAGTAAGAGGGAGTAACTACATGCCAGCAAATGTGTTATGAATGCAAATTCTTGGGTCTCATTCAAATCTACCACACAAGAAAAACCTGGGGGTAAGGACCAGAGACAGTGATTTAATGCAGTATCTAGGTCCCTGCTATGCATGCTAGAAATGTGAGAGGCACTGGGCAAGGGTGGTAGGAGGCCAGTAAGAGCTAAGACATCATTGGAGTTGTTGTAGCTTACCTGGCAATGTCAGCACACTTCTTTATGCTCTAGAAACTCAGATTATTAGCAATATCCAGGACCTACTCCACAATGATAGGGCTGAACATGGTGCCTTCAGTAACCTTCTGAAGTTACTAGACTTTTGAAATTATTCAAAATTTAGCATTTTCTGAAGGTAGATTTGTTCATAGTGATATTACAAATCCTGTAAAATAGAAGCAATGTGGTAGAAATACAAGAAGCATCTATTTTCTTTTGAGAAACAATATGCACCTGAAGACCAAAGCAATAGCACCCAGGCAACCTTTATCTAGAAAATGTCTTCCCCAGACTAGAAACAATTTGCCATGGGAATCCAGGATCTCCTAGTGTGAATTTGCATAATTTATCTTTACCAAAGTCTACAATAAATATACCTTTAATTAACTCTTTGGTCAGCTGCTTGTTCAGAGTGACAATCCCTCATTCACAGCTACAGCTGCCCAACTCCCGGTTCCTGTGGGATCCTAAATAGGACACTGCAATTTTACCTCTGTACTGAGCTTCATCTCGACATTGGGGCTCCTCTCTTTGCAGCTGCCTATGGATTCCACATTAGCTTCTTGTTTCTACAGTTCTGGGATAAAACCAGAGCTGTTAAATCCCAGGGAGGGCGATGAAAGTACAAGGCTAAATACTGCTTCTGACTTTAGTGCCCTCCTTCCCACCAACCTATCTGGTTTGGAGAGGATGCTGAAGGCCGGTGGGGGAAAGGAAAGGTACACCAGGAAGAGAATCATGAAGTCCTTCATCTCTTCTCTCACAGCCTCCCTTCTTAACCTGTTCCATCCTTTCTCATTCTTAGTTGCCATGTTGGGCTTTCCTCACAAATTGAATCCTGTTTTCCAAATTGGCCAGTGAAAAGATTTTGCCATGCTGAAATCATTCCCAGAGCTAAATCAGGAAACCTGAGGCAGCCAGGCAACCTTACAGCTGGCCGGAATGCAGCTTGCAATAAAAGGCACTGTGAATAAGGTGTATTGAAAGTAAATTGGATTCGTGTGAAGGGCCATTTATTCAGAGGGCGGTGGAGGTAGAAGGAGAGGAATTAATGAACATAAGAAATTAAATTAGCTCAGCCAAGCCCTTAAAAACATACTGAAAAATGCATAACCTGCCACGAACCTTTTTACAGAAAAGGGGTTATTTCTGGCCCAAAGGAAGCTCCAGGAAGGAGGTGCTCCTGAGTCAGGTAAGACGGGGCAGGAAGGGGATTCAGATGGTGCATTTAGATGGGCAGAAGGCATGATAAGAAAGTCAGTATGCACAGAGAGACAAGAAGTCTCCAGAACTGATAAAAATATGCAGTGAACGAATCACAGGATACCTGATAGAATTAAACATGACTTTTCTTTGTAGCTGTCTCATTTTAACTTCATATATTAAAGAGAAATCATGACCTACATGTTTTTGAAAAATTATTGATCAATTGAAGAACTTAATGCTTTAGGTGACTGTAATAGTTTTTACTCACACTTCTAATCTGATCTTCCTGTCAAAGAAAAGCCAAAGGGAATTACACTGCAGTCAAGAACATTGCCCCCCCCCCTTTTTTTTTTGGTATTTTATATGGTCGATATTCATATTTTGTGTTAGGTATTTTATATCGTGTTATTGATATATTTTTCTATTAAGATAGTCTGAGGCTTGGCAGAGTGGTGCTTGTCTTTAATCCAAGACTTTCAAAAGAACAGACAGGTGGATCTCTGTGAGTTTAAGGCTAGCCTGGCCTACATAGTGAGTTTTACAATAGCCAGGGCTATAGAGAGAGGCCTTGCCTTGAAAATTAAAATGAGATAATATGGCTGTAGAATATGTTTCCTTCCTTAGTAGTAATCTATTTATCATACTAAAGCATTTAGTAATGCTAAAACATTGATTGAAGAGAATAGAAATGGTGTTAAATACTGTAAATGTTGTTTTTTTCTCCCAGTGTCTTTCACATTTGAGATGGGTTTCCAGTATTTACTAGGTTCTCCTTGAACTTGCAGAAGTCTTATCTCAGACTCCGCTCCTGGGATTAAAACTGTGCCCTATAACACATGCTTTCCTAATAGGTTCAGAGTACTAACAAACATTTATTTTATTTTCACTAAATATTTATTATCATATAGAGAGTAAGATTAAAACCTACAGTTGTACTTATAATCTCAAAAACAGAAATATACCAAGACCACGGGGTAGTTTCCCAATAGTGTGAGAGATTTAAAAAGATAGGAATGACAATTTTTTATTTACAAAATATATTTTACACAAAAGACTGAGCCCCCGTAAGTCTGAGGTTTCTTTAGTAGCCTGCTTATCCTGGGGGCATGTTATTAGACCTTGAGCACTACTAGAGACAGAAATAGCTGCAGCCTTGACCTAAATCTGAATTGTGTAGACACAGAATTGCCCATTCACATACTTTTACCACCCATTTATTTTCTTCATCTGTTGTACCGAGATATAGTCATGTGCAATACAATGTCTTTCAGTCAACAGGCTAAATACATGGCAATGGCCTGGTAAAATTATATGGCGTTGGGTGTGACAGCCATCTTAGTTTGAGAATGTGCACACTATGATGTATTTTCAAGGGGAAAATCACTGAAAGACACATTTCTCAAAAAATACCTCTTTGAGACATGACTGAGATTAACAGCTGATTTAATTATGACTTCTAGCATCAAGAAGTGTAAACGACTTTCTGCTGAGGCAACTCACAAGGGATTTCCCCAGAGCCACAGGAAGACACTACAGAGCTAGGGTAGGAAGGACCTTGGGTTAAAGGGCTCTTTCTAGGAACAGAAGTTAAGCACAATCTCTCAAACTCAGCATTCTAAGCTAGCTCATTCTTTGCTGTCCTATGTTTGGAGAATGTTTAGCAGCATCTCTGGCCTCTATCCACTAGTTCCTGCCCTCTCCCACCCCTGAGGGGGAAAAAAAAGTGACAAGCAAAAGTGTTTCCTTACATTGCTGGAATTCCCATGAGGTATGAAGAAATACTCTTTGGAGGAGAAGAGGTCAGGTGGAAGGATAACCAGAGAGTGGCCCAGGTCCTCACTAGGAAGCTTAGAGTATAAAAGGAACAAGAGTGGACAGACAGAGTGAAGGAGGAGGTGACTGCAAGCTGGAGGCACTATGCAGGACTGCCAGAAGTCTGCTGAACTTTCCAGCACGTTCAATGCATTTGTGCTGTAAGGAAAGGAGGATAATGAACAAGAGGATATGAAGGCAGAACTGTGGCATGAAGGAAGTTTTATGATGCCTGGTACCATCTGATGTAGGCAGCAATGCAACCAAATCTGAAATGGGGAATTACAGGACCAGGTTTACACTTGAGATGATATTATGGGTTTTGTGTCATCAAAAGTATCCTCTGCAATCACCACAACTATCGAACTCCTAGCCGAGAGACAGATGAAAAGAAGCCAATTCCCAGTCATAGACGATGGTCACAGGGATGAACAGAGGGATGGGATTTGAGTGTATGTGGAAGGGGGCTGCGGTGCTTTGAATGTGAAAGGCCCTCCATTGGCTCAGGTTCTTGAACACCTCATCCTCAGGTGGTGGCACTGTTTATGGAGGCTCTAGAGCCTTTAAGAGGTGCAGCCTTGCCAGAGAACATAGGTCACTAGAGGTGGATTTTGAGGGCTTACAGCCTTACCTCTCTTATAGTTCGCCTGTGTTCTCCCTGCACCCCCATGCATGTGGCTGAAGATGTGATCTCTTGGTTTCCTGTCCCAGATACCTGCTACCATGCCTGCACTGCCAGTATACAACCTTTCTATACCATTCTCAGTTTAGAACAGCATTATTGCCTCTGCATGAGTGACTCCACAATTCTTTCTGATTTTGCAGGTATGATTAAAATGATGAGAGTCAAAGTGCAAATACAGACTAAATGGCAATTACAGTTTTCAGAATACAATGGAAAAAAGAAGTACTCATTAAAAAGGGGGGAAGGAGCCAAATACTAGCATAAAAATGTAAGTTTTGGAGAAAATGAACTTTTGACCACTCAAACGTCAATGGAAAACTGAAACATATAAAATGTACTTGTAAGTGAATAAATTATTTTTTATAATCGGAATAAGTATGTATGTGTGGACGTCTAATTTTTAATTATTGCATTTTACCTAAATCTCTCCTTTAACAATTATATAGGGTCAATCTAGGTTGACTGCTATGAAATCTGTTTTGACACAGCACAAAGCTTACCATGACCACCAGCTAACAACTCCTTTGTGGCTCTGGCTTTGCATATTTGATGCTATTTCCGGACAATAAATAATTACAGGGTTTCAGAATTTCAGTGAGAAAAATCACTAGAGTCAGACTGTCTCTTTTCAGCCTTGATGGCTGTTTTAAAGAAAACTAACTCAACAAGAGGTAGGAAAGTCCTAGGTAAATGTAATTAGGACAGTATGTGGGACGTCCTCATCTGCCTCAGAAGGACATGTGGCAGGCAGTAGCACTACTGCTAAGCCTTTCTTCTAGCTCCTCTCTGTGTAGACTGATGATAAACCCAGCAGATCTGGAATCTTCAGCGCTGTGAGGGTGGTATAGGAGAAGGTACAGGCACATGAAAAGCCACAATGTCTGATGACCAGTCACATGACTCACTTTGTATGGGCCCCACCTTTTTTACCTACGGAATAGGAAGAGTGGTACCTACATACCTTCTGCCATGAAAGAAAAGAACTGAGAGAATGTAAGTACAAGTCCTTAATGGACTTTTGCAACCCTCACAAATACAAATGCTGCTTTTCCCAAGAAAGTGGAAGGGGCAATGGAAGCACTACCTTGGAGGAAAGGCTTCCTTTCCTCTCCGTTGACTTTCCCTCTCTGGTTCAGTTCTTCTGCCCAACCCGTCTGTACAGTGAGCAGTAAACTGGCCATGCACACAATAAACAGTCATTGCTGATGTTTTTATTCTCTAGGCTGTACTTTTTACTTAGTGTGTTCTATCAAATTTAAATGATAACCATTTTTTGAATTGTTTGGTTCAATACAGATGTGGTAGTATACATAATAGCATCTAACGTTATGATTAGGAGAAAGTTTTAAAAAATGGTACCACACATTCTGGCTAGAAGGGGAGGAAGTATAGTGAGCCACGGTTCCAATGCTCAACTTAAGTCAATAAAGGTGATCTGCAAGGCTAAGGAATAGCTCCACTAAGAAGGCAGGCAGGTCTCCAGGAAGCACACTAAAGCTATACTGAACCATGAGAGAAAACCTTCAGGCTATTTCAGGATACATTTACTACAAAAAGAAAAAAAAATTACATTTCAAAGCCCAGATTCAATCTCCTCAAAGTTCAGTAGAACTGTAGCTCACATTGCTCAGTAAGCATGACTGCATGCTTTTAGAGACATCATCATTGTAACTGGCCATGAAGAAGGGGCGAAAGCACAGTTACTCCTCTTAAACCATGAGGAAACCCAAGACAAGTGTTTTATGGTCAGTCACAGAAGGGGCCCCTTCCTGCCCACACATTTGTAACTGGCAGTGTGAAACCATCCTATTCTCTACATATAGGGTTCTTTTCCTAGAAAGGAGAACTTTGAGGAGCAGGAAGCCATAATTGGTCCAAAAAGGTTGTTAAAAGACCTACTCAACATCTAGGGCCACTGGCCCAATAAATAAAGAGAGAGTCTGGAGGTTTGGGCAATCTTAGGGTTCCAACACAAGGTGGATGGTCACCTAAGAACAGGCAATTCTCAGGCAGAAACTGGAATTTTTAACAGTGACTACCATGTAAAGTCTACAACAAACACCATCAAAAATACTCTGTGAAGGAAAAAATAGCTGATATTCTAATACAAAATTTACAGTGGCCATCCTGTGTCTTTTAATATCCACCTGCTCTATTTTAAGAAGTAGGCATTTATTATTATTGTTATTATTATTATTATTATTATTATTATTGTTATTATTATATGCTATAAAGAACCCATGCTGATAAATATGTTATTTCATAAATAACTAGGCATCTAAGTTGTTACACTGAACTATAATACAAAAAGAAGAGTCATATCATGAGCAAATGATGATGCATTGTCAGAAACTAAGCATGAGGTTTAAGGCCAACTTCTACTAATTTTTTTCAGCTAACATGATAATAAGAGAATTTGGAATAGTAGAAGGGAACAGTAAATAACTGGCTGTATAAGTGAATAGATCTTTACTTCTTTTGGTCTTTATTTCCTTATGTCATCACAGCAGAAGTGTCTGGTTGTATTTTTAACATGTTACACACTGTGAAAATGAAAAATGTAGGATGTCGTCTGCAGATGCAGCTATTTCAAAATGCTATACCAACCAGCTATAATGCTAGTCAGGTCATTTCTTCAGACATTACTGCCAACAAAACTTTCTTCAGTAAACATCGAAAAGAGAAATAAGGTCTGGGAAATGGATCAACAGGTAAGAGCACTTCCCATGTAAGCATGAAGACTAGAGTTCAAATCCCCAGTAGCCATGCAAAAGCCACACATGGCTGTGTGTACTTGTAAGCCCAGCACTAGGGGGCAGAGTCAGGCAGATACTGAGAGTTCATTGGCCAGCCAGCTTAGCTGAAATGATGAGCTATGGCTTCCCTGGGAGACACTGACTTGAGTGAACAAGACAGACAAGGTCCAAGGAAGACACATACACACACATATATAAAAAGAGAGAAAAAGAAACCTATCAGTAGCAAAATCAGACTGCTTTCCCATTGTGCCAAGTGATAGAGGTGTAGGAGCCTGGTTCCTAGGACCCCAGCGCCGATTCCTGAGGACAAACATGGCTGGAGTCTCTAAAACTCCAAGATTCCAGGATAGAAAGAGCCATTGGTAATTAATACATATCTCGCTGCTCAGCCGATGGACTTTGTTCTGATTCTGGCTTTAACACGCTTTTAAGATAGTTCTTTTTGATTTTTAGCATATCGTGTTAAGTGTGTGTGTGTGTGTTAACTCTTATTAAAGTACACCAAAGTGGGTAAATTCAGCTTTTCACCTAACCATGATAATAAAACATCAAAAAAAAAAAAAAAGTATATAATGAAAAGATAATTCTAGGAACCATGCCACTATTTCCATCAGATCAGCTGATGATTATTATTAGTGTTTACACAGGTTAAAAGCCAACCAAATAAAAGAGCTAGCATATCTTCCAAAATACTTTATGGATTATAAATTCTATTGCTCTTTTTATACAGATGGTTTCAGAGGCTGTCAGAGGCATCTGTGGTATCTCAGTATGCTAAGACGATGACATACCAAACTGTCCCTTACTAGCTCAAAAGGATACATGTCTGCCTTTGCCCATCCCATTGCTCTGTGCATTTTAAATGCTATAGGGACACATGAAGCATATCACCTGGCTCTTGAGGAATCAGCAGGGCTAACAGATTCAGGAACAACTAAGAGACTAGTATTGCTGCTAAGCCCAGATGCACATAAGGGTGAAGAGGGAAAAGAGCACTGTGGTATTGGAGAGCTTTGGCTAATTTTATTTAAAGGTAGAGATATCTCTCTCAAAGGAAATACAAACAGATAATCTATGGATGAGAATATCTAAAAAGTACACCAAAGACTTTGCCATTTTCCCAGGAATAAGTGACCCTAAGTTCTAGAAGTGTAGAATTAAAGCCCATATTTTTGAGGATTGAACAAGCAAGGACATTTAAAACAGACAATGTGGAGAGGTTATTTCTTTAAATTTCCTAACTCCTAAAATGCAGTCTTCACTATGTTGTACACTTATCAACTTCACTTAAATTAAAACACAGATTGAAAGGCATTGCTAAGCATAAGTTACTTAACGACTAAGCAATAAAGCATGAAATGCTAATCTTTCTGAAAATATAAATACTTAGACTAATGGAAACGCACACTTGTAGTAAACTGTTTATTTCTAAATAATTAAATAAGAACCTTGAGGAGAGACTTTAGAAAAAAATATGCTTTTATATCCTTTAACAATTTCAAATGATCCATCAGTTTTCAGGAATCAGAAAAAGGATATGTAGACTATTTGGAAGACTGCTGAAACTGCCGTCTCTGGCTCAACCTCAGTATCTGAGATGAAAACTACTAAGATGCTATATGTGGTCACCTGTAAGTAATAAAGTCCAAATGACTAAAATCCCTTACATAAGGGATTACTTAAGATCATTTCTGTAGCTTAACTGTCAGTGTAACATCATGAGCAGATCTCTTTTTAGGATAAATCAGATTTCCACTGTTAATAATTAATGTTAACAGAGATATGGTTTATAAAATTATAAATTCTAGTCACAAAGAACCTTCTTCTATGAAACTACTTGGCAAAGTTTGCATGGTAATCAGTTGATTTACTTTATGTTATCTCTACTTTCTAAAAGGTAATTTCTATGTTCAGCAAGTGTTCACACCATCACAGAAATACTGTTAATCTTTGATGCATTCCTTACTTATGAATCAAATTCTAACCAACAGTGGTAAGTTTTAAGTTTAAAGTCATCTAACAGCATGGCTAATACATATGGTTTTAAATAAATGATTTTTCATTTCTATTTCAATGCAGTACTGTGTATATATGGAGAAATGGCTCAGACTGAACACAGATTTTTATTTTAGTTCATCCAATAGGAACTTAGTGCAGGACCTTTATGAATGGTTATGTGGACTGATGTAGGCCTGGGGAGAACTGGGAGAAAATGACTGAATCTACCTTTATTGGAGTAAGCGTCCTGTGAAAACAACACAAAAACAATGAGAAAAGCTTAATCCACACTGCGTCCTCTGTCAATAAAATGTGCATCAGAGCAAATCACACATTAATCTCAGAACACTGTTTTACAGCAATGAAATTTACTTGGTTCTTGTTCTTCCTTCCCCTTGATTAAGATTTGTGATCTATTCTGTTCTTCCTCAGTTAAGCAAGAAGTGTACATAGCCCAAAAGTCTTTATTTTATTATTTTATTTATTTTGCTTCATTAGAAAATCCTATTTTCTGCATACTAGATAAAGTCTATCCAAATGCGCTGATGAGTGCCTCCCTTCTTATACTCTCCCAATTCTGAATGCCTCTCTATCTGCCTCCTCCATGTTCTTGGGTGGGCAGGAACCTGGGAGACATGGCCACCAGGCAGCCGGCTGCTCTCCTGCAGCACATCTGGGCTTTATATCAGGCCTTTAATTAATCCTCAGTGAAAGCCACAGTATGACATTTTGACTGGGCAGGCTCCAGCTCTGGACAGGTCTTGATTTATTACGACTGAGTTTCAACCAACTTTGATTTATTTCAGGTTTGGGGAGGAGGGCAGGCTCAGAACAGAAAAGCGCTGTTGATTGTCGAGCACGTGATGTCAGGACAAGACCTCCAGACTTCCTAGGGCTATAGGGCACTAGGGGTGGAGGAATATGGCCTCAGAGAAAGCTGTTTTTAAAATCCTAAGATTTAAATAACATGAAAACATACAAAATAGAGTAAGTGTAATCAATGGAGATAACATAATGGTCCCTGCAATTTCTGGCTGACAGGTACAGTATAGGATGCACACTCTCACTCTGGAAAAAGGACTGCCCTGAAGCGAGTATAAATCAGAGCCTTCAGTTGCACTCTGGAAGGCTGGGTGGGCCCTCCTTGCTGAGAACTGGGGTGATGTGAAACTCCCATTTTCCATCTTCAAGAAGACCAAGGCTTCTTGCTTTTTACCTCAGATATCCTTTCCTCAGGCAGTCAGTATAAATCAAAAGAGGGCAGGGTTATTTGACTAAACAAAGGGAAAACAATTAGTTGACTTAGTGAATTCTATCCAGAACAAATTTTCTGCCTGAAACCTTGACAATGACCTGAGCCCACTCACTATCATTGACCAAGGTCTACCAGGATGGTGACACCTCTTCACCTATAATCAGCCCATAGGCTCTCAGAGTAATATTTATTGGCATCCCTCTACAGATTTTCCAGGGCCTAGAGCGTGTCTAGTGTTCTTCAGTGTTCTTTATTACAGCATCTTATAATAAAGCCCTTCCTCTTCCCTGGCAGATGAGTGTGAATGGAACGGGCCTGTCCTCATTGTTGCAAAGAGCATATGGCTGATAGAGGTCAGTGCCAAAAATCTTTAGAAGCAAAGTTAAGTCCCCTCAAAGTTAGAGAATAAGAGGAAAAGGGGAGCTGAGAAATGATACCGAGGCAAAAAAAATAGAGGAGGCAGTATGGCTCACAGCATAAAGGAAAGCAGGAGAAATAAGTCCTCCAATGGGTGCCACGTGTGTCTGAGATAGTTTATTAAACCAAGATGAGCCTCTGACTCTTCAGGAACAAAGCGGAGGTCAAACACTCCTCCAAGAAAGGTCTGTAAACCCGCTTCTAGCTTTCACACACAGGGCTGTGCTAGTACTAAGGATCCAGGCTTCCACATTAGGAGGGAGGACCACAAAGTACCCACATAACTGATGCAGTGCCAATATATAGCCTTGAGGTATGATGCTGGTGTGTGAGAACTGACTACAGGGTATCTATGGGCACAGTTGTATACAGTGTGAGGGTTGTCTCTGTATTGCTCAAGCATTGATTTATGTACTGGCAGAGAGCAGAGTACTTGCTGGACTATCACCTGCCTCAGTACTTTGAAAATATATACCCTCCTCACTCTCTGGTTGGCTTAATAAAGAGCTAAGGGCCAATATCTGGGAAGAAGAGGAAAGGAGGGACTTTCAGTCTGAGATAGAGGGTATCCATGGAAAGAATCAGGCAGGAAGACTCACTAGAGTGACATAGAGGAGGTCAGACATGACCGGAGTAAGAGACAGCACAACAACAGACAGATTTAAGTTATAATTTAAGTTATATGAGCTAGCTGGGAGGTGGCCCAAGCTAAGGTCTAAGCTATAATAAAAATTATTAAGTCTTTGTGTCATTATTCAAATGCTGGTGGGTCCAAGACATCCCAGTAATATAAGGTGTCTCTGAGAAGACACTTGTAAGTAGCAGCGATTCCCCTGCTGTACCTTAGTTCCCAGACAAGCATGAGTCTCTAGTACACATTCCTTTATCTATTACACTGACTTCTTCTGGAATCTCCATGTTCCTACTGCTCTGTGAACAGAAGGTTGAAGGCTAAGGACAGTGATACCATGTTTGTGTCTGCAAGCATACACTCTGACATCAGTTTCCTCTGGGTATTTTCTCTCCTTATTTGGTTATAGGTTTTGGGAACCATGGTGCTCCCCTTTTCTGCCCCCTCCCCGTGTGTGTGTGTGTGCGTGTGTGTGTGTGTAAATGACTACTTTAATGTAAACCCACACAAGCACAGACTCAGATAACCTAAAGCTTCATAGGACAGAGACGGTTAAGACAAGACAACGGAGGTTGAGTGGTAGCTAGTGCAGCACCACAGTTCAGTGAACAAGTCCTCAAAGCTGAATCTAAATAAAACCCTGAAGCCAAGCAATACGATGTGACCCACAACTATGGGTAAGTTCATAAAAATACTTTAAAGGGAGTTTTAAGTTATTAAAAAAATCAATATCCACCATTGGCTTATACAGTAATAAACCATGAAATGTGACATGAATACTCCTAGAATTGTCCCAGCTCAAAGAGATCTTTAAAACGTGACTACTCCCTTGAGTGTCCTAAAGGGACACACTTGCTGGGGCTCAGAAGGAAACCTCCAGATTCAGTGCTTAGACAACTGAGAGTGCCCAGGGGCAGAAAATATGAGCCAGATATTATTTTTTTTCTCTGAAAGGATTTTCCTTGTCTACTTACAGTCAGATACACAAGAATAAGAAACTAGAAATCAAACATCACAGAGCCCAGGACAGCTTTCTCCCAGGCCTTCCCTTTTCTTCAGGCTCACTCCTCACCCTCTCTCTAAACTTCATCGAACCTCCAGAGTCCTCTTCTTCCTCTACTGTTTAAGCTACAATCATCAGCCATTCACTGAGCTTCATGTTTTATATGGCTTCCATGCATACTAATAAATTTGGAGGCCTTTTCTCCTATTAACCTATTGTTCCTTTATTTCAGCAAACTCAATTACTAGGAATATTCAGAGGGAAAGTTTGAACTTTCCTATTGTATATTTCTTTCTCCAAGCCCATGTTTACTGAAAGAGCAGTGATTTGTGGGGCATTACTAAACAAGTCAATTATAAAACTACCATCAAAGATGCCTTCTGGTCCACAGGAAACTGGCATACACTTAAAAAAAAATACATGTCAAGTTTTAAGGACAAGTAGGATTATAAAAAGTAAGATGTATATCTATATGTAAAATTTTGATAAATAATGTGTGTGTGTGTGTGTGTGAGAGAGAGAGAGAGAGAGAGAGAGAGAGAGAGAGAGAGTCAGAGAGAGACAGAGAGAAAGAGTGAGAGACACAGAGAGAGAGAGAGACAGAGACAGAGAGAGAGAGGGAGAGAGAGAGAGAGAGAGAGAGAGAGAGAGAGAGAGAGAGAGAGAGAGAGAGAGAGGGAGAGAGAGAGAGAGGGAGGAACCCAGGGCCCCTGACATGCTAGAGAAACATACTCTCACAGGGCTGTGGCCTAAGCCCTACATTGTTTTTATAGATATCTCATATTTTTCCACTTAAAAGTTTAGCATAAGGTAGTTTAAAATGTGGACCAATTTTGTTATAGCCATCTTGCAGTGAGGTGTGTCAGTCTTCAAATGGAGTAAGAGAGACCAGGGAGGAAAGGTGTTGCCTAAAAGCCTCTGTGGAAAATAACCACTCAGTCTATTTGATCACTGAAGTTCTTCACATTTCTGAATTAACCACCAGAAAGAATAGTCCAAAGACTCAAACATACAGATTGTGCTTACAAGATTCTACATCAACGACTAGATGTTTATTTTTTGTTTTGTTTTGTTTGTTTGTTTGTTTTTTAGGCCCTTTGCTTTAATACTCAGGTTGGAGAGATGACTCAGTTAAGGGAGACTTACTGTTCTTGCAGGAGACATGGGCTTGTTTCCCAGCACCACACAGGGTGGCTCACAACTGCCTATAACTCTAGCTCTCAGGAGTCCAACATACTCTCCTGATCCCCAAAACTACCTGCCCTCATGGGAACACATCTGCATAGACATATACATACCTAGGTAATTAAGAATAAAAGAATACAATCTTTTAAAAAATTTCAAGCTCCTCATGACCTCCCAAGGGCTTGCTATGAGTTGTAAACTGCACAGTCTTGGACTAGTGTCCAGTAATCCCTCAGTGAGATTCCCTAGTGACTGCCTTTTTCCAAATTTTAGACGTATTCTAGAAGGCTGAGGTGCAGCCACTTTTAAACTTCCCTAAACATTCTCCCTGAGGAGATGGAAGAATTTCAGTGTTCCACAGGAGATATAGTTGGTATGGCTGGGGCTTAACAGCTGATCATGGAGACAAAGTGAGAGTCACTGACACATCAGTGATGTGGTCAACCACAGAGAAATGGAGAAAGTGCATACCCTAGTATTTGACCTGTCAGAAAGCAAACCAAAGGAACTAGTATCCAGCATTCATGATGGCATATAGTGTCTCGCAATGTACCCTGAGTATGTTGGTTTCTGCTTGAAATGAGCTATATAGTGTGTTAAATTTCTCTGAAGTTTCAAGACTTAAAACAAATAAATATAAAATTTCTCGCTTTTTAAATATCTTTTACTTATTGAAATAACATTAGAGGCTGATTGAGTTAAATATAGTAATACTAATATCATGTTTTTATTATTTAACAAAATATTTATTATTATTATTTATGTGTGCACATGCCCAAGGAGAGCAGAGGCGTGTCAGATACCCCGGAGCAGGAGTTACAGGCAGTTGGGAGCTGCCTAATACAAATGCTGGGAATCACACTCAGCTCCTCTACAAGAACCACTTGTACTCTTAGCCGCTGAGTCATTTCTCCAACCCATTTTATTATTTGGTGTTTTAGTGTGGTTGCCTGAAGCTTTTCTATTTTAGTATTAATAATACATATTATTGGGGCTGGGGATGTAGCTCAGTGGTAGAACGCTTGCCTAGCAAGCGCAAGACCCTGGGTTCCGTCCTCAGCTCTGGAAAAAAAAAAAAAGACAAAATAATAATAATAATAATAATACTTATTATTATTGCTGGAGACTAAACCATGGGCCTTGAAAAGGCTAAGTAGACAATCTACCACTGAGCTATCCGCCAGTTAGAAAAGATGGCATTACACAAAATTATGTACTTTACATATGTACCTTAAACTATCTTTCTTTCAAAGCATACTTGAATTAGCATCTTTTATCCAGTGACATAAACAAAACGAGATGTTAGCTTCCAGTAAACTAGAACAACTGGTGAAAGTTGTGAGGATGGATGAGGGAGGATGGCATCAGGCTGTATAAATTCTTTGTTGCTCAAGAAATGTACAATGTTAGAACATAAAAATGTACTCTGTGCTACATTCTGTAATAATATTTTAAAACATCACTGATTTTATAATGACTATATGGATAGGGTATCTCTTAGGATGAAATAACATTCTTAGACTATGAATCTAAAATTACTCAAAAGTCTAGTGCCTAACTCTGAAGCACACACGCACCTGGCATCAGCCCATAGAATCAATGACACCTCCATATTTATAGTTCAAGAAGAGAATAAGCAGGAAAATGGAAGATTAAGGTTACATGCAGAGATAATTTGTGAACGCATGTGCTTACTCATTCACCTAAAAACCAGAAACAACCATCAACCACATGATGAAGCTGATACCTGCTGGGAAATATGATAGTTTTTATTTAGAATAGTTAAATATTTAATTTTTAATGATTTGTTATGTAAAGCTGGTTTAATGCTTTCAAGAAAAATATAGATGACTGGATATAAATAACTTAATGGTATTGCATTTGTTTCCCATATGGGAGGCCCTGGGTTTCTTCTTCAGGATTTCCTCCCACCCTATGCCCCCCCAAAAAGAAAAAAACTATCTCTGGAAATCAACTAATCAATTAAATTACAAAAGGCACATTTTAAAGCTCCAGTCCCAGGAAATGGCTTACAACCTTTCTGTACTACATGTAGCTGATATGACTTACTCTGTATTCTAGTCACTGAAACATCTTTCTAAAGAGGTCTAAAGTGAAACCGTCAGAGGTAAACGGAGGTCTGAGACAGTTCTTAAACAAGGGAATCAGCAAGAATTTCACACCTACACTTGATGTGGGGCACAGACAGGACCACCTGAGAGCAGTGTTTCTAAAGGAATTATCTTAAGAAGTATGTTAACATCCTACAGAGAACAGCAGGCAAAACTAGAGCTGTTCTCGTTGGACCATTAACACAGGTTGCTGAGGCATGCCACCTCTCCAAACACCTACAACTAAAAAGGAATGCTTAAATAAAAACTGGCATATTAAGTGTACCCTTTGTGTTTGAAGAATGTTTCCCATCCCAAAATAAAAATTTAAGCACAAAGAGACAGAAGTGGTCACTTGGCTGATAACCATGTTTTATATCCTGGTCTGTTGGGAGTTGTCAGAGTAAACAGACCTTTCTATTCTAATTCATTTTTGCTAGTTCTTTTCTCCAGTCAAAGTGTGGCATCTGTGAAAAAATGTGGAATCTGCCAGAAGACTGAATAGAAACCACAAGCACATGATATGCCATCTCTGCCATACTGGCTTATTTTCAAGGGAAAAAAATTTAGCTGAAGAGGATATTGCCAGATGCATGCAATGACGGCATGCACCATTCTGACTTTCAACATGAACTACACCATTAAAGGAGTTAAATGTTCCTCATTAGCTTTTACTAGCCTCAATTTTTAACTTCCCTCCTCCTTCTTAAATTAAATCTGAGCATCCTCTTCAACCCTGCCCACCTCCAAGCAGCACTAGGACTGAATGGGGTGGGGTGGGGTGGGGTGGGGTGGGGTGGGATGGGGTGGGGTGGGGTGGGATGGGGTGGGATGGGGTGGGATGGGGTGGGGTGGGGTGGGATGGGGTGGGGTGGGGTGGGGTGGGGTGGGGTGGGATGGGGTGGGATGGGGTGGGATGGGGTGGGGTGGGGTGGGATGGGGTGGGGTGGGGTGGGGTGGGGTGGGGTGGGATGGGGTGGGATGGGGTGGGATGGGGTGGGGTGGGGTGGGATGGGGTGGGGTGGGGTGGGGTGGGGTGGGGTGGGATGGGGTGGGGTGGGGGTCTTCACAGGATCACAGACTAGCAGGCCACAGTGGAAGTGATAGCTCAAATAACTGGATCCTTTGACACAGACTTTATTTCAAAGCCTCTAACTCCTCTCACTTTCTCTAAAAAGAGCAAGTCTAAGGTAATATTTAAAAATTGTAAACATCATCCTAGGCAGAACACAGCTCTGTAGCCTATCTTTTTGGCACGTGCGTGTCTCTTGTTAAAAGCAAGGGCTGACTTAAAGGCCGTGAAGGGCCTCCATTTTGTAGGTCTTCCTATGTAGCAGGCAGTAGGCAAACACTAGCCATTCATTGTCTTGCCCAGCGGTAAGTGCAGACACTTGTAAAACACACTCTTCACTGGAGATTTAGCTCGGAGGTAGGACACTTGGTCTAGTGTGCCTAAGATCCTGGCTTCCACTCACAACAACAGCGACAATGACAACAAAACCCCGAAACTCCCTACCCAATACTGATCCAAATGTGAACCCTAGAGCACGTTTTTATGAATCAGGAAGGGGAGGGAAGTAAGAAAAGAGAAAAAACTCTTCTGATGTTTGTTCCTAACAAATATGCTATAGTAAAATACAGCATTTCATGAAATAAGAAAAGGAGGTCAGAAAAAACTCAGTATCTACAGAACATCACAACAGAAAATTACAGACTTGTAAACTATGGTTACACGTCTATGGAAATATGTCATATTTGCGAGGAATGAAGGGCGAAAGTAGTGCAAAAAACTGCTTTTTAAAAGCACTAATATGTATGCATGTTGGCATTTGAGTATGCACACATGTGTGGGTGCTCGCCAATGCCAGAAGAGAACCGTACTTATGACAGTGGTGAGCTGCCGCAAATGGTTGCTGGGAATCAAATTCCAGTCCTCTAGGGTATCAGCAAGCTCTCTTAACAGCTATAACCCTACAAACTGTCTTTGATAATTAGGTTATCTCAATTCTGTCATACATGTACAATTCTTTCATTATATAATTTGCATGTTTTTATTATTTATTATTAATTCCAGCCTTTGTTACTAATAGACTCTAGTTCTGCTCCTAATACTCACATCCGATAGCTCACAATAATCTATAACTCCAGCTCCAGATCTCTGTGGACATCTGTACACATATGCACAGCCCCACAAACAGACAGACACACAACATACCGACATCTACAACTAGAACCAATATTAAAAAGATAAAATATATTCTCATAAAAGTCTCCTTTAAAGAATAGAACAATGTAATTCTTTGTGAAAGATAGTATTCTAGCTATAGGGGAAGCACAAACAAAAAAAAATACAGTGTGAAGATTGACAACATGCAATCTTCCACTCTGGAAACATCACACTTTAAAGAGGCCTGCTGTAGTGTAAATTCCCATCGCTGAACTTGAGTGGCAAGACCACCAGTGTAACACCACCTCTCAGAAAGCCGCAGGGTGGCCTTGCAAGAGTACACAGTGCAGCAGAGAAACAGGAAACGAAGCCAGATGGTTCTGCTGAGAAAGCATTTTTCCCCTGTATAAATGCAAAAAAGAACTAATAGGTCAAACGCAAAAATGTAGAGAGAATAAAATGGGAATCTAGCAGGAGATGTTTGTATATGAAGCACAGTTGGTTTTGCAGTAAGAGAAGTTAATCCCATAGGCCTGTGATTTTCTTGACAGAAAAAGGCTACCGAGGATGCTATGGGGTACTGCTGCAATTAATTGAAGCTAATAGCACTGAGTATATGCAAACTGTCCTGAAAACATTTTTTAGGCAAACCTTTAAAGATTTTTTTTTATTATTTTAAATTAAATACATGTGTCTGTCTGTGGGTATATGCTTATGGGTTCAGGTGCCCTCTAGGTCTAGAAGATAATCGAATCTTCAGGAGCTGGGGTTACAGGTGGTTGTGAGCCACCTGACACGCATGCTAAAAACTTAACTTGGATCCTCTGTAAAAGCAGTAGGCTTTTTTTTTTTTTTTTTTTTTTTTTTTTTTTTTTTTTTTAAGACAGGGTTTCTCTGTGTAAAGCCTCGGCTGCCCTGGATTCAATTTGTAGACCGGGCTGGCCTAACTCACAGAGATTATAGGCATGCGCCACCATACCTGGCTGCATTGGGCACTCTTAACTGTTGATCAAACTCTCCAGCCCCTCTCCTTTTGAAAAATATTTTACTTTTTAATCTTTAAAAATGATGTGCTAGTGTGTGTCACTGCGTGTGGGTATGTGAGCAGGTGCGCTGGGGTCTCCATGGGCCAGAGGCATTGGATTCCTGAGGCTGAGTTACAGATGAAGCTGCTGGACATGAAGACTGGGACTAGAACCTGAGTCTTCTGCAAGGTGAACCTTTAAATAGACCCTGATGTAACTACCGTGTATACTCTGGCTTCTTACACACCATGTAAAATGTGATTATTCCCAACTACACAAAGTCTACAGGCAGGATGACACCTGACACAGAAACCTAAGCAGGTTTCTTGGGAGGAAAAGCACATGTGCAGAGCTCCCCTAGTCTATATGCAAGGCACCTGAGCCTGAGCAAATGTCTACTAGGGCACCAGGCTGTTTATGGACAAGCCACATGCATCTCCTGGAGAACACTCATGCCGGTGGCCCTCCAGCAGACTGGCATGAGACGTAATGTGGCTAATGAACTTCCTGAGTAGGCAGTTGGAGCTCTGTGTTGTTCTTTGCACTGTCCATGGCCACATCCAACTGCCTGGCCTGTATGGAAGGTGGTGCATAGGACAACAAGAGTTACTGTCTGTCTGGGAACACAGGCTTGGAATGATCCCAAACACTCTGCCCTGGCATTTGCGAGGCATGTGCTGGCCACTAGCTGCCATCCCTTGGACATCAGGCATGTCTCTATTAACATATGAAGCAATTTTGATAAGCAGTATGAATGACCATTGGGACTGTCAGATTGTGAAACTGTTCTATTGCAAACCAATAGTGGCTATAAATAATGAAAATTTTAACTGTCAGCAAAGAAGGTTGGGAGACAATACACAAAGCTTCTTCAGTGTCTGAATTGGACAAACCTAGAAGTCTGATCTGGTAGGGGCTTGTTGACACAATTGGGTAGGCATTAACAAATGAACAGAGTACTGGGTGCTACTGAGGTACTGGAGAGATACAAATGAAGATTAGCCAGAGAGCCAATGAGAAGACAGTGAGTTCCTTGGATATGTTATAGGAGTGGAAGAGAAGAGGTCTGTCTCCAAGAAATATCTTTAGGAGGCAGTTCTGGGCTGAGTCAGAAATACCTCAGAACCTTAGGAAAACAGCAGTAGTAAGGCAGTGACAGCTCATGGAGTACATGGGACTGATATGAACATCTCCTCCCATGGAAGCAGAAAGGCTAGGGTAGCTGAGAGAGCTCCAAACAAGGATGGTGGTCCTGGCTCAGGACCTAGAACACCATCAATGCATCTGCATCTCAGAAAGATGGCATGGCAGCAGGTTTGAGAACACATCCAGGTAAAGGGCAGACAGAGTTCAGTGATGTCTGCTGTACAGTGCAAAGAAGGGAGTGTACCTAGTGACTCATGTTCCATGTCTTAGTTTCCGGCTTGACTGGGAAACAAAGACAGAATCTTACTAGACTTTTGTGAAAATAAAATTAAAATGGTAAGTAATTTAAGTAGTTTATATAGTGAACAGTAATTAGTAACATTTTCAATGTCAAGAAAAGGCTGGGTGAATATTTTAACAATAGTATTTCAGGTCTGGGAAAGTGTTTTCACCTCTCCCCAATACGTATACCCTGGACCTGAGGAGGGAACCCAGGGCGTTGACCTCGCTAGGTAAGCCCCCTACCACTGAGCTAACTCTCCATCACCAAAAGGTGTTTTCTTAAAAGCAAAGGCAATAAGAACTAAAATTGTTCACAAATGCAGGAGTGGGAAGGACTTCTCTGCTGCTCGGAATTAGCTGCCCAGCTACCTCAGCTGAGCTGAAAACCTCAGGGTTCTTGCAGGTGTAAAAACCATCAGAAAAAAAAAAAAACTTTTTGAGTAGACTATTAACTATGTAACCTGGCTTATGTAGTTTAGCCTGTTATTCTCATGTGTATTTTTACCCATTCTTCATGAAAAGCACAGCTTTAGGAGAAAGAAATAAGTGAGCACTTGGATATAATGCAAGGCTTTGCATGCTGCTTATGGTTTCCTGGTGCACAAAGGCATGGAGTCAGGTGGCTTACATTCAAGTCACTGTCAGCACTGTAAAGATACCCTGCTGGGAGAGCAGATCCCAACCCAAGAGAGGGAAGGAAAAGCAAGGATAAAGGGAAAGAAGAGAGAAAGAGAAAATAACCAAAAGACAGGAGGGAGAAAGTAGCCAAGGCCAGAAAGTCAGGGTCTGGGAGCTAGGAGAGATCCCACTGAGGTGGCTAAGCCACTCTGCTTTCTCTGGGCCTCATGAGATTTCTAAGATCCTAGGGTCCTATGCCATATCCACTTAGGCAAGCAAACCTGTAATTCATCAGGGATAATTTTAATAGATGACTCACCGGCCCAAGCCAGTCAAGGATGCTGTTTCCCAAAGGCTTTGACAGATAGTCAACCACAATGAAACTTTCAGCTCCTCTGACAAAAGGCAATGGAATTTAAACCACCCTGCCCCTTCTTGAACCTTCTTCAGTTTTGTTTTGTTTTTTAAAGATAAGGATCAAATGAAATGAGTTCTGTAAAACTTGTATTTCCTGTACGGAGGTGATATCTTCCTCAAATTACATGATTGTACAACTATTAAGTTAATACTGAAGAGGATGCCTGCTGTTTAACACACAGGACTTTGCCTTGTGACCTCTGGTTCTTCAAATGTTTCACAGCGATTCTCATTCCACTTCTCATATTGAAGATAGATAAGGGAAGAACTTAGAAGATCAGTGACAAAACAGGACGTTTGAAATAATAATAATAATAATAATAATAATAATAATAATAATAATAATAATAATAATAATGCCTAGTGAAAGGTACATGACTGCAGTAGTCACCATTTAGTCAGTGAAGTCGAGTTGAGATACATTTACGTGGTTAACAGCAGTTGCTGCTCTTGCAGAGGACTTAGGTTTAGCTCCCAGCGACCACATGGCCACTCACAACTATCTGTAATTGGAGTTCTAGGGCAGCTGATGTCTCTTCTGACTATTATAGGCAACATACACACAGGTGGTACATGTATCCATGCAGGCAAACACCCATACATATACAAATAAATGAATATTTAATGTTAGTGAAAAGAGGCTTTGAAATCTTACAAGGATATCTCAGAGACAAAAAAAAAAAAAAAAAAAAAAAAAAAAAAGACCCAGAAACCAAGAAGCAAAGCGCCAACAGCGACAAGGACTTTGGGAAAGGAAGGGCAGCTTCCTGCAGTACCAGCCTTTTCTTATAGCTATCCTAGCCATGGTCGAAGGTTCCGGTGAAAAATCAAATGCAGAAAAGCAAATCACAGGATACGAAAAGCCAGGAGCACAATATTCTTCTAGGTTTAAGAAAATATCTGATGAAAATTTCCTGTATTTATGTTTGACCCCAACATTTAAGATATAGCTACAGTCAGCAGGTCATTCTTGACATAAAGGAGACATTGTGTGAAAAACAGAAAAAAGAACCATGAAACTACTGGGATCCTAATGTTTGCCCTTTCCTAGTAAATAAGAGGCATGTGTTACCCTGTCATGTGCTTGGTGGCAAGGGGTGGGAGGCTACAGTCATCTGCCTGGAATGCCTCCTGTTCCCTCCACACAGGTGCCCAGCCACCATCATTATGTCTATGAGTCAGAGGCTTTGTGACAGACTGAGGGACTGGGGCCTGTCTTCTCAACATGTAGGAGTCAAGCAACTAGCAGAAAACAAACTAACACCCACAAGAACCTCATCCAGTACTGCAGAGCACTTTTCATCTTCCTGTACAACCTGCTCTGCTTTTACCCTCCTGTGGAACGGGAATCTTTAAGGTTCCAGGGCTATAGCTCTAAGATCCATGCACAGCAAAGCCCTGGCTTCTAGAAATCCCAGGCACCATACACACAAAGAATCTGTATGTAAAATGTTGTGTATATTTAAAAACAAAGCCCCCATTAGAAGGTAAATTGAACCTGCTCCCACATTTTGTGTGTTAAAGTTAGTAAAAGATGAGAAGGGAAGAAATGCAAGACGCTAAAGATTTTTCAATAACAATATCACCTGTAATAGAAATCTAGGTCTACTTAGAGGAACTATCCACTAAGTGAGATCCTTGGATGCCGTGCTAGTCCATCAACACTGAGGTTTCTAAACTCCCTCATGACATATTATCAGATATGAGAGGCACTGGTCTTCATAAGTAAGTGCTATTTTTGTGGTTTTATTTTATTTTTGTAAATCATGCATTTTTATACTTTTTGATTAACTCAGATACTTTATTAAAAATAAGAATAAAGTCTAATCATTGGATCTAAATGATTCTAGTTTTCTGTTGTTAGAAGCTGGCATAGAATAAGCACATATGAGAATGCCTGCATTTTCTTTACAGCAGGTCTTGAGTACATTTTGCTGTAATATTAGAAACCTATCATATATCAACAAAAATGTAGTAAAATCATGTTTAGTGAGTGGGAAATGTATAGAGTAAGAAAATATTTACAATAACACACATCTCATATGTATATCTCATTTTTACAAAATTTAAAATGGGCACCAATTTACAGACAAATGGTCATATATCTACTTTCACTTGTTCTATACTTAGCAAGTTGGGTGGCATAATATACAGCAAAATAAAAATCAGAAAGACCCAGCCCCTACCTTAAGGCTTCACTGAGACATAGTCTGAAACATGCCGGACCTATGGAAGGCCATTGTGACCTCAAGAAAACTTTTAGGGAGAATCCATTATTGACCATCTTATGCCTATGCGCAATTGGGCATTCATATGGTTAAAACCAGATTCGCTATGCAGAAAGGATGTGCACTGTAAGCAAAGGTCTCCATGGTCTACACCTGTCAGTACACACAGAGAACCACTTGAACTACTGCCTTAGTAACAACTACTTTCCCTTGAAAAAAAAAATATGCCCCAAAATATAATCAGGGCCCTTGAATGTCTTCACTCTTGTGGCCCTGACCTCTTACAATATAGTCAGTCTGACATGCATTCTAAGCTTTGTTTTGAATAAAGTTTCCCAGTTACTTGGCAATCTGTGTGAGCTTTTTACTGCAATCACTGCCCTTATTTCAATTATTTAAAGGATAGACCAGGAACCTGGAAATCTTGCGCAGACCCCACAGTAACTACGTTGTTGCTGTGACTCCACTGAAGAGAATAAGCAGAAGAGACAGTTCTTAGTGTGGAGTAATAGGAACAGAAATTAAAGTATGTTCCTTCATTTAAGGTAATGTTCATCTTAGAACATTCTGGTTTTGTGGGTTTGGATAAAAAGGCACAATTAACCGTTTGTATTAAAGGGTCCCCTGAGGCCAAGCCCAGAAACCTGGGCCCAGCGTGGGCACTCAAGTGGTCCAGAAAGCAACAGGGCAGATCCCTAAACTTCTCTGCTAGGTTCCATGAGAACACACTATGTAATTTAGGTAAATGGTTTCCTGCAATAAAGGTGACCGTAAGTAGGATAAAGCCAAACTATGGTTACAATGAATTCAACACAGGAATTTTGCCTTCAGGTTTTTTTTTTTGGGGGGGGGGTTGTATAGAATGAAAGAAAAAATAAGAGACAGAGAGAAAGAAAAGGAAAAGGGGGAGAAAATGAAAGATGAGAAGAGAAATTTAGAGAGACATATTTATAGTATTTGTGTGTATACAGCTCATGGGTATAGAAGACAGTATTGATTGCAAATACATTTTCCCTTTCCTAAATGCATTAGTGTAAAAGGGAAGCACTGAATGCTAATATTTGGTTATTTTCATAAGAAAAAGTATTTGTGAGCTTAGATGGTACCCTATGTAATGAGGATATTCCATATGCATTGCACAAATAATCTTGCTATTAAAATGTAAGAGTTTTCACTCATTCGTGGGAGAAAGTAAACATCAGATGAGCAAAGCTGGGAGTAGGGAACCTAGGAGAGAGGTGGAAGGCAGGTAAATGTGAAGAGGAGGTGGAGAAATCTTCTGCACACAGGGAATGTGACTATACCATCTAAGGGTGAGACAAACTTGTAACACCCTGGAGAACCACAGTCTTCTTCAGTATGCCAGGTCAGGCCATGGGTAATGGATGAAAACTTGTCTCATCAATGGGAGTGGCTAGAGGGCAGAGAAGAGGCTAACTGCTACTCATGAGAACTATAAATACCATTTACAGTTTCCTAACCCATGTCCATAGGCCTAGGCCTATAGAATCTGCAACTCCATTCTATGTGCTTTTCTATCCTCTTAAATCTATATTCACATGTTAATTCATGTTCACTCAGACAAACACTTCAAGAACTGCTTTAAAAATTTTAATGCATCTTTATTTGCATGTATATATATGTGTGATATGTGTGTATGCATATTCAAATGTGTCTGCACACATGTGCAGATGTTCATGAAGATCAGATGTTGATTTCAGGTATTTAATTCAATAGCTGGGATTATAGGCAGATGCCAACCATGCCTGGCTTTTATGTGGGTGCTAGAATTCTGAATGCTGGTTCTGATGATTGCATTGCAAGCAATGTATCCGCTGAGACATATTCTGAGTTCTGGCTTTTAAATGTATTGTCACGTACTTGATTTTATATGTTTAAAATCACGACTAAATATGTGATCTAAAATGCATTACCCTGATAGTCACATGGTGAGTAATTCATGTGAGAAATACAGACAGGACAAGCATCTTGCCTTAGGACTATAACTGAAATGGGATATACACTTTCCGGTGTCGGGGCATAGTCAATCCTAGGCCACTATTTTCAAGCTATCAAGATCTGAAAAGATCTTCCTGTCTTAAAAAAAGAGTGTTGACTGTTTATATTTTTCTTGGCTTTTAAAAATATATAACAGATTGAAAACGTTAAAGTTTTTTACACAGGCTGGGATGTCACTAGCACATCAGGTACAAAGTTCATCCCTAGCAACACACACACACACACACACACACACACACACACACACACACACACCTTCCACTGGAAAATAAAATTTTCTAACCTTATAAGGAGGTATTAAATGAAGTCTTTGAAAAACACCCCAAGAACACGTCTTTATTTATAAAAATAATGTGGTTTCTATGTATTTTTAACAAACCAAACATTTCTATAAAGACAATTTGAAAAACAAGAGGGCGGCTTTATTTGGGAGACACAGAAATTTTTTACATTTTGAAATCTAAAACAATTATACTTAAAAACTTTTCCTTTCTTTAAAAAATGTACTATTCACACTCAAATGAAGCAAAATCCATTTCCCTGGATTGCATTTAGAGAACCTCTACATACATTGGAGTTGCCATTTCCCACTTTGATGGCCTTCTTTTGTCATTTCTGTGTTGCAAAGCAAACATTTGCGTGTGTTTATAGATGTACACACCAGCTTATGACACAAGCAGTAAGTTTCCCCTAAATAAGACTAGAGGACATTTATCAGGCATCTCTGACGTTCAGATTTGTATAATACGGGGTATGAGATACTAGCAGCAGCCTGACAGAGAAGTAGGGAAGTCAGTTTTCTCTGGCTCTGTAAATCTTCTCTTCTGCAGGGCTTCATAGCTTTCAGGTAACGGCTGAGAAATGGAAGCTCTCATGAAGAGCCAGTTGAAGTGGGAGTGGGAGTGAAAACCTCACTCCATGCTCCTCCCAAACTTAGCTTCTGCATCTTTGCCTGATATAGCTAAAAGAATAGTTCTATCAAGACTTGAGAGTTATCCCAGGCAGAATCCTACCCTAACAGACTTCTGTTCTTCTTGAGTCATGAACATAAAGAAGAATAAAGAGGAGAAGCTTAGTTTCTCATCTCCCTGGAAGCAGAACAGCATGCAGACTCTCCTGCTAGTGCACCTGGTCCCTTCACTAACACACATAAGAAGAGCAGCACAGGCACCAAGCCTGGGCTGGAGATCTGTTTTATCTGCCTTTCCGGTGCTTTGAGCAAGACCGTGGAGGTCCTACTCCCCTCAGATCCTTCATCTGTGCAATGAGGCTGTGACACTATCTTTCAGGAGTGTTGCACCCATTATATAAGATGATGCATAGAAAATCCTCCGTCATATTTCAAGCACCTCATATGTGCTTGTTTTAATTTTACCACTACCATTACTGTTATATACTGTACTACTTCTAAACAGCACCAACACGTTGTTGAGTCACCTAGTTTGCCTCTGGACAGAAGAACTCTCCAGCTACATTCAAGAAAACCTGTTATGGATTGACAAATTCTTTTTCAGGTTTTGGAAAGATGGTACCTCCCAAGGGAAATGAACTCTTTTGTGCTAAGAGCATACTTCTGGACAGCTCCTGTCAATAAGCTCATCCAGTACTTTCTGGGTGAAATTATGTTCCAGAAAACTTAATCAACATGGACTACAGTCAGAGCTTGTTAATCAAACTGTTACCAAAACGTAAGACTTAGTGCTACTTTACAGAGTGTTATTATGTACCTATGCTTGTTTTTCTTTAAAGCCTTCCTAGTTCAAGAAAGCTTGGGTCCCTACCTCAATCAATCTGGACACACAGCAGTCAGATGTCAGTGTTTGATGCAGTCATCCTAATACTAAAAAAATTATTTAACTTTGTGTATTATACCTTTCTTTTCAGTCTTTTTTTTTTTTTTTTTTAAAGATAGGGTTTCTCTGTGTAGCCTTGAATGTCCTGGACTCACTTTGTAGACTGGGCTGGCTTTGAACTCACAGAGATCTACCTGCTTCCCTCCCCAAGTCCTGGGATTACAGGCATGTGCCATAGTGTCCGACTTTTCTTTTCAGTCTTATGTAGCTTAAATAAGATATAAATGATTGTCATTAGTGACAATTAGAATTGTGACCATGACATTTTTCAACTGAGTCTATGTTGAAGAAAATTATCTCAAAGGCTTCTTCTGTGACTATATTCCACCCTTTTTGCTACAGTGTGGACAACAGGAGATAATTTGAGCATCAGTGACACAGTACTGTCACAGTCACTACGGGTTTCTCCAGAGTTCATGAAGAAAAGCCAGCATGAAAACATGAAGGACCTGGTGTGGGGAACAGATGATGTCCTGAGTGAGTATGTGCTGTTGATGGGAGCACTGCCATGTTAAGGAGCCCAGTGCTTCAGACTCATGGGAGCTGTAACACCTTCTCCAGTTTGGGTGCAGATGTTGACTGCAACTTGCCCCAGCTTCTTCTTTCTAGATATTTATATCCTAGTTTGCTCCCCCTACTGAGACACCACCACCACCACCAGGATTAGCTAATCCTACGTCTTTATTCATTGGTATACAAGAACCCACATCTTTATTAATACCATAAACCTGTCTCTTCAATTTAGATGTATAAAACAAGCTTGCTGACTTTCTAGACTGCTGGTGTGTTTCCATCAGATTGCATAGCTCATCCAATCCCAGATTTCCTGTACATGTGTCTGTGTATCTATCTTTTCTTCATAAATCTAATCCCAGTCAGTTCAGTTCCTTAGCAGTGCAGGTCATGCCAGCTCAGAAAACAGTAAAGAAAACAAAACCATATAAAAAGTTTCAGGTGGGATCTAGCTATGTTTTATGACAAGCATAAAAAATTGATAGCATAAATTAAGATTTATATTAAAAACTTATTTGTATAAACTAAGATTAAAAACTACTGGCAATTAGAGCTAACAGTAATTAGTAAATACTACTTTAAAAATGTTGCAGCATTTGATGTTAATTGGGGGAATAAGTGGTCATTATTCTGAATATAAAATGTTTACAAGAGGACACTGAAAACACTATAATGATTTTTTATATCCTGAAAAGATAAAATTTAATGAAATTCTAACATTTGTTCTGTAAGTTGAAATGTATGTTGTTCATTTAAATTATTCTTAAAATATTTTGATCTAAGGAACAGGACTGTAAGTAGATGTTAATGAGGCAGATCCAGCAACTAGAAATGACTGTATAAATTGTGGTTAAAATGCTTATAAGACAGAGGGGGAGGCTATCATATGACCAACAGTGTAGCTAGGATTTTTCAGCTGCCACATTCTTTTCACAGATAGGTAAACTGAGGCATCACTGGTGTTAGCAGAGGAGCAATTCACCTCACTCTTGGATCTAACATGTCACAGCAAGAAGGGCAATGATTCTCTACATCTAAATGAAGAACCTCTAAATTTACCAACAGCTTTATGTAGAAGTGAGAGTCGTTGTGATTAGTTGATATGTGTTCATGAGGCATAGCTTCATGCTTAAATGAGAGGCACTGTGATTCATTAATAAGTGTAAATGATACACCCACATGAATGGTCTGACCTACACCTGCCAAGAGGCTCAACACCCTGTCAGGAAACACTCGTTTCTTAAACAAGTTATGCTTTTCTGTACTTTTATGACTGTTGCCTTTAGTTTTGACAAAAAACAAAAACAAAAAACATGTAATTGCAAGTCTCTAAAGGAATCTCATTTTAATAAACATAGAAAAGAAAAAGCAATGACACTACTTTTTAAAAATCAGATTACAACTAAATTGTTCTGATACTACTTCAAAGTAGCAACATATGAATTTTAAAATATTATCTTTTTTCAAGAACCAAGTAATTTAAACTTCTTTCAGAACATATAAATGAGAGGTATGAAAAAAGCTTCTTACATCATCAGCATATGTTACTGCTGGAATCCCAGGAGAATCCTCCACACACAAAATGACTTGTCTTGTAGAACAAAGGCATCTGAGCTGTCAAGTAGAAGGTCTTAATGTATGTGAGTGACTGGGCTGGGTGCCCTGTGACACTTCCACAATTTTATTAAAAGACCCAATCACCACGACCCCAGGTGGATCTTTCCATATGTTGGCTTTGGGCATAGTGTACTGCATCATCCTGTCATTCATTTGTAACAGTGACTTCCTCTGAGACAACCTTCTGAAAGTATTTAAGGCAAATGTTTATGGGCTATTTAATTTTTATGTGAATACAAGCAGGCCTTGTGCATAGGTATGGCTGTGCCTCTTAGAGGTGGTACTTGAGCCTTTCCAATGTGAGAAGGACACAGGGCCACTGGTTCTAACAAGCTTCTCTCATTATTTAAGTACATATTTAACAGTCACATTCCTTTATATTGGATTCTTTTTGTCCAATTGAAAAAATGACATTTCTAACCCTTACTGCAAAGGTTTACATGTATTCACCTCAAAGGAATGGCAACAAAGGAGGGAATAAAGAGAAAACATAAACCAGAGGTGGCACTTTCAAAGTGTGGTGGAGGATCTCCATTACTCTCAAGATTTAATGAATTTCTGAGTTCCAACAGTCTCCTTTGCTCAAATGACAAAAAATAATAAAAATAATTGAATATAATTCAGTCTATTTGGTTCCTGAAGCAAGTGAGTCCTGAAAATAGTGTTCTTCAGCATTTCTGAGTCTATGCAGATGTGTAACAGAAGGCTAACCAGCAATGAATACTACTGAGAAAATAACATGTTTACTGTTACAAAACTTGCCTCTGTTTAAGTTTTCAGCTTCTCATGGCCACATCTCACTCTCTGCTTTCTTACATTTTCTAAAAGTACGAATCATTTTGATGTAATAATCTTATATCTTAGGATGCCTACTATAAATGTTTATTTGTAATTACAACTTAAAATGTTACCTTAAAAATCAAATGTTAAAACAAATTTAAAATCAAATGTTACAGTAGTCCAAATTTTAAGTCAGAATTTATGTCCATAAAATTGTTCATGTTCATGGACAATTTTAGTCGCTGCAAACAAAAATGAAAAGACAAGTGACGCTAACCACTATCTACTTAATTTTTTGATGTTCTTTATTTTGGATTAAATCATTGCACATGGATACCACATACAATTTCCAGATGAAATTCCTTTAAGGCAGAAAGTCTAATGGGAGAACAGGATTATGCGACAGCTGCATAGTGACAGGGATCCAACTAGCTAGCTACCAAACTAGTTCATGTCCATTTGTTAGCCAAACTGGCCACAGAAATAATATGGATATTTAAAAGCACAGTAATCAGAGCAAAGAAAAATTGGTTGAAAAGAAAGGAAAAGAAAAGAAGAAAGGAAGGAAAGGAAGGAAGGAAGGAAGGAAGGAAGGAAGGAAGGAAACTATACTACTTGCACACAGCTCAGCGAACAATGCTAACCCTAACTTTATGCTTCCACTCTTGGAATGTCAAGAGTGGAGAGCTTTAGCTACAGCAAGGTTAGATCGCTCTCTAACCACACCACTTCATCTCGCAACAGTGCCATGATGGGTAAAGCTCAGGGGTGTGCAACAGCAAGAAGTATGTGGCTTGCCACCAGATTTAGCATAGAGCTCCAAAATGCCAGTACTCGGTGAGGAATTTGAGCGACGCCGTATCTAAAGGTCTTACATTAAGTAAACCAAGATGGAATATTGTTTGTTGAAGATTTGAGAATTAGTGGTTTTGTGAATGCTGTGGTGGGAAGGAGAGAAAATATGGAACAAGTCAGGTAGGATACATGCATTAGAAAGTGAAGAATAGCCTCCCAATACTATAAAAATCAATATACACATCCATCATTCAAAGCACCAGCCAGTACTTTCAGATAAATGAAATAAAAGAAAATTAAGGAAAGACTTCCTTGTTAAGTAATATTCAGCATGTGCAATCTGTACTTCTGCGCCATATAGCCATAAACAGAGTTTAGCATGGTTAACCATGTGCGTGTCAGCAGAAGTTTATATATGACCACTTCAGGTCAAGCTTCTCACTGCAGACCTGGCATTTAAAGTATCAACTGATACAGGCAGTTTTAATGTAATGAGTCACTTCCTACCTCTACATAGTCCTTGGCATGGCCCCAGTCTCGTTTGGCATCCAGATTTCCCAAACTGAAACATTCCAGTTGTCCAAGGTAAATCTTAGCTACTGACCGGCTAATTTTTCGAGTAACAAAATTAGCTCCTAAAAAAGATACAAAAGATGTATTATCAGTAGAGCACATTTGACATTTAACAGTATTAGCCTCTAGGCATTTCTTTCACCCCATCTCCCCCCTAAAATAACACTATAAGAAGAAGAACGATCATTAGCTGTCATTTGGACAAGTTAAGAAGCTCTAATTCTGAGTGTCATATCAGTTCTACTTTCATAACAAACACTTCTTTGGAGGATGTCTTAACAGTCCTAATTTGCTGTTTCAATGTGTAACCCAGGCTTTAGGCCAAAGAAAAGCTATTGGAATGCCAGTTTTTAAACAGAAAATTCTAAAGGGTTGTATGAAGGGAAATGCCAGAATGGAAGACAGACATTTAAGACCACCCTGATTTTTTTTAAACACAAACATCATATATTTCTATTAATAAGGCTATTTTAGGACCCATGGGAAGAAGGAGGGAAGTAACTGCTCACAGGGTAAACCTAGTTACAGGAAAGCCAAGAGGAATTTCCTTGGGCCGCCTTTCTCTTAACAAAATAAATGGCGCTCACTCTCATCCAGAAACTTGTACATCCATCGAAATATAAAGAATGATATACTTCCAAGTCAAGAGGTTCTCTGTACCATACTTACTGCAAGGACATTTTCCAATTTCACCTAAATGTCATCTACAAAAATGGGCTTCTGAACTTTGTACAAATATTTTGAAATGTTTGGGTGAAATATTCCATAAATTTACAAAGCACTGAAGTTGTTTTAATATTCTATCTCTTAATGATAATGTATATCTACCTTTCTTATTTCTTCTTTATCTATTCTTTAAGATATGGAGTCTCAAGGTAGACATGGTGGTACAAACCTGTAATATCATCATTAGGATGATTGAGATGGGGATCATGAGTTCTAGGCTAACTTGCAATATATAGTAAGAACCTATCTCAAATCTCTCACACACACATAAATATTAAATAAAAACAAAAATATGTCTACCCATATATACATTTATACAGGGAGAGAAGGTAAGAGGGAGGGGGAAGGAGGACCAAGGAAGGGAGGGAGGAAAAGAGGGAGGAAGGGGGTGAAGGAAGAAAAAAAAGAGGGAGAGAGGGAGGGAAGGAGGGAAGGGGGGAAAGAGAGATTGATTATGAGAGAGAGGAGCAATTTTTCCTTGACCAGGATGGTCCCAAGACCTGTACTAAAGAGATCCTATGTCAGGTTCCTGAATAACTGGGACAGTGTGTGCCAGGTTTCTATCTATCATAAACAAGGATTAAATTAGGAGAAACTTCTGGGATGATTTTATTTAAGTATCTATATCTATGTAATGTTAAGAGAAAACACCACTTAATGGCTTTCTCCATATTAAATATATGGGATATGAACACCATGTGACAGTAAACTTTGCCTCTGCTTTTTGAGCAGGCAGAAGATGAAGGTAAATGACAAAATGTTTGGGCTTTGGAAGAAACTGGCATAGGAACAGGAGAGATATTTCTAAACAGATTTTCAATAGATTTCTATGTCCTAAGGACAGAGACTACAAGTTCCAACACAAGCTCAAAATATCCACAGCAACATTATATCATTAAAAGCACATGAGGGTACCATGGAAAACCAAATGCTTAAATAGCCCCAGCACCTCACGGAGGAATTAAGAAGCTGAGGAAGGGTGAAGTGGTACACAGCTAAAGTCCCAGCACTCAGGAGGTACAGGCAGGAGGACTGAAGTTTCAAGTCAACTCAACAGAACAAAAGGCCTCATCTCAAACCAGCCTGACAAGAACAAAAGAAATCAATCTTTCAGCTTTCCACAGCAATTAGCAAAACACAAAGGTCATCAAGAAAGAGCCTTGTCAACTTAAAAAAAACATTTAGTGGCCATAGTTTTGGGATTTTTATTCTACTGACTTGCCGCAATTTAAGTTTATAATTAAATCAAATCCAAGTTTAGGCTATCGTCACTGTCAGGACTAAACTATCATCTCAAAACACACGAGTATAGCAATGAGTATAACAACTGATACCAAATTACTAGAATAAGTTTCCAATAAGAATTAGTGAGATAAAAAAAAAAAAAAAAACAACCCCTCCCCCCAAACCCAACAACAACAACAAAAGAGTTAGTGAGATTTTCTTATTACCATTACACTGATGGTTTTCGAAGTCCAGAGGAGCATCTGAGTTCAAAGGACTTACCTTCCACCCAGAATAACCTGAGCACTCACTGGGCATGAGCACTGAACACAAGGCATCTGGAAATAAATTGGCATGGCCTACTACCAGGCAGTGCAGAAAGGAGAAGTAGGCCAAAGGACCCAAGCTGAAGCATGTATCTTTAGATTTGCTTATCTAGACACTTCAAATCATTCTTTTGTGTTTATTCCATTTCAAATAACAAAGTAAGGCTGATACACGTAGCTTGAATCAGAACATTACAACTTTACAGCTTATATTTTTCTGTAGGAAAAGAAGACATTTTATTTGTTTAGCCATCAGCAGGTAGACATTGAGTTGTTTCCACTGTTTAGCTAATGTGAATAAAGCTGCTATGGACATTTATGTACAAGTTTTTGTATGAACATATGTCTTAGTTTCTTTTGGGAAAATACCCAGGGGAGTGGAATGGATGGGTCACAGTTGCTATATGCTTAGCTTACAATAAACTTTAATCACTTTTCAAAGGGGCTGAACCACTTCATTGCTACAGCAGTGAAGCAGGACTCTGGTCCCTCTGTGTCCTCCCAGCTTCTTAAATTATCAGCGTGTGTGTAGGAGCCATATATTTGGGAACAGTAAAAGGTTTCTACAAATGCAATGAACAAAGACTAATTAAAAGTATAATTTATCTGGTAGTCAAATGGCTGAATCAGTAAACAGATACTACGCAAGCATGAGGACCTATGTTTGGATCCCCAGAACTCATGTTATAAAGCCAAGGGAGGCAGCCTACTTCTATAACTCTACCACTGAAGGAAGGAGGGCAGCGGGGAGCAGACACAGAAATCTCTGAAATGCATTCGCCAGCCAGTAGAGCTGAATCAACAAGCCTCAGAAGTGGAAAAGTAACAAAATAAAGAGATACGATGTTGCATCTACATATACTTCCTATGCATTTGTGCATACACTCACACTAACACACACACACACACACACACACACACACACACACACACACACACATCAAATGCATAATGAATCTGGTATTTCTGAGAATACATCCTGTATTGCGTCACAGATTCACTGAAGGCTCAGTTCTAAACACACGATGCATACCTTGCGCTACACACACAGTGCTATGCCATACCATACCATGCCAGCAAATGCTCCATAAAAACCTCAGGTTTAGACCTCGGGCTACTCTGTGTGATGAACTGTGGAATTTCTACTATAAAACCAAAGTTTCCTGCTCTTGTAGAAACAGAATAGTTTAACAACAGAAAGGACGGCTTTTAATATTTTTCTAGCATCATCCCTCAGAATTTATCACATTAGTCTATCTTTTGATTGTATTGTATAAGAGTGATTACAAAAATCAAGTTTGAGCCCTACATCCATGTGCTCTTGCAGCACTAAATAGACTGTGGGAAGAGAGAGAGGAGCAGCAGGAGGAGGAGAGAGAGAGGAGCAGCAGCAGGAGGAGAGAGAGAGAGGAGCAGCAGCAGGAGGGCAGTAACAACAGGAAGTTGGGAGGGGAACATGGGCATCTGGGAGAAGTTGAAGGGATATGATAAAAATACATTGTGTGCATACATTAAATTCTTAAAGTAAATAAAATATTAAATAAGAAGAGTAAAAATAATAGAGGCACAAGTACTATTTGAATAGCTGCTTTTTCATTTAAAATGTCTTTTGGCTTAGGAATAAGAAAAAATTCCAGGCACTCTCCGTGGTATTGGCGGGGGTTGTGACGGCAGCGTTATGGAGGCTCCGGTGCTGCCCCCGGCCTGGCAGCTGTATCTCCTGGACCACCGCATGTCCACCTACAAGAAGTGGCCCTTCCAGGAGGGCTGCTCCTGCACCCCAGAGCAGATGGTGGAGGCTGGCTTCATCCATTGCTCTACAGAGAATGAGCCTGACTTGGCCCAGTGTTTTTTCTGCTTTAAGGAGTTGGAAGGCTGGGAACCAGATGTCAGCCCTATGGAGGAGCATAGAAAGCACTCGCCTGTGTGTGTCTTCCTTGCTGTCGAGAAGAAGATCGAAGAACTGACCCTCAGTGAATTTTCCGAAACTGGACAAAGAAAGAGCCAAGAACAAAATTGCAAAAGAGTGCAACAGCAAGCTGAAAGAATTTGAAGAAACTTCGAAGACCATCCGCCACTCCATTGAACAGATGTCTGCCCTGCTGTGAGCCTTTGCTGGGGCAACTGGACCTGAGAGATGTGCCATATCTCGCCACCTGTGCCAGCTCTCTCTGCCCAGGCTTCTTCGCAGAGTCTTAGAGAAGGAGATGATGGTATTTTGAAACTGGTTACCCAATACTGTTTTTTATTTTTGCTTTAAAAAGTGGCTCAGGCTGTGCAGCTGCCTCTCTTGATTTTGTGGCTTTGCACTGTTGTGACCTGGACTTAAGTACTGCAGAAAAGAGTGGGTAGGGAGGGCAGTGTCCTGTGACAGGACCTATTGGGGGGGGGGGTGCCCACGCAAGATGTTTCTGTCTTCCTGTTTCCGTGCCTGGCAGCTGACGCGCCTGTGCACCGTAGGTGTGGTTATATGTTGGCACTGACGATTCATCTGTCCTTCTGATGCGACTCTTCTACTGCAGTGTGATGGAATAAAATCATTTATAAAAGTGAAAAAAAAAAAAAAAAAAGAAAGAAAAAATTCCAACAATTTATAAAATGGCCATTCTTCTGATACTGTTTTTTGTTTTGTTTTGTTTTTTTACTACATATTTATATGGGGTGGTGCTCTCAGCATTAATAAGTTTAGCATTAAAATATCGATTAACTCTGAAAACCACTGAGGAAAGTTTTTATGAAAACATCTGAAATATCCTGCATCATCAGATTTTTAGCTAAGATTTCAATCTTTAGGAGAAATGAACAAAGCAGAGTGGTAGTCCTCCTTAATCTGCAAGGTTGCTAGAATCTTTAGAAATTAGTAAATTTATGTATAACAGAACTGGTTTAAAATAATTGTGACTTATTAGTAGTGAGTGTTTGATTTAGTATGTTTATTTCATATGTCTATATGCCTGAATTTCTGTAACAGTGCCTCTGGTGTGAGCTGGGTGTGGCAGTGCACACCTTTGTAATCCTAGCCCTCAGGTCTCTGTGAGTCTGAGGCCAGACTAGTCTACAGAGAGCTCCAGGACTACTAGAGAGACCATGTCTCAAGGAAACAAAACACCAAACCAAACAAGACTTGCCCCTGAAAAGGGTGAGAAGTGAAGAAATGTTTTAAGCAGCTCTGCTCCAAGCAGGCGTTGGAAGTTCTCACCTGTCTTACCTGAAAGTAGGAGCACAGTAGGTACACAGAACCAAGTTAGGAGTTACACTGCAAAGGCCACGTCAACGAAAAGCACTCGCCATAGCAGTGGGGTGAAAGTGAGGCTTCTAAGTTTCCATCAGCCCTTTCAGAGCCAAATGACTTCAGAGAAAACAGCAAATTAAGAAGATTTAAGGAATCCTGAGAGGAGGACCACCACTCTGCTTTATAGTTGGGTCTTAGTACCTCAAGCTATTGCCAACTGAGTTATTTGTTATTGCTGCTGACTTTGACTACCTGTGGACCTTGTGCCTTTGGTGAGAGTTCCTACTCAGTAACTGCAGTGTTCTCTAATGTGCAGGTAAAGATCATGTAACTGGAAAGGCCGGAGGAAATGAGGATAATGATGGCTCTTTCTAAGAGTCAGTGTTCACTTTCTATGGGACCTAGGAGAAACTAGTACTTGGGGTTTTATCTCCTTCATTAACTCCCAAGCAGGGCTCTGCTCCTCTACCCACTGCTATATGGAGTATCCCTTAAGTGTGAGCACAGCTCTACAGCAGCAAGAGGATGAAATAAGATGCCACAGTCACATCCCAGAACTTCCTGCCTGACAACAGAAAGGGAACACCAGGAAGACCAGGAAGATGACCTGTCCTGTAGTTCTGAGTGGTTTAAGCATGTCATGCTACCTCTGACACACTTATTTATTTATTTCATTTTCACTTTAGAGGTTCAGAAACTGGTTTTCTATGCTTTTATATGCTAGATGCATCTAAAAGATCATAAAACCCATCTATAAAGCTAAAATCTGTTACACTTTTAAAATATTGTTTCTCAGACACAATTATGTATAACTTTTTCATATTCCAAGCAACTATACTGTTTCTTATGAGGTTCTGAGCTAAAGATGATGTTTCCTATGGTTTTTACCTTGGATAATGCCTCATTCCTGTGACAACAGATGACCACATGGCTGTGAAGCTAGGCCAATACCAACACATCAGAAAGTGGATTAGATCAGAGCCACAGCATACTCCTAGTTCTGGACCTTTTTCCTATGTCTGATCTTGACATCAATATATATACATGTGCAAATGCATATACATATATACATAATCCTCAGTAATTTAAACTTTCTAGTGTGATGTCATTGGGTATATCAACATAATATTTTTCTAGTCACATACCTTTTAAAACAAAAAGGAAAAAGCGACAAAATGAATAAAAGCATCTCTCTTAAATGGCCAGTATTAATTAAACCAGAGAAAAGCAAGTGTCTTTCATGCATAAATAGTATACTTACTGAAGTCAATGAATTTCACACTCTGATGTACATATGAGAAATGTGCATGTGGATACAGTATAACATAAAGAAAAGAGGACAAAAGAGGCCAAATATTAGGGGATAAGGACAAATCAAATGCAGCTAATGGACACAAGCTGAGAAAGTGTTATGCTATGTTATGATATAAGGCTAATTGTGCTAATTGTTCTTCTAATTCTAATTTTTTCATAGATATTTTTTCAGTTTTGGTGATGGAAGGTACATAAACTATATTTAATACTGAAAGCATAAAATGAACATGAGGTCTCACGGCTTCAGATCTGAATGCCAATTTTAACTGCATAATTTTGCTGATTAATTTTGATCTGTAATGTTTTTATTTCCATTTTTTAAAGAATAAAGTTTATAAAATAAAATATCTGTTGTTAAATCAAAATATATTTACAACATTCTAGTTCCATAAAGATGTTTAAAAAAAAAAAACAAAACAGAATGTGATGCAAGACATTCCCTGACTCCCTAAAAGTAGAAGATGTGATAATTCTTATGGTTAGCATGCTAATAAAAACCACTGCATTTGAAAGGTCTGTTTTTCAGTCCTAAAATTGGCCAATTTAGCCCTTAAGTAGTATCACAATTGTGAAAATGTTGTAATATTTGCTATGTGAGTATATACACAAAACTTTATTTGCACATGAACACATACATATATATGTAAAATTTTATCTGTCAGCATACAAATAGTATTTGAAGAAAGTTTCTTTCATAAAAAATCAATTCCATTGTCCAATACTTCATTGTAAAGTTTTCCGAAGCTACATAAAGTACAAAGTTTGCAAACAAAAAAGTCATTCCAATTCACCCTGAACCTCTTGTGAACCTCTGGTTGGGGCCCAGAATTTCCCCTGTGGTCATCTCTGGCCACCCCACTGAGAACTGCCTGGGCTATGGCTTGGTGTAGACAGGGTGTAGAAAGAAGAGACACTGAGAAGGTCATGGCTGGCTGAGCATACTACTGAGATCAGAGAGACCATACCTCATTTCGCTCACCAAGCCTTGCCAAGAGCAACACTATTTAACTGCAGGTACTCGCAATCCAGCGGGCATGTTTAAAGGAATCTCAGGCTTGAAAGAGGACAATTCACAATGTGCATTTTTGGGGAGAGTTACTATCTCTTGGCAAATGCTTATAAATATGTGCTTAAAGTGCTGTTCAAGGAATTTTGCTACTTTCATCAAATATTCAGTGCATTTCCACAGATAGATAATTTAAATTCATAAACCCATGTTTAAGAGTTTAACTTCAGTATTGTTGACTCTGGGGTCAGATAACTCCTTTTCAGGGACTGTTCTGTGTGTCCCATAGCTTTTATACCATTAGCTGAGACAACCAAGGATTCTGCAAAGTTGCCAGCCTCTCTAAGGAGAAAAAACCACCACCCCAGTCAAACAGAAGACTCCTAACAAATAAATCCAAGCAATCAAAACAAATTTACATATAAAAGCAATCCCACCCACAGATATGCTGTCATTTCAAGTCTTTCCATTCATTTTAGACAGTCACTAATCAAGCTCTCTAAGAGCTGGTGAATATGCAATCTCTAAGTTTTGACTATACAAAAGTGAATTTTCATTTCTAAATTAGTGTGACTATTAGTTTGGCCCCGTGAGGTGGGTGGCAGCTGAGAACACACATTTGGGAACTATCCATTTCAAGTCCAGAGTCTGGCTGAGACCACCAAGAGGGAAGTAAACAATAAAACAAATTGTCCACAAACCAAGTTCATTGACACTGACCCATTTAAGGTCAGACAGAGGAGGAAAGTCTACAAAGCCTGTGTCCATGGGGTGTCCAAGAAGCTGCTATGTAATGAAAACAAAATAAACAAAAAACAAAAACAAAAACAAAAAACAGATGGAGAAGTGACCACAGGTACAACAGCCTACAGGTGAAGTAGGGCCTGAATCAGACAGCTTCTGAGGAGAGGACAGGGTTCAAGACAGGATGAGGAAATCTGGGATGTGACTGGGAGAGTCCATTTAGTGTGTTCAAGGTCCTTCGCTGTGTGGGGATGAGGAAAGAAGAGCAGTCTAGAATAGAAATATCTCAGAGACAACAAACACAGACAAGATACTTTCTTGAAAGCTTTTGATGTATGGCAGGAAAGTGGGTGATGATTTTCAGGAAAGGAGAGAAAGTAACATTTGCATGCTGAAAGGGAAGGTCTAGTGACAGCAGCTGGGGAGGTGTGAGTGAGGAAGTGAACTGGGAGAACTGAAAACCTTTGGCATCAGTGTCAAGGAGGGAACCGGGAGAGGAGGCAGGCTCGGTGGACAGTTCATTTCGGGGCACGTGAAAAGACAGAAAGCACACACACACAGGTGTGCTGTGCACCGATGACTGAAGGCTTCTATTTGCTCTTGAACTCCAAGACACTCCCTTTCCCTATTACATGGTTTCTCTGCATGTGATGGCTGCACTTCTCAAGCTCCCTTAATTAAGCAGTTATTCTGCATAGCTTCTCGTAGGCCACACTCTGAGTAGTTAACCAATCTACAGATCGCACCACTCTTTCTCTTTTTGCCTAGCAGCAGTGGGACTGGCCTGACTGCCAATCAGAATGTACTAAATTTTATTCCATAAGGACAGCTGCTTTCCTGCTATGTGGCTGAGAGAGCAGCCGCAGGCAAGATAAGGGCCTTATGAACTTTCCTTGTGTCCTTTTCGAAGAGCAAGAGAAGAAATGCATTTCATTTTATAGTGGAGAATATGAAGGTTGACCCTGGTGTGCCCACCCTCCCTCCCCCTCCATCTCTCTCTCTCTCTCCTTTCCCCTGCCCTTTTCTCCAAGAAAAGTGACAAAGAGGAAGCACCCAAAAGACAACACCCAAGTTTCCGGCTGGAGCTAACCCTTATGCCATTCTTACACTTGAGAAGCATCCAGATAAACCCGTTTGCTTATATTTAATTAGTTATCTCGCATGACTCTAACATGAATTTTTACATTTCTAAAGCCAGAGTCTTAGAAAGATCAATAGTTCAAACTTGAGCAATTCCACTTGGCCCAGGCTCTGAGCATCTTCCTTTCTGGATTCCTGTCACGGCTATTAGGTGGTGTTCTTGTCCCCAAATTTCTTTCTTCCAAATCTCTACTAAAAATTCCTATTTTCTAAATATAAATCCTGCCACAAATCTGTTTCTTCAGTGGTCATACTTCCCACGTGATCTGTCACCTTTCACCTCCCCACTGTCCTTACTATGTGCCCTTTAACAGCTATGACAAGTGGCACAGATATGGCAGCCATGTCTTTGTTTGCAGACTCCTCAGCAAGAAAAAGTCTCTCCTCTTCTAGACATGCTCTATTCTCAGCAGGAAAATCTGTGTCCATCCTGGGCCCCTTACTGCTGGGCACTTCAGTTATCATCTCTATGGATACCCTGAACTCTTCCATAAGGGGTGAAGCTATCCACCTCTGTCCTCCTCAGTCAGTCCTTACAAATACTGCATGCTCTTATATTCCATTAAGCTTTAGTTTCCTTGTCCCAACTGCAAGTTTTTCTTTATTATTATTTTTATATATATTTATATTATTACAGACATGTATAATAAACTACTTACAGCAAGAAGAACCATGAAACAATCAGGCCAACTGCAAGTTTGTAATGATAAGCATTACATTTATTACTTTCAACAGTGGCAGGCGTGTCACCTAACACATGATAAGATGTTCAGTCACTCCTTTCTTAGGAAGGAAAGGATGCAGGATATTCAGTGGTTTAAATAACAAGAATTCTCTTTATAAAAACAGTATACATTGAGCCTTGTTAGATAGCTCCACTCCAAATTCTCAGGCATGCTTAAATTATGAATGGAATATGCTTGTTTCTCAAGGCCATACACACTTCAACATGTCAAGGTAGGGACACTGATATCAGGTAACAACAAAGTAATTGCCTGGCTATATCAAGCAGCTCATGCCTCTTCTGAACACATGTAAATTTAATGTTTGCCTCCCTGTGTGCAGAGACATCTACATAGGACCTTGTCCTCCACTGAAAGACCCATAGGTAAATCTAAACAGGAACTTCTTCATAAGCGCATACAGTATACCTAAGAAGCTAAATCTCTTGAAATTAGTACAGAGATCAACTCCCTTTTTTCAGGAATGATATTTGCATTAAAAAAATGACTTACCACATACCACTTTATAGTTGTGGTTTATTTTAGAATTCGTAAAGCTATTTCACAGAATGACAGTGTTTGTACGTTCAGTTGACATGCTCACAAGGTCAAACTTAAACCTCTTTGACTAAAATTCATTTCAACTTCTATATCAACTCAGAAGTGTAGTGACATTTAAGAAGTAAAGCAGGGCCACTTTATGTGAATTTCATGTTCAAAGTAACTCTAAAGAAACAGCATTGGCTTACAGCCATCCCAGTATGAAGTGTGCAAAGTAAGAAAATCTTCAAAAGGCCTTTGATTCAAATTCTTCATCTGACAGGAAATTAGGACAAATGTCTATAAAATGAGAAAGTGTGTCTCCTTCTATAATAATCTTATTTAGCTCTTTTGATATGGTTTTAGTGTTCTTTCCTGTCACAGAGAAGTAAATACTTGCAAAATCCTGAAGACAACTGAGTACAGTAGACATTTATTCATTCAAGGAAAGCAAGCAACAGTGCATCTTCTATAGTTACTGTTGCTGGTAAGTTTACTTGGACTTTGATATTTTAAAAGGAGGATTTGAGTCTGAGAGTAAGAATAATTAGAAATTAAGGCTGAGCACTAAGTAGTATGTCCCAGTCAGTCAACTGTTTATATGGCGCTTGTGTGCAAGTGTGAGTGTACATGTGTGTATGAATGATCAGAGAACAATAACACAAGGAAAGGAATTTAAGACACTCCTACTTAGTACATAGTCTTTTAAATAAAGATGTATTTGTTTATTATGATTACAGTGCTCTGCCTGCATATACACCTGCACGCCAGAAGAGGGCATTATATTACAGTGTAGATGGTTGTTAGCCACCACGTAGTTGCTGGGAATTGAACTCAGGACCTCTGGAAGAGCAAGCAGTCAAAGCTCTTAACGTCTGAGCCATCTCTCCAGCCCCCTACACAGTCTCTCTTTTACAATATCTTGTATCTCTTCTTGAGGCATCCATTCCTTTGGGCTTCCTATTCAAAGGCATTAGGAGAGAGGAATGTACAGGAAGCTGTAACTCAGGTTGCCAAAGCAGTAACAGGAGCTGTAACAAGTGAGTAAATGGGACAATGTCCTTTCTGGGAAAAATATTTAAGGAACAAACACAACTAACAAAATAAAACAGAATCTGCCGACAAAATAGTATGCAAAGATTTGATGCAGACCATTCCACATAGCCTCATGCTTTGAAGGCTTGGTTCCTAGCTGGTGGTGCTATTTTGGGAGGGCATGGGAACCGTGGGAAGTGAGGACTAGCTGGAAGAAGTAGGTCACTGGGGTTATGTCCCTAGTGGCTCTGTCTGCCCTGTTTCTATACTTCCATGCGACTGTCTGCCTCCCCCTCCACATGCCTGCGCCTGAAGCCAAAGCACATGGGGACAAGGATGAACTGAATGCTCAGAAACCATGAACCAAAATAAACCTTCTCTTTTAAATTGTTTCCTCGGGTGTTTTAGTCATAGAAAGAAGAATGCTAACTGATATAGACCATAATACCCAAGAAAACATCCTACCCATTCTATGAGCCTAGCATTGAATTTTAGGATTGGCACCACAATTCTTCCAGATGCTACTTGATTTGCATGAAAGCAACGTCTGTGATTTAATATTCATCAATCAGAATATTTTAAAGAAAAGGACATGAAAACAGATTTAGCAATTATATAAACTTATGATTTAAAAAGTTCTGTAAGATGAAAGTATCTGAGATACACATGATAGTTTCTATAAACCAAGTATCATGTGACAAAGTTTTTGACTACTGACAGACAGACCCAGTCCTCAGATATCTTGAATCCTAGTTTCTATGTTAACTATGTAACAAAATTGAGGTGAAAGATTTTCTTTCATGGTCCATCATCTTACTTTTTTACTAGTGCTGGTTAAAAACATGCTAGCACATTTTAAAAACTGGAAAACCTAACTAGGCCTGAAACAAAGCTCATATGGGAAAACAAAGTGTAATGGGAGGGACAGAACACACCTGTACTATAATTTCTCCCTCTCTCAAATACACAATCTCTTCTTTAATTATTATTGTTACATGTATAAACATATGCATCCATATATACATGTATATGTACACACACACACACATATATATAGCCCACTAAGTTCATTTAGCATTGTTCCTAAATATAACATGTGTTCAAGGCTGACCAGTTGGAATTCAACAACCTATAGGGGAAGCTGAAAGTCTCTCTTTCAGTAGCCATTGTCCATATGTAGTTCTTTGTCTAGGGAACTTCCCAGTGGAATTTCCTTTGTCTGCGTTGGCAGGTGTTGCTGTATGCTGGTGCTGTTTAGGTAACATTACTGTTGAGAGTTCACTTCCTAAGCTGTACTCCCACAAGTCAGTAATCCTCAGGTATACTCCTGTGTTAGCACTTCTGGTTCCATTTTCATCATTAAAAATAAATGCATCAGGTGGCTGCATGGATGCTCTGGGATATAAAATTGTTTTACAATCATAAAAATTAATTTGTCATTAAAATACATTCTTAAACAACAAAAAACATCAATCATGAGGGTCAGTCCATACCAAGAATATCTACAGAACAATACTTGGGAATTAAATATACTTCACACACAAGACAGAAGCACAAACCATTTTTCTATCATGGTATCCATGAACTACTTTCTCCTATCTTAGCTATTTAATTACCACTAAAGAAACTCTGAAAAGCTAATCAATCAATTCCTTTATTCACTTCCTACTTATTATTCCTATTTATTGGTTTGTATTTATTTTTATTTTTGTGGTAATAGTAATGGAACCCTAAACCTTGAGAATGCTAGGCAAGTACTTACCACTGCATGTATTATCCTGTATTATTATTAATTATTATTATTATCATTATTATTATTTTAAGTTGTGAAGATACACAACTAGAATCTATTTCTCTAGTGGGAAATTGGTAGTGGTCATGGCAGTAATGATAATGTGCTAATAGCCTTACTTATGCTATTTCCTTTAATGCACACAACTACACTAAGTGAAGTCTATTATCATCCAATTTCACAGATGAGTAAACCATAACTCACAGAGGTTGAGAAATGAACACAAAGTCACTCCTTTAATAAGTGGTAAGGTCTGACAGAATCTAAGCAGGTGAATAGGTCTCTATCTCCACCTGAGGCTATTAATAGGAGGTGGGGCCAAGGGTGTGGATCAGTGACAGAGCAAGCACTATGAATGCTTGAAGTTCTAAGTACTCTCAGCACCCAAGAAATGGTTGACAAGGATAATGTTCCACAGCAAGTGAACAATGAACAGGAAAGCTCAGACTCATTCTAAATTTTGAAAGCAAATACAATATGACATTTAAATTCAAAAGGCAGTATAGACAAGTGAGGGGATAACAATCAAGATGTAATCAGAATAAATTAGTTAAATAAAAAATTTTAAAAAGACAGTATAGAATAACTTGTACAAATAAACAGAAAAAATGGGTAAAACAGGAATGAAGGACTCTAGTTACAGATGGGGCAGGAGAAAAATACTGAAGAAGGAGGTAGGAGGGCAAAATAACAGTAAGGATTTCTTTAAAAAGTCTTAAGGAATCATACTATTAACTATCTACCTAATTATATAAACCTATATAACTTAAATAAAATTTCCCACCTAGGTTGACTACCTCCCCCAACAGCCACAAACCATATAACAAAACCCAACACCAGGCCTGAGAAGCTGTTTTTTGAGTTGTGGTAATTGTCCAAGAGAATCCCAAATATTATAGGCTATTGCTACAGCCCTTGGTTGCCCCACAGAGGTCCCTGCTGCTTAAGACAGCATCAACTATAGACAGAACCCAGAGGTCCCTGAGCTTAAACTGACCTAAAAGCCAGGTCCCTGAAGACAGGCTTTCATACTACCAGAAGGCACCATGTAAGCTTCCAAAGGAAGGAAAGGGCCAAAAGTCTTACCCAGCTATGACACCTATTAACTGTAACAATTACCAGCATGACATTATAACCTTAATGGTGAAGCAGCAGCAAGCATTTACCTTGGAATTAAACAATCACTCTCTATTTGGACTTAAGACCCTTCAATTAGAGAGAAATCATGCCTGGTACAGGAAACCCAGCCAACAATCCAGGGCTAGTGAAGTCATAGATAGTGGAGGCAAATCTACAACCACCAATTTACTAAACCAGAATAATACTTGACTATATTCTAAATATTTGTCTTTATAGCTGGGCATGGTGTCACATGAAGCAGCAGCAGGGAGGCAGAGGCAAGTGGATCTCTAAGAGTTCAAGGCCAGCCTGGTCTACAAAGCAAGTCCAAGACAGTCAAGGTCACACAGAGAAACCTTGTCTCAGAATAAAAAGAAAAGAAAAGAAAAGATTTGTCATTATACGTATAGGGAAGAGCCTGGAACACAATGGCATGGGAGATAACTTCCTGAACAGAACTCCAACACCCCAGGCCTTAAGGTCAACAATTAATAAATGGGACCTCATGAGGCTGAGAAGCTTTTGTAAGGCAGGAGACACTGTCAAGAGAACAAAGCGACAGCCTACAGACTGGGAAAAGATCTTCATTAACCCTACATCTGACAAAGGTCTAATATCCAAAATAGATAAAGAACTCAAGAAATTAAACACCACCAAACCAAATAACCCAATTGAGAAATGAGGCTCAGAACTAAACAGAGAATTCTCAACAGAGGAATATCCAATGGCTGAGAAACACTTAAAGAAATGCTCAACCTCCTTAGTCATCAGGGAAATGCAAATCAAAACAACTCTGAGATTCCATCTTACATCCATTAGAATGGCTAAGATAAAAAATTCAAGTGACACCACATGCTGGCAAGGATATGGAGAAAGAGGAACACTCCTTCATTGCTGGTGAGAATGCAAACTTGTTTTTTGTTTTTTTATTTTAATTTTATTAATTTATTCAGATTACAACTAAATTGTTATCCCATCACTTATATCCTCCCATTCCTCCCTCCCTCCTGCTTTCACCCTATTTCCCTCCCCTAGGACTTTGACTGAAGGGATCTCGTCCCTCACTATATGGTCATAGACTACCAAGTCTCATCTTGGTAGCCTGCTTATTCTTTTTTTGAGTACCACCAGGCCTCCCCACTAAGGGGAGGTGGTCCTTATTCATAATAGCCAGAACCTGGAAACAGCCTAAATGTCCCTCAGTTGAAGAATGGATAATTCTGTTTTGTTTTGTTTTGTTTTCTACTTTCCTAGTTCAAATAGAATTGGATTACTTGTCAAAATCCTCTGTACAAATGGCTTTTCCCAAGTTGAAAGAAATTATCCACCACCACTTCCACTTTATCTTCTTGCAATTTGTAAATGTCTCCTGTCTAAACTAATTCAGTAAGTCCCATAGTTATGAATTTTGTGCCATTCTTCCTTAACTGCCCTACTCTTACCCACTATAATGAGAATCCTACTACAGAGCTGAGTCTAACAGGCTTTTACCTGGAACGTGGAGGAGAAAAGGAACTAATATGATTCAAGTCATTAGTAGAAAAGGAAGGAAAGACAAGAAGAAAAGCAAAGAAGGCTCAAATCTACAAGACATGGTTTTAAGCTTTTTCATATATTCTCCTTTATTCCTGCACAGTGAACTGACAAGGCAATGACCCTCACAATGTCGCTGTCAGGTCGGGCCATCCTTTCCGAATGCAAATATGGAAACTGAGGTCCGAATGAATAACCTGTCAGACACATAGAACTTTCAAGTAGATACCACCCTGAGAACACTGCCTGGCTATGCTTCAGGGAGTTGTGACATCAGGTAACAGTTTGGTTTCAAACATAAATGTTACATAAAAATTACGAAACATTATTGAGAAAAATACCTTTGATTCAACTAGACAATCGCATGAGTATCATCTTACTTAGTGGGAGGGAATGTTTTGTTTTGATGGTAATAACCACTTCCAGTAAAACAAGGATCTCTTCAGAAGCCTTGCATGGCTAAGCAATTACACTCCATCTATCCACAGAGAATAAGATGGGCAGACAGCACTGTAATCCCCAAGGGTGCATGTCATCTGTGGGCTACCATAGTCTACACATACAAAGGCAAATGAGATGATATCACTTGTACTCCAACCAGAAAAGCAAGGTCAGTAGCCAACAATTAACCACTTGTGAACAGGCAAATGGTTGTTAAAATCTATTATGGCCCCATGGAACTCCAATAGGAGATTACTTCATCCTCTGATTTCACAACAGGTAGCAATTGTTGTCCCCTCCCCCACTAGTGAGTTAAGGTTCTGATATTCATCTAAAAAAGAAATCACAAAGCACCATTGATAAAAAATGCAAATAAGATATGCAGCTGATGACAATTGGCAGTCTTGTTTCTTGGCATTATTACTATGCAAGTATGACTATAACCTGCAAATCATAATTCTGGGGAGTATTCCACTCACATTATTCACAGGGGAGACATGGTGCTTTCTAGTGTTATGCACCAAATAATCTATGAATTCAAAAACATTTTAAGGAAAATGCTCATTTATAGGAAATCTCTCACACTTTATTGCAGTAATTCTGTATAAGAAAAGGTTACCTGCAGCCAGTTTTAAAGGTTGTTTAATAACAAAAACAGAGAAATTGTTGTTGTTGTTGTTGTTGAAGGTAACAGCCACAGAGAAGTCTTATGGATCAGAAAATGGCTAAAGTGAGAGCTCAGTCTTGCAGGACAAAGTCCTGAAATTACAACTCTGCTAACTGCTTCCCTGAACTGGGTCTGCTATGTACAACTCCATGGCCCAGGGCCAGAACAGTCTCATTAAAAGTTACAGAAACGAGAATGTTACATACTTGCTGCAGTTCCATTAAAAGATTTCTACATAGTGAAAGCAGTGTTCAAAGAAAAATAGTATCTGAATTCAAGATGATAGAGACATTTGGTTCCATGAGATAATACAACAGAATTAGCTTGTCTGGGCTCCTGGGCCTCTAGAGCAGCAGTTCTCAACCTGTGGGTCGCAACCCCTGTGGAGGGTCAAATGACCCTTTCATGGATACCACCTAAGATCATTGGAAATGTCAAATATTTACAGTATAACTAATAATACTAGAAAAATTACAGTTATGAAGCAGCAATGAAAATAATTTTATGGCTGGGGGTCACCACAACATGAAGAACTATATTAAAGGGTTGCAGCATTAGCAAGGTTGAGAAGCACTGCTCTAGAGAGAGACAGCTTCTAGAGTAACAATGAGGAAGGGTATTTCATATGCCTTACTCCCTGTCCCCACCCCAGCCCAAGCAAATTAACCCATGGCTCTTCAGACAGTCTTCCATGTCAATACACTGGAATATTTTGCAGCATTTCTCTCCTACCTAAGCCCTGGACAGCCTTCCTTGATTGATGACCTGGCTCTAGTCTCTCTGTCCTGAGCCTGCCTCTGTCCATTGATGCTTTGTGTTGTGTCCCTTGTGAATGTCTGTGTACTAAAATGTCTTTATGGTCCTGATTGCAGTTTTTCCCATTAATTTCATCTATCCATTCATTCATTAATGAAGTTAACAAAAACTAAGCAGTTAATGAAAATTAATAAGTGAAATAAATTAATTATTTTCATTAATTTATTATTGATTGCAGCCCCCTCTCTCTCTCTCCCATTCTTACACTCACACCTTCCTCCCCCTCTCCACCCTCCCATTCTCCTCAGACAAAAGGAGTCCCCCTCCCATGGGTACCAACCCACCCTGGACTAAATGCATCATCTCCCATTGAAGCCTGTAACCACCATTCATCAAGTACTTTATAAGAATCAGCTCATGGCTCAAGTACTTTAAATATGGAAAATTCTTTAAAGGCTGGTATGACTTGATAGCAAAACCTGAGTGTAAAAACCAAGGCTTAGAAAGTAACTTGCCCAAGGTTCTATCAAGTAGCATGCAAAAACACAATTAAAACCTGTTCCCAGTGTTCAAAAAAGAAAAAAAAAAGAAAAATAGTATCTGACTTTTTGTTTTGCCTTTGTTTTTTTAACTAATTTTTTTTATTTTTTATATATACATTTATATTATTATACATATATACAATAAACTTCTTTCAGCAAGAACAACCATGACCCAATCAGGAATTATATAAATGTTACATTCTTAATGTTTTGGCTATTTATATTTGACAGCCTTGAAGAAAACATCTTTCCTATCTTGGTGCATTTAAAATTCTGAATGTAAATCAGTATCTATCATATCTTGTCATTATCAACTTAAAACATCTATCTAGACCTAAAAACATCTTTACCCCTAAACAACTAAGCTTAATTGTAAAATTAAACTATCTGGTCTACAACCCCATCAGAGACTTGAGAAGGAGTAAAATTGATTACCTGAGTATACAGGAGTGCAAGTTAGCAGCTTTCCAAATGAGATGACAGAGACACTTTGCTACCTGAAGAGTAGCAAACTCTCCCACTCATCTTCCCATCCCTCAATACCTGCCCTCCACCCTTGCAACCTCCCTTCCCATAAGAAAACAACAACAAAATCTCACTGTGGAAGCTGCTGTGTGTCAAGGTGTGTTACACAGTATACCCTTTTGCCCAAACACCTCTACTTGCAAATGACTATTGCAGTGGGTCACTGGTCTGGTGTGAGGCCTCTGACATCTACTACACTATCAAAACTGCATCCTTGTTGGGATTTCTCTAGAGTATCCTGTTGTTGCTCTGTGTCATGGAGATCCTGCAGCTTTGGATCTGAAGGACTGGCCCCTTCCCTTGCTCCAGCAGTTCACAGATGGTGTATACGCTCCTCCAAGAAGGTTTTCAAGTGAAGCTATAGCGCATGGGTTTCTTATGTTCGACACTATTGCTATTTTGTTGGGTGGTTTTGCTGCTGTTTTGTTATGAAGGACTCTTATGTACTCTAAGGTACATAAGCAGAGTCTCTGGCATCGATCTATTTAGCAAATATCAGGCAGCTGTGACAAGTAGAAGTATCTCTAGATTCTACCACATGTTCCCCTGGCCAGACAAAGTCACTCTTCCAACCTCTCACTCCCCTACCTCTGTCAAGAGTATCAATCTGATATTTAAACTCCAAACTAACCAATCTACTTCAGAACAAAGCATAGTTTAGAATTTACTATAACTTATATAATTAATTTTGTATAGGAATGGCAGCTTAAAAATTCTGAAGATTAATTTATGATAATAGACAGCTTACAAACCAGATACTTGGAAACCAAGCAAATGCTCAAGACTGCTACAGAAAACCACAAGTTCATGAACCTTACAATGTCACTGAGGTGAATACTGTGTTTAGACAGATATATATGATTTCTTATGAAGCCCATATTTAGAGGAATGTGTTATATCATCTAAAAATGGCTCAAAATCCAAACAGTGGCAGCACACCATCCATTTGTGGGTAGTCCCAAGCTGTTAATTATCTTAAGTACTTTATAATCTGAGTGTTGCTTCATGATTCTTAATGCATTTCATTAGTTTTTTTCTTTTATTGACAGCTTATCGATACTCAAGTCGTCTGTTTCATATCATATTCATATTTCACCAAAAAATAATACTTTATGGGTTGGAGAGATGGTTTAGTGGTTTAGAGCACTTGCTGCTCTTGCACAGGACCTGGGTTCAGTTCTTAAAACACAGATAGTGGCACACAAGCATCTATGGTTGCAGTTCCAGAGGATCCAACAGCCTTTCTGAACTCTAAGGGCACCAGGCATACAAAGCTGCTGGCCAATGGCAAACTGTCTCAAACAAAAGAAGTAAAGTGCCCGAAAAGCAACAACTACAGTTATAGTCTGAGTAACTTCCACACATGTGCTAGGCACACATATACCCTCTCCCACACAAATCTACCTGTATGCATGTATAAACACAGATTTTTATAAACACACAGATTTTTAAAAAATTATTACATATAGATTCCATATCTGATCAAGGTTTCATATGGCTCTCCTCCCTCAGGATAATTTCTTGCCTGAGTTCACATGTTAAAGAGACCTTAATTCCTTCATTCATTAAAAAAAAAAAAAAAAAAAAAAAAAGATGAATTATCTGTAAAATTCTCTCTCCCATAAATTCTGAGAGCATTTTTGAAGAGCTGGCTACTTCCTACTTCTTCAAAGGAGTCATTGTACAATTTTAGTTATAAAAATGAGAGAACAGAAGTATGCATGAATCTTCCCAAATCTACTAAGAACACATGTTAAACAAAGAAAGCAAAATATCTTCAAAAGAAGCTTCTGAGAGTTAACCCACCAGGTCAGTTCTTCCTGGGTTAGCTAGTGGGTAGAGTACTTTCACTATTATGATGTTTGCTGAAGATGATGATGATGAAACCAAACTACTGATCCCTCAGCTCAGTAAAAATAAGTGGTAAAATACACAGTAAGATGAGCACGGGGCATCTTTTGGTGGTATGCACCAGGCTTGAGGAGTCTAGGGAAAATCTAGGAAAAATAAGGAATTCTAGAGGAAGACAAGATTGCTATCATCTTTAAAATCTATAATCAGAGAAGGAAGCGGCATTACACATGTCAGCCATTATTGGTCTAGCAGACATGGAAGGGCAATGAAAAACTGGTAACTTCCTGAAAGAGAATGTTGTACCTAGCTGACCAAGTGTCCTATTCCTGGTTTCTGTAAAAGCAGAACCCAAGACCTCATGCATGCTAGCTAGCCACGTGCTCTGCCACTGAACTACACCTTAGCTCCAAATGCCCTGTTCTTAAGCATTTAAAGAAAAGATGGTGGCGGGAGAGTAGAAGCAGCACACTGTCTGGATGGAAGTTAACCCTGACTCAGGGCAGGCATGTCTGGGGATGGAGTCCGTCACTGTATGCTATGTACCACTGAATAACTAACTAGCAGCCGAGGGGTAGGAGCACTGACTCACACTTCACCTTCTCAGTGTACAGTCGATTCTAGAAGCTGCTGCCAGCACAGTGCCCAGACTTTCCTACAGATAAAAGGCTGAGGTGACTCAGAATAAGAAACTTCATTAAAGAGCTACACTGAACATTACTTCCCGCATCTCACGGAGTGTGTGTCGACAGCGTGGGGGCCTACTCTAGGCATACTGGGCAATGGGCAACGCTCATTAGGCATACCCCTGGCCTAACCATTCCTCTCTCAGACTGGACCCTGGCCAGTCTTACTGAAGACTCAGCCACTCCTTTGCTGCAGGAAATCCAACCCTCTAATTCTAAAGTCACGTTGAAAACAAAACCCAAGAGCATTCAATATCACGTTAATTTCACCCTTTAATTATGCTGGCATAATCATCAGTCAGGAAATCCACTTTAACTTAATCATTTAATTTTTTTAACCTTTTGAACTTGGACGTAGGATATATCTGATTTTGGTTTCTCCCTCATGGTTAACATAAATACATTTTATTTTATTTGGAATACATGTCTGTTAGTATTATTTATAAATCAGCAAATCTATAATCATGACATGCAAAGTATTCTGCAGATGTATTAACTAAAATATAGTGGACTGAGTGCATGACATAGATGACAAAGTTTTATTTTACCTTCTAATGTAATGAATAATAAAAGAAGATATAAATATTGTTAGATTTACTAGGTAAACATATGTATCATGTTCTAATTTACAGAATAATCTCAAATATAAGTAATTTTGCAGATATGGTGGTACATACTGGAAGGCTGAGGCAGGAAGATCTCATATATGACATCACCCTGGGCCATATAATGAGATGAGACCAGGTAAGGTCAAGTATTGGTAAATAGAGTATTTGAAAAAAAGTCAATTATCACTATTTATGAAATACTTTAATGAAATAAATAATTTTTTCATATTTTTCTAGGCTTTAACCTCATGCTTATTATTCTTATGACATCCCAGTTTTACTAACTGTAGCTTTTCAAAGAAACCTAAAACTAAAGGCAAAAATTTGTATATGTCAATTTTTTGTAGAAATTAAGTAGCTTAGATAAAAAAATAATCTTTTTTCCTAATGAATAAGTAAGTCTGCATATCCAGAAGGAAGGAGGGCATGACATCCACACGCATGCCAAAGAATATATTGCATTTATGCAGATATAAAATATAGAGATGCTTATTCACACCGCAAGAAGCAGCCAGATATAAGTTTCAAGTATGGTAAAATCATGTGAGAGGGAAAAGTTTTTCAAATACATGAGCACCTCTGGTATAACCCATTTGTACAATAAAAATAAAAGCTTTTACTTATTAAATTAATAAATGAATAATAGATTTATTTTTAAATTGGATACATATTAATAAGAATACCTCATTAATATCTATATCAGTATATAGCACATAGTAACAATCATTGACGAAACATGCTAATACATTTTCTTGCCTTGTGGACCTACAGCACCAAGATTTTACCCATTACTCACTGGCTTGTAGCAGGTGCTGTTAAGGTGCCCACATTTGATATGACCAACTTACACATATTTGCTCCTAATGGGAAAAACTGCTGTATCACTGCTTTATCACCTAGCAATTGTTTCCAATTATTTATCTTATACAATTAACAGTGATTCTATCTGTAAATACATGACAAAGTTCTCATAACACAAATGTGTATTAAAATAAAGTCCTAAAAGTGAAACAAAACAAAACAAAACTGGAATGGAGAAAAGGCATATAGTGAAATAAGAACAAGATGGTGTCTTTTTCGCTGTCCTTTAGACATCTGGAGGGGGAGACGTGGTGGCACTCAGAGGAAGGACAGCAGGTTACCAAGAAGAGACTTGATACCCTATGAGCATATACAGGGGGAGGAGGTCCCCCTCAGTCACAGTCATAGGGGAGGGGAGTAGGGGGAAAATGGGAGGGAGGGAAGAATGGGAGGATACAAGGGATGGGATAACCATTGAGATGTAACAAGAATAAATTAATAATAATAATAAAAAGAACAAGATGGTGTCAAAGCTTAGGGGGTGGATGCTGTAGTGAGCAGGTCTTTGGTCTTACACTAATGATGATTAGCATTTCCTTAGAACACAAGGCCTCTTTGTACAGCAGGAAAGAACATCAGTGCTCCAACCAAAAAATTACTTCCCCAGCACAGTAGTGCTACTGGACTTTACTGACTGACACTAACCCTAGAAGATCAGTTTGCAAGTTTCTCGGATATCCATCAGCTCTTCCTTAAAAGCCTCAATAGTAAATACTTAGAGCTTTCAGTATACAGGACTACAGAATGTGAACTCAGCCATAAACAAAATGTAAACAAATGAACATAGCTGTGTTCCAATAAAATTTATTCAGACACAACACACACACACACACACACACACACACACACACACACACACACACACACACACATACACAGTGAGAGAAGTCAATTTGGGCCGTTTGCCAAAACACAATTTGCCAAAGTCTGGTCTAGAGGACTTTTACATTAAACAAAATAGTTCTTCCACACCTTTTCCAGTCATAAGTTACCATAAAATATCATTTATGCAATCAAAAGAGACAGACAGTTATTTTCAGTGGAAGAAAAATTTATTTCTTCCCAAAACACATAAGCCTGAGTCTTGTTAATTGTGGGTTGGTATTGACTGATGTTTTCCAGTGCTCCATCTAGGAAAAAGTGCTTGCTCCTTATGGTAATAGGACACAACACTAAAATGAAGTCACTTTCAGTGTCTTCCTAAGCTGTAGTTGTACATATTAAAATTTTAAGTGTGTATAATGTTCATTAAGGTATACTATGCTGAATCATTACTACAAATACTTTGTTAGATTTAATTACTATATGTGTGGAACCAATAAAACAACATTCATTAAAAACCCTCCTATAAATTTTTACTGTTTTCTAATTCTGACATCCTAAATTTAAGTCATTAAAGTTTTATTGAAATAGGAGATACTCATTCATTCTTTAAAAATATTTACTGACTGCCTATTAGCACAATGGCATGTCTTCAGACGCTAGTGATGTAAAACCATAGTGTAGTCCTCCTCTAAGACAGGCTAAGTCTAGCACAAATGTCCCCTCAGAAAACAATGTTTCATCTTTAAAAAAATTACTTTCATATTGATTTTATTTTAATTTTCAAGTTTTAAAATGCTGTATATTTAGATTTCAGACATTTTTATCAAAGCTAGTATTAACATACTTTCATATCTCTATGATTTTTATTATATGATTATATAAATGGAGTTTAAAACAGAACACAGAGCAGGGCATAGAGTCACATGTCTGTAATCTCAGCACTCAGGGAAGCAGAGGCAGGTGAATCTCTGTGAGTTTGAGGTCAGCCTGGACTACAAAGTGAGTCCTGGACAGTCAAGTATACACAGAGAAACACTGTCTCAAAAAAAAAAAAAAAAAAAGCAATACTGCTAATTTCTATATATATGATAAAACAATAAAATAGCTTATATTCCAAGGTCAAGCTTTTTAGTCAGTATATCTGTGTGTATATCTATCTGTGTGTGTGGGGGGGGTCTATCTGTGTCTGTGTCTATGTATGTATGCACAGGCAGACATGAGTATGCCACAGCACATGTGTGCAGGTAGAGGACAGTTCTCCCCTTCCACTATGGGTTATGGAGAGAGAACAAGCTATCTTGATGGCCGAAGATCAAGTGTCTAACAAATACCTAACAGACACCCGAGTTGCAGAGTGACATACAGGCTAACTCTCTGCAGGTCTGAATGCATGAAGAGCATGTCTGGGTAGGATAATACTGGCTCTGGTGATGAGAAGCAATAAATGAGAGAAGGAGATTTTTCTTTTCCTTTTTGAAATTAATAAGTATTACCTTTTAAATTTCAGAAAATAACCAAATTGATGAAAAACACTTTATTTACAGGGTACAAATAAAGAACTAGAAGAGACATTATATTTGAATTATATTTTTTACTGTACAACCTAAGAATGCTTTTCCTCTCTAACTTGGTTTACAGCAATTAACTTTTACCTTTTTGTATGGTGTAGGAAGAGTGGGACAGGTAGAAAAGGACAAACTACAGAAACCCAACAATATACACAAGCTTTTTTTTTTTTTTTGTGAGAAAAGAGACAGGATTACCATTACTGAGCAGATTCCTAGTGCTCCTGTACCCCACTCCACCCTGCAATAAATACCTGATGCAGCAAGAAGTAAAAAAGAAAATTCTTACCACTTCCCTTTATCAGCAATTCCCAGAACCATAAAACCAACTAAAGGAGAGAGGGAGAGAGAGAGAGAGAGAGAGAGAGAGAGAGAGAGAGAGAGAGAGAGAGAGAGAGAAGAAGAAGAAGAAGAAGAAGAAGAAGAAGAAGAAGAAGAAGAAGAAGAAGAAGAAGAAGAAGAAGAAGAAGAAGAATTAGAAGAAGAAGAAGAAGAGGAGGAGGAGGAGAGATGAGAGAGATCAGAGATGACAGGTTGGCGTCCTTGCCTTAACAACCCATCATGGGAATTGTTAACTTCAGCAATTATAAAATAAAAATGTGTGATGCTAAAGACACCTTTATAAATCTGTCACTTTAATCTTTCTCTATGACTTGTTGGTTTTATTAGGTGAGTATATAGTCACATAAAGTTTCACTGAAATATTTATAAGTATTATTAGTTGTTGGGCAAGATGCAAGATATAATATTCTTATTTATTCTCATACTCTAAGACTAAATGTCCACTACATTTAACAAAATGCCTTTGATTTAGATCATACAGACAATTTTTGCTTTGTAAAGAATGGGATTGTAACTTCTATTCCCACTTGGCTAGCATTTCTCATGTTTTACTAAGTCAGATGTAATGGTGGAAAAATACATTTTCTTACTTAAAACTTAATGGTGAAAACAGAGATGATATTGCTAATAGTCTCAATGACAAGCCCATACAAGCAAATAAATTTTTCTGTAAAACAAACAAAACCATACCCAAAGATGCTTAAGATCTGATTTCAAACTGATTTTAGAATACATTCTAGAAGCAATAACTTCTGGTGTCTCTCTAATGGAATGTAAAGGGACGACACTGACTTTCCAACTGGTTGGGCAAACAATAACGAATGACAAAAATCACCAACATTTCACCCCCTCATTCTTCCACTCACAGAGAAACTTCCCAATACTTGAGGTGAAAACTAATGACACTAGTAAAGCTGCCACACAGTCCACCTTTTAACATCGAATTTTAAAAAGCTCTTATAAATTAATATTAGATTTCTATTTCTTCATTTACTACAGACGTTCATATAACAGACATGGATGTAAATGTTTCAACATATCAACAGAATATACAAACAACCTTTTCTACTGTTAATGTCAAAAATTCTTCTTTGAAATAATATGTGCACTGACCTCTTCTGGGACTCTCGTGATTGAAGAGAATGCCATTCACTGCAAAGAGATTATAGGCCTCACGGAAGTTCACCACAATCCAATAAGCATAGAGCTTGGCTGCTCCTGTTGGGATAATTTAAAGACAAAGCTTATTCTAAAAGACCATGATGTTTATTCATCTTAAACAACAATAACTGACAAAAATAATATTTATAATGCATCAAAATAGCAAATGTAAATCACAAGACAAAACAAATATCTCGTGCCAATTAATCATGGCCACTAGAAAATAAAATTTCCTGCTTTGTAAGATAATTAATTCTTTTGTCATCTCATTTACTCACCTATACTGTGTACACTATATCAAGCTCACCTTCCTTGGCTCTCTCTCTTGTTCTCTCTCTCTCTGTGTCAAACACAGACATACAGACACAAGACACACAGACACACAGACACACACACCACTTTTTGTTTTGTTTTGTTTTTCGTTTTTTTCAAGACAGAGTTTCTCTGTGTATCCTTGGCTGCCCTGGACTCATTTTGTAGACCAGGCTGGCCTTGAACTGACAGTGATCCTCCTGCCTCTGCCTTCTGAATGCTGGGATTAAAGGCATGCGCAACCACGCCCAGCTCAACACACACTTTCAGGTAATGAGAAAGATAATATTTGTTATCTTAACATTCAAACTGCTTTAAAAAATTATGTATATTTTCATGAATATTTTCTTTATAAATGTAGTAACACATAACTCTGTTTTTTTCCTCCTAGGTTTGAGCTCAGAGAAATTTTCATGGGCAAAATTACAAAACAAACACAAAAGCTCATTGCTTCAGTATAGTCTCTAAGCAGCTTAGAAAAAGTCATACTGGGTCTAAATTTCCACTTAAAATGATCGGTGTATAAAGGTTGGGTGAACAGGGGTTGGTAAATGAGGTGGTAACTTTACCTGAAGGCAGTGGTAATAACACATACAGTATGCTTTCCAACAAGTCCAGACACTTTAGTCTATCTCAAGGACACATATGCAGAATGAAGGCAGAAACATCCTCACACCTGTAGAGAACATTACATGCAGCTGGGCACATGTGTCCTTACCATAGGGTGACCTTGGATAGAAAGGTGTGGTCTCTTTCTGGGGTATTTCCTGCACTTTTCCATAAAGTTCACTTGTCGAAGCTTGGTAAAACTTCACAGAATTTATAAGGCCACAAGTTTTAATTGCATCCAGAAGCCGCAAGGTGCCAACGCCATCAACATCTGCAGTGTACTCAGCTAAGTCGAAGGAGATCTGGAAAGAGAAAGCAGACATGAATGGTATTAAAGGTCATCAGTGAAAGATACTCACATGGGGGACAAGCACAGCAGTCTCACAACCTGTGGTTTTATACTGGTGAAAAAAACAGTAAGTGTTATTTCCTAGCAGAATTTCCAACGTGGATGTCAGCTACTTCTAATATCAAATAGTGAAGACTATGTGACTATCCATTCAGCACTTGTGACAATTAACACCCTTGTATTTCCTCTTCATTCTAGCTGAATCCCTAAGAAGTTTTGCATGATGAAGCAATGCTCTGTTCTTCAGAAGGTATTCATTAAAAATTCAGTTTGAACCAAAATTTTGGGGCTGAGGGGTCTAGAAAAATTCACGATTTGAATGAGACCTGACTGATGTTTGTGTACCAAAGACTAAGAACATGTACTTTCTACCACAGTTAATCTTTAAAAGGACTGTTTTTTTTTTTTTTTAAATAAGGGTACAAGAACAACTGTAGTATATATAACGTATGTAATTTTATTAAAGTGCACAGTGAATGTACCAAATGTCAATGTGTCTACAAACTGATTTCTAGAAGGTTACTGAGATATAAGTCAACACCGGTTTTCAGAATGGTTTTTAAAAGGACACAGGTGTATGCCTAGTTAGGTTTCTGTTTCTGTGATACAGAACATAATTAAAAGCAGCCTGGGAAGAAAAGAGATTATTTGGGAAGTAAGGCAGGAAAACCCAAGGTTGGAACCTAGAGATGGCAACTGAAGCAGAAGCCACAAAGGAGTGCTTGCTGTTCATACCTTATTGAGCCTGCTTTCTTATACAACCAGGGAGCACAAAGCCCAAATCTGGCACTGCCTGTAGTGAGCTAGACTCACCTACATCAATCTTTAATCAAGTGAACAACACTTCAGACTTGCAAATAAGCAATCTGATGGAGGCATTTTCTCATTTGGGTTCTTTTTCTCAGAAAACTGTAGTTTGTGTCAAGCTGACAAAAACTACCCAGGACCATGTGATTTCTTAAATAACTTCTACACATGCTAAGTAAATGAACCTTATTTTAAAATAACAAGGCAGAAAATCTTACCACGGGCATATCCACTGTAGTGTGAGTTACCTTAATTTTCATGTGGGGAAACTTCTCAATAGGGTAAGGAAGGCCAGTACTTTCATTACTTTCTGGTCACTGTGTTATCCCTTGGACAGAAGTCATTTTCTATCCAGGTGTCAAACATTGATTTGTTGCTCATTAAGGACTCCACCTACTACATCCAAATCATCTGTGGCTATATGTAAAGATTAGGGGGGTAGCCAGGAAATTAAAAATAAAAACTGTATATTTCATTCACAATCTTTAAAAAGCCACAAAAGTAAAATTGAGGCCATTTAATACCTCTCTACTCAGGTGCACATGTGTGTGTGTTGTATCAATACATGTATGGGAGTAGACACCATGCTAAGAGCTAAAGAGCTTGTTATATGTCTTTCTCTATGGCTATTCACTTCATTTTCTGAGAACAGGTACACCTATAACTCACATTTTGAACTAAGCTGACTGGCTACCAAACACCCAAAATGTGCTAATCCCTATTCTCCAACATATCCATAACTAGCTTTTACATAGGTGCAGGAGTTTTGAACTCAGGTCCCTTTGCATGCACAGGAAGTGCTCTTACAAACTGAGCCATCTTCCCAGTACCTTAATTTATTGTCACAGGGATCCCTATATAGCCCTGGCTGAGCTGGACCACTGTATGTAGACAAGGCTAGCCCTAAATGCACCTGCTCTTGTCTTCAAGTGCTGAGATTAAAAGTAAGTACCAGCATGCCCAGTCTATTTCATCCTTTTAAAATAACGCTTCATAGAGAATAAAATGTGCTATAAAATAGTTTATAGAGATACTATAAAAAGTATCATTTTCAAGTTTACAATGTAATGGTTTTCATAATTCCCAGCATTAGGCAATCATCCTTACCATCTTACTTCAGAACAGTTTTCTCACTCCCCAAACACTCTGTAGCTATCTGTAGTCATTCCAGCTCCCAGCTCCTACCTCCCACTCAGACCCAGATAGCCACTGACCAGTCTTCTTTTTCCTCTATACATTTACCTACTGTAAACATTTCTTAAGAACGAATTCACATAATATGTGAGCTTGTACAACCCCCTTCCTTCTTCTACTGTTTTCATCTCTGTTAGATACAGTTAGTTACCGTAGGTGTACAGCTCTGGGCATGTGATAACACCATGTTTTATGCTATACAGAACTGTCAATCTGCTTTCTAAAGTTGTCCCACCACTTCACAGTCTCACTCACTAATACAGGTAAGGGTTCTGATCTCCCCATATCCTAACCAACAATTTCTGTGGTCTTTGGTTACAGTCATGCTTATGGCTAAAAGTGCTTTCTCATTGTGGTTTTAATATGTATTTTTCCTGGGACTAAGAGTATTGAGGATCTTCTTATGCAGTTAATGACCATCTGTCCATATTAAATCCTCTGCTCTTTTTCCCCCCTAAAGTTAGGCTCCTTATCATTTTCCTCACTGAGCTGTGATGGCCTCTCCTACATTCTGATGTAAGTCTCCTGCCAGAAACATAGCTTGAAATCTTCATATCAGGAAGGTTATCATCTCATCCTCTTAAAAAGTGGATTATGAACAAAAATGTCTAATTTATCTGTTTTTCTGATATAGTTAGAAAAATTTTGCATGATCTTAAGAAACTGAATGTATACTCGCTCACATGTTGTGTTCTATGTGTATAAACTAATCTGTTACATTTATCCCGATGATCACTATATATAATTAGGGGTCAAACTTCATTATTTGCAGATGGAGATCCAGTTGTCTCAGCCCCATACTTTGAAAAGGCTATTATGTGTCTGCTGAATGATGTGGACACAGAAGGTCTTGTTTTTAGGGAAAGCCCTAAGGAACACACACTAAAAAGGCCCCAGGACAGAAGTGTCAATAACCGTATTAAAGCAATTATATTGCTATTTAATATTATTGTAGGGCAGATATCATTCTAAGCAGTTTGGTGAACACATGATTCAGATGGTAAAAGAGGTATGCATTTAATTCGAAACAGAAAGGGAAAAGCAAGTGCAGAGAGGCGTGGTAAATGTAACATAGAAAGCACACACATATGTTCTGTTCTCACTGAACCAAGTGTCCCTGAAGACTTTGGAGTACAGGAAGGAAACTGCTCTACTTGGCATAAGCAGTGGGACCCCATTCAGGACAGCCTACTGAAAAGTATCAACCACAGTTAGGCTGAAGGTAGCATATGCAGCAGGGTATGATGGGGGAGGACGGCTGCCTGTTAGCAATTTTGAAACATTTTTTCATAATTTTTATATAACTCCATGAAAAAGAATGCATGTTTGGTAGCTAAGATTTTGTAGAATAAGGTTAGTTCATAAAAAAGACAATTGTTTAAAAAGTACTTTTTAACATAAAGTAACAAATTAAATGTCTATGCCAGTCAAAACAATACTTTATACTTTTAACTTTCAAAGGTTAAAAGTATGATTTTAAAAAAACCAAAGATATGGAGAATTACAGCCCATGGATCAAATTTGGCCAGCTACTCACTATGGAATAAAGTTTTATAGGACACAGGCACCTTCACTCTCTTACATATTTTCCACAGCTGTTTTCATGCTACAATCACTGGGCTGAATGAATTTGTTTCACATAATGTAATTCTCACAAAGATGATAATATTATCTGGTCCATTATAGAAATAGCTTTCTGACATCTGAATTAATACTATACTGTAAAAGGAACTTTTATTCTCCTGGTGTATTGTTTTCTCAGAGGCTTACTGCCTCCCTCTGCTAACAGTCTCCATACAATTAATCTAGGCCTAGAATGTTTTCAGCCTCTGAGACTAACTGCTTGATAAGCTCTCCCTTTCTAGTTCTTACTGAGCTCTGGGCTGGCTGGTTCAATTCAGCTGTTCTGCCTCAAACTCCTCTCCCAGCTGACTTATTCAATCTGGCTTCTCTCTAGGCCCTGGAATTGATTGCTCTGCTTGGCCTCAAACTACCTCCAGCAATCTGCTCTAATCTTCTGGCGCCTTCTCATTCTCTGGCTTATTCGTCCTTCACCTGTGTTCTTCCCCCCCTCCCTCCCTGCATCCTGTCTCTCTATTACTGTTCCAGTAAAACTATCTCCTCCCCCTTCTCTTCTTCCTCCTCCTCTTCCCTCTTTCCTCTCTCCTCCCCCAGACTTGTCTGCAAGAGCTCATTATCTGCACAGTATTTAAAGAAGTATGTAAATTAATGACATACTTAAACATGAAATTTACAAAAATAACCTCCCCCCCAAAAATTGAGCAAATTCAATAGGAAATAAATTTCCATCAAAGAAAGAACAAACTATGTTTTAAAATGATGAACAAGGATTAACTTCTTTCAGGCTCCTCAATCCAAAGTTGGCAATACGGAAGACTGTGCAGACAGACACATCTGTTATTTGTCTCTTCAGCCCTTTATAACTCCATGGCTCTCCAGCTTGATTCCCTCTGGCCTAGCTATTGGTACCTCAGGGCCAGTATGATCTCTGTCTGCTGCTCAGTCCTTCCTTCTTGTGTTCCTAGATGCTGTTCTGGATCTGGCTACTTAGCACTACAGAGAGGAACATCGGTCACACAAAGGACACTAAGAAATATCACTAGAATGAAGAAGCTTTTAAGCCTGAAGTTTAGTACTTGACCCTAAGTGACATTATTGTACAACTAATAATAGGACAAACCACATATGGAGCAAATGCCACTTTCAAAGTCTCAATGGGAGATGGCTCTGTGGGTAAAGTGTTTGCTCTGCAAGCATAAGATCCTGAGCTCTAGCTCCAGCCCCCACATATAAACTCCGGACGCAGTAGACCTGTCCTGTGATACTGGCACTGGAGAGGTAGAGAAAAGGGATTCTTTGGATCTGCTGGCCAACCTGTCCAGCAAAATCAGTGAGTTCCAGGTGCAGGGAGAGGTTTCCCATCAAAACATAGGGTGGAAAGCATCTGAAGTTAACACACATGCACACATATGGACACACACATCTCAATGAGATACTTGGAATTTCCTGATTCCATGTCATCTCAGAGAAAGTGATTTCTATGTGAAAGAACTAATTGTAGTAAAGCAAAGCCAAAAGACAAGAAAAATGCTTCCTTTAACAAAAGTTGCAAGAAAAGCTCATGATGCCTTGTGTAGAAAAAGCCTCAGACCACACAAGTAGTCACAGTGTGCACTGTTTACAGGTCTTCCGCCAGAGCAAGTTATGAATCAGTGAAAGCAACAATAAAACATTGCTTTCCATCTTGAATTAGTTGTTCTCAGTGAGCAGGAATCAGTAGGGCTAGCTGGCCTTTAGTAACTGGGACCACATACAAATCTCTTGCCAGAGCTGTTAGAATCAAGCAGGTGTGGGTCTGGCTCCATGGGGAATAAGGTCTGGTTACAGGAAACACAGGGTAGGAAAACAGAACCCTGCCTCCTGCTGCCCAGTTGTTCTTTTGTGGGTGTAGATGAGTAAGAGTCAGGAAAAGGATACAAAAACGATGCAGCAGGGAATCATAGCTGAGAGGGTTACAAAGTGTAGCCATGGCACTCTGAGATTTAAAAACAAAATGCAAACAAACCCTCATGGAAGAGACAAGCCACACAAGGAAGAGAATGTGAGGTGCAAGGTGTTCTAGTGACTGCAGTGCTGTGAGGGGTGGGGGCTGGAGATTTAAAAATTGAGCAGCAGGAGGAAAAGCACACTGGCCACATATGTTTCATCAGTGGCCATGCCTTGGGAGTGGAGAGTCCTGGGTTTACATATATGAGAGTAGATGCTCTTCTGGAGCACTTTAACAAGGAGCTCTGGGGAGAGCGGCATGGCTGTGGCTGACAGAAGACACCACCAGTTAAGCATGGCTTCCTCACTGTGCTGTGCTCTGAGCCTACACTGACTTCTCTCAGTTCAGCTCAAGGCCAGCATCCACACACAGCTTTATCTGCTACTTTCCTTGTCCTGTCGAGGTTACACATTTGCTTCAAAACATGTATAATTACAAGCTGGAAATACATTCATATGTTAATCAACCAGTTAAGGATTCCAGCTAAAGAGGCAAAACCTTTGTTAACCTTTATAAATTCAAAGATAAATTACGATGTACATAAATTAAGGATTTTCATGGGGATTATACTGGACAAGGTTATTAACCCTTCAACTCATGATGCTCCAAAGACTGTAAGAGGCACTATCGTCTATTGCCTTTATCTATCTGTCCCATTCCCAACACTTTGGAGTGCTTAGTAAGCAAGACTCCAAAATATCTGTTCAATAAACAATGTTGTTTAAATGTGTTTACATTTTTGCTACTAAAAGCATATTGAAAGGTACCAATAAGGGTCAAAGGACAAAGGGTTCTGTCCTTCTATTGCATTGCCATGTTTGTCCATTCTGCTGTGGAAGCCAACCTCACTGCGATCTCTTACCAAATTTCTTGCCTCTTATTACTAACATAAGGAAAATCAATGGCCTCAGGGGCTGAGGATTCGTAATCTTAATTTCTAAAATGTTAGGATTTTTTATTTCCTACTTCAGTGGTAATGCTTGAGTCATAAATCCCTAATGCTTTTGTTTTCTCCAAATATCTTCAGTCCATTCCTTGAAATCTGTCATGACTTGATCTTGCAAGTGAAGCATATATTAACCAGGCTTCAAATAATTTATTAATTAAAATTAATATAAAATAAATACTGAACTAAAGCACTAGTTTGTGAGACAATTGTGGAGGTGCATGCCTATGATCTCACTACCTCAGGAGGCTAAGGCAGGAGGAGGGGCAAGACTTTGATCGTGGCCAGAGACACACAGAAAGAAGGAAAGAAGAGGGAAGAGAAAAAAGACATAAATTTGCAACTTCAATGATTAAAAATTAGACATCCCTTCTGTGGTGTTTTCTTATAGAGACTTATGAGCTAGAAAACCTGTCATGATTTATGTATAAAAAAACAGTACCAGAAGAAACTATGCAGTTACATTACAGAAAACATCGCAGAAATTCATTCTTACATCTGCAGAAATAATGTGCCAAGTTATCTTTAAAATGAATCAATTAAATCTAACCAAAGATCTGTGGATGAATTTAAAAAGGCATGAAATTTGAAAGGGAAGATGATAGATAGATAAATAGATAGACAGATAGATAGATAATCTTAATTTTCATTAAATTCTCTATAAAACTTCAGAATTTCCTTCAATTGAAAATGCATGCCACACTTTTGAATAGCTTGAGTGCTGCCTCACAGCTACTGAAGGTGACAGAACAGTTGCTCCAAGTGTCCTATCACTCACAAGCTCTTTGAAGTTCCAGTGGGGATGAAGCCCACTGCTGGGTCTTGCTCTATAATATGACAGGGCACACAAATGCATCGTTATCTTGCTTTTAAAAATGTATTAATATGTTTAATGTTATGAAAGTCATTTTCCTAGGTTTCAGTTTGTACTGTAACAAATTCTGTAAGGATAAGACTATGAAGGGATCCAAGATGGCGGCGAGCAGTATGGACCGTGTTTGTAGGCTCCAGTGAACAATTTAGGGAATTGCACAGATTTCTGAGCCAGGAACACCGAGGTCCCCCACCACGGCAGCAGGAGTGCTCCACGATCGGAGAAACTTCAGAAAACAAGTGAATCTATCATCACACTCCCTCCATCCAACTCTGGAAGCTACCCAACAAAAACAAAGACAGCAAGATGTCTAAAGGACAGCGAAAAAGCATACGCAAAAAAACCCCAAATCAACATGATGTCTCTACTTTCCAGCTATCCCAAAGAAAACAACCCAGAGAACTCAAATACAATGGAAATATAAGACAATGACCTCAAATCCTTAGTAATGAGAATGATAATGGAGGAAACAAATAAAATTCGTAATCAAATGCAGGAAGACGCAGCCAAACAGGTGAAAGACATAAAAGAAGCACATAGAGTGGAACTGGAAAAATTGCAGGAAAATGCAAACAACCAGATGAAAGAAATAAATAAAACGGTTCAAGCTCTGAAGACCTATAAAAAGGCAATGGAAGAAACTCAGAAATATACAAACAATCAGATGAAAGAAATAAAAAAATCACTTCAATATCTGAAAATGAAAATGGATTCAATGATAAACACACAAACAGAAGAAAAATGAGAACGTGAGACCTCAGAGAAGAAGGCGAGCAACACAGAGGTGAGATTTTCTAACAGAATCCAGGAGATGGAAGAACAAATCTCAAGTCTAGAAGATACAATCACAAATCTTGAAGCAAACACTACAGAAAATGCCAAATCTGGAAAACTCCTGACACAAAACATCCAAGAGATTAAGGACAACATGAAAAGAAGAAATCTGAGGATAATAGGCATTGAAGAAAGAGAAGATAACAGACTCCAAGGCCCAGAAACTATCCTCAACAAAATCATAGAAGAAAATTTCCCCAATCTAAAGAAAGAGATGCCTATAAACATACAAGAGGCCTACAGAACACAAAATAGAATTGACCAGAAAATAAAAACTTCCCGTCACATAATAATCAAAACACAAAACATACAGAACAAAGGAAAAATATTAAAAGCTGCAAGGATAAGGGCCAAATAACATTTAATGGCAAACCTAACAGAATTACACCTGATTTCTCAGCAGAGACCATAAAAGCCAGAAGGGCCTGGACAGAGATCCTGCAAACCCTAAGAGACCACAGATGCCAGGCCAGACTACTTTACCCAGCAAAACTATCAATAACCATTGATGGAGAAAACAAAATATTCCAGGACAAAAACAAATTCAAACAGTACCTATTCACAAATCTAGCTTTACAGAAGGTACTAGAAGCAAAAGTCCATCCGAAAGGGTCAAGCTACAACCAAAACTACTCAGGAAATAGATAACTATCCCATGGCAAAAACACAACTAAACAAACGCTCGACTGGAAACAACATCAAAATTAAGACTCTGAACAGTCACTGGTCATTAATATCTCTCAACATCAATGGTCTCAATTCTCCAATAAAAAGACACAGACTAACTGAATGCGTGCATAAACAAGATCCAACATTCTTCTGCATTCAAGAAACACATCTCACCCATAACGATAGGCATTACCTCAGGGTAAAAGGTTGGAAAATAATATTCCAAGCAAATGGTCACAAGAAGCAAGCAGACATACCCATTTTAGTATCGAACAAAATAGACTTTCAACCAAAATTAATCAAAAGGGATGCAGAAGGACACTTCATACTCATCAAAGGTAAAATCAACCAAGATGACATCACAATTCTGAACATCTATGCTACCAATACAAGGGCACCCACATTTGTAAAAGATCTGCTAAAAAAGCTTAAACCACACATTGATCCCCACACAATAATAGTGGGAGACTTCAACACCCCACTCTTACTGAAGGATAAGTCATTGAAACAGAAACTAAGCCGAAAAATAACATCATTAACCAATGCCATGGGTCAAATGGATCTAACAGATATCTATAGAACCTTTCACCCAAACAAGAAAAAATACACCTTCTTCTCTGCACTCCATGGAACCTTCTCCAAAATTGATCACATCATAGGTCACAAAGCAAGCCTCAATAGATACAAGAGGATTGAAATAATACCTTGTATCCTATCAGATCACCATGCTCTTAGGCTGCAATTCACAACAACAGAAATAACAAAAACCCTACATGTATGTGGAAACTAAACAACTCTCTGCTAAATGACACATGGGTCAGGGAAGAAATAAAGAAAGAAATCAAGGAGTTTCTGAAATTCAATGAAAATGAAGGAACAACATACACAAATTTGTGGGATACATTGAAAGCAGTGCTAAGAGGAAAATTCATAGCACTAAGTGCCTTTAAAAAGAAATTGGAAACATTGCACATAAGCATCTTAACGATACAACTGGAAGCCCTAGGAAAAAAAAAGAAGCAGAAACACCCAAGAGGAATAGACGTCTGGAAATAATCAAACTCAGGGCTGAAATTAACAAATTAGAAACTAAGAAAACAGTCCAAAGAATCAACAAAACCAAAAGCTGGTTCTTTGAGAAAATCAACAAGATAGACAGAACGTTAGCCAAACTAACTAAAATGCAGAGAGATAGTATTGAAATCAACAAAATCAGAAATGAAAAGGGAGACATAACAACAGACACTGAAGAAATACAAAGAATCATAAGATCCTACTTTGAAGGCATATACGCCACAAAATTTGAAAATCTAAGGGAAATGGACGATTTTCTTGATCAATTTCACTTGCCAAAGTTGAGTGAAGAACAGATAAACAAGCTAAATAGTCCATTTCCCCTACAGAAATAGAAGCAATCATTGATAGTCTCTCAACCAATAAAAGCCCAGGGCCAGATGGTTTCAGTGCAGAATTCTACCAGACCTTCAAGGGCGAGCTAATACCGATACTATTCAAGCTACTCCAAAAGATGGAAATGGATGGAAATTTACCAAATTCATTCTATGAGGCCATAGTCTCATTGATACCTAAACCTCACAAAGACTCAACAAAGAAAGAGAATTTCAGACCAATTTCTCTTATGAACATCGATGCAAAAATACTAAATAAAATACTTGCAAAACAAATACAAGAACACATCAAAGATATCATTCATCATGACCAAGTAGGCTTCATTGCAGGCATGCAGGGATGGTTTAATATACAGAAATCCATCAATGTAATGCACCATATAAACAAACTGAAAATAAAAAAACCACATGATCATCTCTTTAGATGCAGAGAAAGCATTTGATAAAATCCAACACCCATTCATGTTTAAAGTTTTAGAGAGATCGGGGATACAAGGCACTTTCCTTGACATAATAAAGGCTATATACAGCAAGCCAATAGCCAAAATCAAAGTAAATGGTGAGATACTCAAGGAAATTCCTCAAAAATCGGAAACAAGGCAAGGCTGCCCACTCTCTCCATATCTCTTCAATATAGTACTCGAAGGTTCTAGCCAGAGCAATAGACAACAAAAGGAGATCAAGGGTATCCAAATGGGAAAGGAGGAAGTCAAAATTATCCTTATTTGCAGATGATATGATAGTGTACATAAGTGACCCTCAAAACTCCACCAGAGAACTCCTACAGCTGATAAACACCTTTAGCAAATTGGCTGGATACAAAATTAACTCAAAAAAGTCTGTAGCCTTCCTATACACAAATGACAAGCTTGAAGAGGAAGAAAATAGGAAAACCACACCCTTCACATTAGCAGCAAGAAATATAAAATTCTACGAGTTACTCTAACTAAGCAAGTGAAGGACTTGTTTAAAAAAAAAAAATGTCAAAACTCTGAAGAAAGAGATTGAAGCTGACCTGAGAAGATGGCATGATCTTCCTTGCTCATGAATTGGGAGAAATTAACATAGTAAATATGGCCATCCTACCAAAAGCAATCTACAGATTCAATGCAATCCCTATCAAAATACCTACACAATTTTTTAAAGACATTGAAAGTTCAATTCTGAACTTCATATGGAAAAACAAAAAACCCAGAATAGCAAAAACAATCTTGTACAATAAAAGGTGCTCCGGAGGAATCTCCATACCTGATCTGAAACTGTACTATAAAGCAATAGTACTTAAAACAGCATGGTACTGGCACAGCAACAGGCTGGTTGATCAGTGGAATCGAATCGAAGACCCAGATATGAATCCACACACATATGGTCACTTGATTTTTGACAAAGAAGCCAAATCCATTCAATGGAAAAAGGATAGCATCTTCAATAAATGGTGCTGGTCTAACTGGAGGTCTATGTGTAAAATAATGCAACTGGACTCATATTTGTCACCTTGCACAAAACTCAAATCCAAGTAGATTGAAGACCTCAACAATAAACCAGAGACATTAAGTCACTTAGAGGAAAAAGTGGGGAAGAGCCTGGAACATACTGGCACAGGAGACAACTTCCTGAACAGAACACCAACAGCCCAGGCCTTAAGGTCAATCATTAATAAATGGGACCTCATGAGGCTGAGAAGCTTCCGTAAGGCAGGAGATACTGTCAAGACAACAAAGCGACAGCCTACAGACTGGGAAAAGATCTTCACCAACCCTACAGCTGACAAAGGTCTAATATCCAAAATAGATAAAGAACTCAAGAAATTAAACACCACCAAACGAAAGAACCCAATTGAGAAATGGGGCTTTGAACTAAACAGAGAATTCTCCACAGAGGAATATCAAATGCCTGAGAAACACTTAAAGAAATGCTCAACCTCCTTAGTCATCAGGGAAATGCAAATCAAAACAACTCTTGAGATTCCAACTTACACCTATCAGAATGGCTGAGATCAAAAATTCAAGCGACACCACATGCTGGCAAGGATGTGGGGAGAGAGGAACACTCCTTCATTGCTGGCGGGAATGCAAACTAGTACAGCCACTTTGGAAATCTATCTGGTGCTATCTCAGAAAAATGGGAATAAGGCTTCCTCAAGACCCAGCTATTCCACTCCTTGGAATATACCCAGAAGATGCTCCAGCACACAACAAGAACATTTGCTCAACCATGTTCATAGCAGCCTTATTCATAATAGCCAGAACATGTTAACAGCCTAAGTGTCCATCAGTAGAAGAATGGATAAAGAAACTGTGGTACATATACACTATGGAATACTACTCAGCTATTAAAAACAAGGAATTCCCGAAATCTGTGGATAAATGGATTGAGCTAGAAATGATCATAATGAGTGAGTTAACCCAGAAGCAGAAACACTCAAATGGTATATATTCACTTATATCTGCATACTAGTCCAAGGGGCATGTCCCACGAAAGCCTTCACTTACCAGGAAACTGGGACAGAGGGGAGGACATCCTATGGGGACTCTAAATGAGAGAAGCATGGGAGAATAGGAAAGTAGAAGGATCCAGAGGGTCCTAGAAACCTACAAGTAGAACATTATGATAGGCAGATTTGGGCCCGAGGTCCCGCTCAAACTAAGGCAGCAGCCAAGGGCAATATAGGCGGTAAACTTTAAACCCCTACCCAGTTCTAGCCAATGGTCAGAGCATTCTCCACAGTTGAGTGGATAGTGGGATATGACTTTCTCACGTACTCTGGTGCCTCACATTTTACCATGTCCCCTGGAGGGGGAGACCTGGTGGCACTCAGAGGAAGGACAGCAGGTTACCAAGAAGAGACTTGATACCCTATGAGCATATACAGGAGGAGGTAATCCCCCTCAGGAAGAGTCATAGGGGAGGGGAATAATGGGAAAATGGGAGGGAGGGAAGAATGGGAGGATACAAGGGATGGGATAAACATTGAGATGTAACAAGAATAAATTAATAATAATAATAAAAAAAAGAATAAGACTATGTCTCACCATACTGCTAGAGTCTATAGGAAAGGAACTTAAAAATTACTGTATTCTTTTGAGTAGGAGCAACAAAACTTCAGTATTTTAGGTGGTACTTAAAGAAAGCAAACTCTAGAATGTACCTCCATCTCAACCATTGACACAAGTTACACTCACAAGCTCTCAACATTATCATGAATTCCAAACACCAAAATCTAAGTGTAGTAATGGTTCACACTTGTTGGTATGACCTTCCCTCACATTGAGAAGATGTGTGCCTGTAATTTTAATTGTCAATTCTGTGACAGAGAGATTTTATTATTGTCATTTGTGTGTGTGTGTGTGTGTATTTCACATCTTTTTTTAATTATTTAATTATTTTATTTTTATACATATACATTTATATTATTATACATATATACAGTAGATTACCTATGGCAAGAAGAACTGTGACACAATCAGGAATTAAATAAATGTTACATGCTTAGTGTTTTGGCTATTTGTATTTGACAGCCTTGAAGAAGATGTCTTTCCTATCTTGGTGTATCTAAATTTCTGAATGTAAATCAATCTCCATCACATATTGTCATTATCAACTTAGAACTCCTATCTAGACCTAAAAACATCTTAACTCCTAAACAATTAAGCTTCATTTTAAAACTAAGCTAACTGGTCTTCAACTCGCTCAGAGACTTGAGAAGGAGTAAACTTGATTATCTGAGTATGCTGGGAGTGCAGGTTAGTAGCTTTCCAAATGAAAAGATGACAGAGACCGTTTTCTATCTGAATAGTCACCCAAAACTCTGTATAATGTTGGAGCATCTTCTTCAGCCTTCTGGCCCAATATATCTGACAGACATATTTGTGAGGCAGGAACTATTTAGGACTTGCTTACCCTGTCTTGGCAGAGTTTGGCTGTCGACTCTGCCTGCATCCAAGCTTGCCCTTTTTTAGGCAGAATTCTATCTGTGGTAGAAATGAGGACCTTTTGCCCAGTGGCTACTTTGCCACATTTGAAGCCATCTCCATAAGGAGGCCCTTTAATGCTCATCATCTTCTTTGAGGTAGGCTGGGTGCTGCCAGGAGTTAACCTGTCTCATTGTCAATGAATCTTTAAAGTAATAAAAATATTTTAAATGCCATATTCTGCATGTCTCTGGGGTTTTTGAAGACCTTGTCTTTCTATAGAGTCGTATCTATCTGATTTACCTAAGATGTATATTCTTGTGATAAAAGTAGAATAGCAGTTGACATGACCACGATTTAATCTACTAACATTTAATTTGTATAACTTATTTCTCCTAAACAGCTTGATAGCACTTTCAAAGCATTGGAAGTAAATCTTGTATTATAATTGAGTTATATGGGCATAATAAGTCATATTAGAGTATGTGTGTGTGTGGTATGATGGCGTGAAGAATAATCTGACGTTTGAATTCTATACCACTGTATCTAGAACTTATTTTGTATCTATATACACAATTTTTTTAAAAAAATATTTTATTCAAATTTCAACTTATGTGCATTGGTGTGAGGGTGTCAGATCTTGAAGTTACAGACAGTTGTGAGCTGCCATGTGGGTGCTGGGAATTGAACCCGGGTCCTTTGGAAGAGCAGGCAGTGCTCTTAACCACTGAGCCATCTCTCCAGCCCCTATATACAAAATTTTATGTCAATGAGAGAATTTCAAGCATGGAAGATACGATCAAAGCTACTGATACATCAGGCAAAGAAAATGTTAAAAATACTCAATAAAACACTCTTAAAACAAATACAAGAACACATAAAAAATATCATTCATCGTGACCAGGTAGGCTTCATTCCAGGCATGCAGGGAAGGTTTAATATACGGACACCCATCAATGTAATACACCATATAAACAAACTGAAAATAAAAAGCCACATGATCATCTCCTTAGATGCAGAGAAATCATTTGCTAAAATCCAACACCCATTCATATTTAAAGTTTTAAAGAGCTCAGGGATATAGGCACATACCTCAACATAATAAAGGCTATATACAGCAAGCCAATAGCCAACATCAAATTAAATGGAGAGGTACTCAAGGAAATTCCTCTAAAATCGGGGACCAGGCAAGGCTGCCCACTGTCTCCATATCTCTTCAATATAGTTCTGAAAGTTCTAGCCAGAGAAATAAGAGAACAAAAGGAGATCCAAATGGAAAAGGAAGAAGTCAAATTATCACTATTTGCAGTGTACATAAGTGACCCCCAAAATTCCACCAGAGAACTACAGCTGATAAACACCTTCAGCAAATTGGATGGACACAAAATTAACTCAATAAAGTCAGTAGCATTCCTGTATACAAAGGACATCCATGCAGAGGAAGAAATTAGGGAAACTACACCCTTCATGATAGCCTCAAGCAATATAAAATATCTAGGAGTAACTCTAACCAAGCAGGCAAAGGACTTGTTTGAAAAAAATTTCAAATCTCTGAAGAAAGAGATTGAAGATGACATCAGAAGATGGAAAGATCTCCCTTGTTCATGGATTGGGAAAATTAACATAGTAAATATGGCCATCTTACCAAATCCTATCAAAATACCTATACAATTTTTAAAAGACATTGAAAGTTCAATTCTCAACTTCATATGGAAAAAAAAACTCCAGAATACATAAAACAATCCTGTACAATAAAAGATCCTCTCGAGGAATCTCTATGCCTGATCTCGAGCAACAGTAATTAAAACTACATGGTAATGGCACAGCAATAGGCTGGTGGATCAATGGAATCGAATTGAAGACCCAGAAATGAAGCCACATATATATGGTCACTTGATTTTTGACAAAAAAGCCAAATCTATTCAATGGAAGAAAGATAGCATCTTCAAAAAATGGTGCTGGTCTAACTGGATGTCTACATGTAGACAAATGCAATTGGATCCATATTTGTCACCATGCACAAAACTCAAGTCCAAGTAGATTGAAGACCTCAACATAAAATCAGAGACACTAAATTGATTAGAAGAAAAAGTGGGGAAGAGCCTGGAACACATTGGCACAGGAGACAACTTCCTGAACAGAACACCAACAGCCCAGGCCAACAATTAATAAATTGCCGCTGATGAGACTGAGAAGCTTCTGTAAGGCAGGAGACACTGTCAACAGAACAAAGTGACAGCCTACAGACTGGGAAAAGATCTTCACTAACCCTACATCTGACAAAGGTCTAATATCCAAAATAGATAAAGAACTCAAGAAATTAAACACCACCAAGCCAAATAACCCAATTGAAAAACGAGGCTCAGAACTAAACAGAGAATTCTCAACAGAGGAATATCAAATGGCTGAGAAACACTTAAAGAAATCTTCAACCTCCTCAGTCATCAGGGAAATGGAAATCAAAACAGCTCTTGAGATTCCATCTTACATCCATCAGAATGGCTAAGATCAAAAACTCAAGCGACACCACATGCTGGTGAGGATGTGGAGAGAGAGGAACACTCCTTCATTGCTGGTAGGAATGCAAACTAATACAACCACTTTGGAAATCTATCTGGCGCTACCTCAGAAAACTGGGAATAAGGCTTCCTCAAGACCCAGCTATTCCACTCCTTGGAATATACCCAGAAGATGCTCCAGCACACAACAAGACCATGTTTATAGCAGCTTTTTTCATAATAGCTAGAACCTGGAAACAGCCTAAGTGTCTCTCAGTAGAAGAATGAATAAAGAAACTGTGGTATATTTACACAATGGAATACTACTCAGCTATTAAAAACAAGGAATTCCCGAGATTTGTGGACAAATGGATTGAACTAGAAATGATCATAATGAGTGAGTTAACTCAGAAGCAGAAAGATTCAAATGGTATATACTCACTTATATCTGGACACTAGCCTAAAGGGCATGTCCCATGAAAGTCTTCACTTACGAGGAAAGTGGAACAGAGGGGAGGACATCCTATTGGGACTCTAGATGAGAGAAGCATGGGAGAATGGGGAAATAGAAGGATCCAGAGAGTCCTAGAAACCTACAAGAGGAACATTATGATGGGCGGATCTGGGCCCAGGGGTCCTGCTCAAACTATGGTACCAGCCAAGGATAATACGTGCAGTAAACATTGAACCCCTACCCAGATCTAGTCAATGGACAGGACATTCTCCACAGTTGAGTGGAGAGCGAGGACTGACTTTCACACGAACTCTGGTGCTCCATATTTGATCACATCCCCTTGATGGAGAGGCCCGGTGGCACTCAGAGGAAGGATAACAGACTATTAACAAAAGACTTGATACCCTATGACCATATAGAGGGGCAGGAGGTCACCTCAGTCACAGACATAGGGGAGGGGAATAGGGTGAAAGCGGGATGGAGGGAGGAATGGGAGGAAACAAGGGATTGGATGACAATTGGGATGTAATATGAATAAATTAATAAAAAAAGTAAAAAAATATACACTTAAAAAGTTGGAAAAAGAAAATGTTAAAACTAAAAAGTTACTGAGAACAAAATACTCAAGAAATCTGGGACATATAAAATGGCCAAATTTGAGAATATTAGGACTAGAAATAAGACTCCAAGCTCCAAGGTGCAGAAAACAGTTTCAACAAATTCATAGAAGAAAATTTCCCCAACCTAAAGAAAGAAATTCCCATTAGCATACAAGAAGCCTACAGAACTCCAAATAGATTTGACCAGAAAAGAAAATCCTCCCTCCACATAATAATCAAAACATTAAATGTACAGAAAAAATAAAGAATATTAAAAGCTACAAGAGAAAAAGGTCAAGTCACATATAAAGGTAAACCCATGAGAATTACACCTGACTTCTCAACAGAGACTATGAAAGCTAGAAGGGCCTGGACGGAAGTCATGCAACATTAAGAGACCACAGATGCCACCCAGACTTCTATTGTCATTTTTATAGCCCATCACCAGTTTTCTATTTGTAAATGCTTGTCCTTCCTCACCTGCCAAAGGACAACCCGTAAGAGATGGATCCGGTATTGTTTTGCTGCTGATTGGTTCAGACTGGAATGTGGCTATTTGTCTAATAAAGAGCTGATGGCCCAGAGCTGGGATAGAAAGACAGAGGTGGGACTTCTGGGCAAGCAGATGCAGAAGGCAGAAGGGAATGGATGGAATACGCAGAGGCAGGGATAGCCACATGAAAAGACTACATGGCAGAGAAGTCAGGATTAGTTTAGATAGCTAGCTGAGAGATTGCCTCAGCAAAAGGTCTCTGTGTCTTAATTAAACCACAAATGAGGGTCATGGAAACCCTTGCAATACATACTATATTGATCTATGGTCCAAATCCATTCAATGGATTTCTAGGCTCAATGACAAAGCATCAAAAGTAACATAAGCACACTAAAACATAATGTGCGACTAGAGATATACATACAAATTTAGGTGTAGGCAAAATTATCTCTGAAATCCATTTTTAAGTTTTTACTTCAGTATCATGAAGAATTCTAATCATTAATCAGGGTGAGCTAGTTTTCCTAAACTCTCTGCTAGCAGACATTGACTGGATAACAGAGTGTTAACAATAACCAGGGATTCTTAACCAAGGACCTTAAAATATTAAATTAAATGTATAAAAATATGTGTTGAAAGGGCTTAGGAGATGGGTCAGTAATTTCGATCAGTTGGTGCTCTTACAAGGACTCACACTCTGTTCCCAGCACCCACGTCTGGTGTTCCACAACTCTAGCTCCAGCTCCAGGCTTTCTAAGTCAATAAGCAAAGTGACTAAACAGAAACAATGAGAACTTACGCAAAGGTTAGCAAGACTGAGAATCTACAATATGGCCCCCAGTTTCTACAGTATAGACCGGTGTGGAGCCACGCTAGTAGGCAAGACAGTAATTTAAGGAGTTTTCAACTAGCAACTAGTTTATACTAGTATGCATCAGTTAGATGCATTACTTAGATTTGAGTTCGTTGTTCCATTCTTCCGGTACAGTACTGGCTATCCCATGTTTAATTATAGGAATACTTAAAAGAAAGGAAAGGTTCATAACATTAATGGTAACCATAATGCATCTGCTGTGTTTCAGACTCTTTTTCCCAAACAAAGAGCACTGATGAATAAAGACAACACTGTGGCAGAAGTCAAGAGGCTTTGGAGGAATTAAAGCACACTGCTACTACTCTACAATTCTTTAAAAGCTAACGAGGATAGATGAGGGGAAACTGGGTATAATTCACCTAAATTATCAGATTCCAGACAAGTACCATATCCAAGAAGGCAATTCCAGTCAGTATGGCCTGAAATAATTTGCCCCCTCCCTTACCAACTGCAAACAAAAGACAAAATGCTTGATGCAAAGCTGCACTCCTAATCCAAACAAATCAAGATTCACAGATAGAGCTAAAGTGGGAATAAAATCCTGCATGCTGTAAAGGTGAAGCAGAAAAAGTAGATCCTATCACTGGGTGGTTTGGAGGTTGTATTCTTTTTCTGTAAAAGGGTGTTCACAATGGAAATTTCTAAATGTTGCTTGATTTTTCAAATATATGTAAAGATGCATTGGGAATAGAATACTCAGGACCACATATGGCTAGAAACAAATCATGAAACATGATCAGACACTTCAAAGCAGACCATTTGAAAGTTTTAAATACATTCTTAACTAAAACAGTGGGGAGAAGTAATGGTTGGAATCACATCCCAGAGTTAGGTCTCAAGCCCAGAAAAAACTGAGATGCTTATTTAACATATCAAAGAAGATCTGACAGCTAGGTTCTTCCAGCATCCCTCAATCTTTACCTGCTACAGGGTATACCTGGCTGTCATACCCTGACTCCTATCCTAAACTTCTCCGGCCCAGGTTCTGAGCTGCCCTCCTGCCAGCTGCCCTTCCCTATATAATCCTGCCATTTTAGTTACCCAGACTTTTGTCAACCCTTTATCTTCCTGGCCTCTTGGTCTCCTGCTCTTGTGGCCCTCTCCTCTCCCTTCCCACCTCTCCTCTCCCTTCCCCCCTCTCCTCTCCCTTCCTGCCTCTCCTCTCCCTTCCCCCTTCTCCTCTCCCTACTGCCCTCTCCTCATATGCTGAAATTCAGGGTCATGTCCATTCTAGACTCTCCCAGATGTCCCTATCTCTGGCTGTGCTCTCCCTTTTATACAAAAAACTTTCACTTCCACCATACCTAGGAGCAGTCATTTTTTTTTTCTTTTTTCATTTTTCATTCACCTTGGAATTCTAAACAGCATATTTTGTGAAGGCACAGAGTTTTGTTTTGACACTGAAGGGCCAAGGAGGCAAGGAGTCTTACCAAGAAGACTGGTGCAAAGAAAGCTGAAAGCAGGATCCCTTTCAGGCTGCACTTTTCAAGTCACCTGGACTTCCAAAAATATTCAGGATAAAAGGAAAATGTTTAAGATAACTGAATGGCTACTCTTCTCTGATTTGTAAAATCTGAGGCAGAAGTGGGTATAATAAAGTTTTGTAAGATAAAAAAAAAATAACATGAAGAGCCTACACTGAGTCCAATGTCTACATCAAGGCAGATCTGTCCCTTAAGTATGACAAAATATTAAATTAGTAAACTGTCAGTTAGATGAATATTAGAAGGCAGTTATGCATAAGAGAAACCATAAATTGTATAGGCAAAGGTGCTGTCTCACATAGTGTTCATCTGCATGAACCAATCCAGTGCTTAGTATGTACAGATGTTCTTCAATATTTCTTAGGTGAAAGAATATTTAAGATTCGTATGATTCAAAAAAGACAGGTCCTTCCTCTTCAGTCTTCTAAGTTTTGTTTGAATTCTAATGAAGAATTGTTTCCACAATGATGTGACAAATGTAATGTAATTATACCAGAAGGCAACTGAACGTGGTGTGCTAAAGCATTCTTGAAGAGGAAATCACTATTAATAATGTAATATAATTATTAGTGCTTTTGCATGAATGCTTAATTAATCTTATCTTTCTATAACAACCAAGTGGTGTAAGAAGGTATTTTTCTACAGTACCAAGATGGAAAAAAGCAATATATATTCTTCCTGCCTTGCCAGGGGGAAGAAACATGCAAGAAAGTCCTTGTCAGAAACAGCCCCCGCACTCCTTACTAGAGGACCCACATGAAGACCAAGCTGTCCTTTGGGTACATATGTGTAGGAGGCCTAGGTCCAATCCAGTCTTTGGTTGGTGTTTCCCTCTCAGCAAGAGCCCCCACCCCCCTCCCCCGCCAACCGCCAAGGTTAGATGGCTCTGTTAGTCTTCTTGTGGAGCTCCTGTTCCCTCCAGGTCTTTCTATCCTTCCTCCCACTCTTCCACAAGCCTCTCCACGTTCCACCCAGTATAGAAAATGGAATTTCTTATAGACACACACACACACACACACACCTAACTGGCTGTAAAATAACTCTTTTGGGTAAAGGAAAAGATGCTTGTGTATATGGCTGATGAATGCTAAATGAAAAGAAAATTAAAAAGTTATTTATTACTTTTAGGGCTCTGTTCCTCATTTTTCTAATCTTGAATCTGAGTCCTGGCAAGTAAGTCATTCTTACTAAGCTTCAGTTTCTCTTTGTCTAATTATTAAAGTCTTCTCCAGCCCTAATTTTCTAGACCACTGAAAATACCAGGAATGTTTCTAGCTAATACTCCTCTAAGGATCAGGAGAGACAATGTCAATTAACCTTTGGTATGCAAAATAACCAATAACCAAAACAAAAAGAGCAAGATCCCTACCCTGAGGGTCAGAGAGGACCTTCAGCCATCACCACACATTGCCCAATCTTCTGTTGCTGCTAAGACACTGATATCATGCATCCATCCACCCATCATACCATCGGTAACTCACTGCACTCTTCTCTTTAGAAGCAGAAAGTTGCCTGGTATCTGCTTGGCCTTCTATAATTTACCACTCCTGATACAAGAATCGTTATTCTAAATTCTAAAATCGCATTGATTCTTACTTTTCTAAAAATACAACAGTCGTTCATAGCTTCCAGATAAAGTTCAGACACCTCAGTTTAAGTAACTGCAATCAATATGAGATATATGTGGCCATGTTTTAAGGTCATAACTTCCCAACACAGCCATTCTAAGCACAACAATGATGAAATTTAAATGGAGAAGTTAAAAAGTCAAGAGTGTATAGGCCTGACCTCAAACAGTAGAAGCTAAGGAAACAAAGATATAAATATGTTGGAATTTGGAGAGGAATTAGCCAAGATAAGTAGCTGGGCATCAAGGCTCAAAGTTCCAGGCTTGATGCTTCCATTAAGGGCTGAAGCAGACCTTCCAATGCACAGAGGAAGAATAGCTAGGGGTTATTTATTTGTTTCTTTGTTCGGGGGATAAGAGTGTAGTGATTTTGCCTAGATAGTCCTGGATCTCCTGGGTTCTGCCCTTATGCCTTAGCCTCCAGAGCAGCTAGGAATAGAAGCATACACTATTTGCTTTAGTGTCTTATACACACACACAGAAAGAGAGAGAGAGAGAGAGAGAGAGAGAGAGAGAGAGAGAGAGAGAGAGAGAGAGATTGAGAGAGAGAGAGAGAGAGAGAGCGAAGAGTCCTTAAGCAAAGCTTCACATGAGGGGATGTTCCAATTTCCTAGTCTTAGGCTGGATAGATGCACATAGTTCAAAGTAGGTGTGGGCCAGACTTTCCTAGAGGCTTGGTATACCTTTAAAACCTACAGAGCCAGTGACAATATAGGTGAGTGGGGTGGAGGCAGGGCTGAAATAGACTCATGATTCATTTTTTCTTTTCCTTTTGGCGATGACATTCTAATCCCAGACCTTTTCTTGCTGGGCAAGTGCTCTAGTGCTCTCTCACAGAGTGACACTCCCAGCATACAAGTTTTAAAAAGTGAACATCAATATTAAAAACAAAACTCAGTATGGTGCTACGATTAATGTACCACCACGACTGACAAGAAACCATGTTTTAGAAACAGGCCAAAAGGAAAAGGGAAAAAGTACAGATTAACCAAAGAACCAAAAACAATCATCAGAAACAAAACATATGATCAGTAAGGCTCAAGTTACTAGAACTGAAGAATGCTGCATGACTCTACAAAATACTCCCAGCAGGCTTGCAGCAAGGAAAGACACCAAAGACTCCTATGCTCTCTGACCTACAGCTTCAGGCGCAACAGGGACGCAACCTACAGCTTACCAGTTTGTTGAGGTGGGAACAGAGAGAGGGAGGGGACTGGTCTTCAAGGACAGAGATGGGCTACCCAAACTAGGGTCTTTGAGGAAGGTGGCAGAGCCTTACCAGTCTGGAAACCTGCTGTGAAGAAGCCAGGCAAGTTAGAATTTGCACCTGGCTTCAAGTGTTCTCTTGGCATTTGAGAAATGGGCACATTTCCACCTTCTAAAAGGAATCACTTTGTTCTTCTAAGACTTCATGGTGCTCAGCCTGGTACTGTGGCATATTTATGACAGCATGAAAAATGATCCTAAAAATGAACAAGTGTCTACAATTTAAAGTTTCAACATTTCTTTTATTTATATGAACCTTGTTTTCCTTCCAGATTTATTGCAATGAGTTGAGGTATTAAAGCACAAACAATCTCTGACTGAGAAAATTACCTTCCCTGGGAGTTTACTAAGGTCAAATGAGTTTGCAACTGCTCCCCTACTATAGGATACTCTTGAGTTTTTTGTTTGACTGTTTGTTTGTTAGTTTGCTTGGCTGGTTGGTTTTTTTGTTTTTGTTTTTTCCAAGATTAACTACCCAAATAAGTGGCATTGCAATCTGACTGATATAAAATGCACACAGCATACACATACCCCAACACATGGGGTTGTGTGTCTCAGACTTAGCAGAGACAAATTGAAGAAATTTTAGCTTGCTATCAACAAGGACCCCGAAATAGTTCCAATAACTCTTTCCCTATGAAATCTAGACCTTTGTTGCCCTGCTGAGTGCAGAAAATATATAAAGAAAGTTGTCTTATTCTGCTAGGAATGAATGTGACATGATATAACCACAGCCTGCTATTAACAGCTTATCAGAAATCTTCTGTATAGATGGGAGGCTTTACACAAATGAGCACTGCAACATACAAACAAAGTGTGGGAGTGATTTCAGGTCACCATAATCAAAATGGTGCATTAAATCTCTAACCCCAAACTTGAATATTGCTTCTAGTTTTGTTTATTTCCCCATTCACTGTTACTAATTTAATGATCTGTGGAACTATCAGACAGTAGCCTAAAGCTACATAACATAAAGAGCACGCCCAACTTACTAATAAAACACTTTTTTAGCCTTAAGAATAAGGGTAGAGGAAGTTTAAGAATGTTGTGAATACACAGGACAACAGCTGTTCAAAGGAGTTACCCAGCTCTTTTCTCCTTATCTCACAGTGGGAAAGCATTGCAAAGCAGTAGAAGGGTTTTGCTGTAGCCTCCAAGTTGATGTGGCCTGCTTAGTGTGCTGCTCTCACAGCCAGGTCGGGCAGTGCTGGAAGCTCTTCTGCTTAGCAATTGAGGGGCCAGAGAAGACTTCACTGGAAAATGTTAATAAGACAGTAAAGGAGCCCACTTGTGTTTTCTTTATCTGTCAAGGGAATCTAAAAGGCCAAGTCTGGGTGGAATTGTTTTAAATCTTTATCCTTTTTTTTTTCTTTTTTCTATTTACATACATATATTTAAAATATACTTAAAATTGAAAACCCACGGAAAGTGGTAGTAGCTTTGGTTGTTATGGGATCTATTTTCTTGTGTTACTTTAATTTGCATTGTTATGTTGATTATGGACATCTGCAAAACTATCACTTGACGGTCTTTAATAATTCCTTTCTCTTTGTTTTTGTTTTGTTTTGTTTTGTGGATTTTATGTTTGGTTTGAGACACCAAACTTATTATGTAGACTATATTGGTCTCAAACTTCCAGCAATCATCCTGCCCCTATCTTATGAGTTCCGGGATTACATGTCTACACAACCACACCCAGGTAAGGGTTATTTTTGTTCACTAAATTAACACATAACTTAAAAGCCCCAATGTCATGGCATTGTTCTAAGCTTCAAGGCACATCAGGAGGAGGCAGAAAGCAGAAGTCACGGTCCTCTGGACATATATTCTCTAGTACTTACATAGGTTCAACCACTCAGCCATATTGTGAGAAGGAAATGAATAATACAAAGATAAGAATTCATAGTAAATTTGGCAATGATGTGTAGTATTTAGAAAAATAAGGCAAGAAAGAAGGTAGGGAATATGGGGTTATATTTTGAAGTGAAGTGATAATTCGCTATCCTAAAGAACTAAACATAATAATAGAAATGGGCAAAACAGAGAAATAGCAGGTGTGATAAAAGCCAGAGTCACTGTAAGCACTCACAGCTGGAGGCTGGACCCTGGGGCACATGCTTCACAAGCACTCTACCACGTCAGGACTATTATTATATCTACTTTACATCTGCAAAAGCTGAAGCTTAAAGCAATTAAGAAGCTTGCCTATGGTCACCATTAATAGGTAGTAGAGCTGGAATAAATACTAGCAAAAACAATAAAAAGAAACAACAGAACCTACCAATTCACATCCTCTAGTGTGCATCCTTCTCATTAAAATTTTCTACAACACACACTTCCTACAATGAGCTAGGCATAGATAACTGGAGGTCTGTTTTCCATTGGATTGGATATAAGCAGTGTGGAAAAGAAATAATATCACAGGTGCAAAACACATGCATATAACAGAGAAAGCCTCTGAAGTAGAGCCTCACAGCCTGCACTTAAGAAAACAGTGCTGACAGTATCGGCCACAAGGAAATAAAGACAGCCTTGGAGGGACTTGACAAGGCCAGTGAAAAGTCAGAGTGAACAAGCTAAGTTCTGAATTTCTTATATTAATGTTTCTGAGAAAAGGCTTAGGAAAGTTTACCTTACATGACAGAATGTACATGGTGTAAGACTGAAGGGATATGGTAGCTTAGAAAAAGTCTACCAGTTACAATATAGTGGTTAAAAGAGCATCTTTTAAGAAGCCTTCTGTAACTTAAGAGGATGAAGAAAAAGTAGATGAGCCCGGACAGCTAGAATCCCAGAGCTACAGAACCTGTGAGGCGTTAGTGTGAGGCAGGGTGAAGGCAGTAGGTAAAAAGGCTGTGTGAGCTCCTGCATAGAACTGACAGGTTGCTGAGTGGTCAAGGGAGTAAAGAACTTCTCTGAGGTGAAGAGGAGTCCCAGACGTACCCAAAGAAGAAAGGCTTTGTTTTTATGCTTGTGCCTTTCACTCACGAGTGACACTCTGTCTTTAGATAGAGAGAAAAGAAACTCACTGTAAACATGTAAGAACCTAGGACACACTCTGAGTGCGCAGAAAAGTGTGCTATCACTTCTCCCCAGGACTTGTCACACAGGATTGAGAGGAAGAATAGGAGACAGACAGCAAGGACACTGCCTTCCCTGGATAAAAAAGGAGCTTGAGTAGGTACAGTGGGCAATGGCTACTCACCAGCTCAGAGTCCAAGAAGACGAGACCTTCACAATACAGTCAGCTACTTCAGTTCTCCAGTAACTAGAAATACTTATTTCAACAGGAAAAGTCCTCAGTGAGGAAGCAAATTGATTTTCCAGATATCTGAAGGCCATAATGTTGACAGCTTTTGATGTTTATATTTCTAAAAAAATCTCACTAGTATCTAAAACAGCAGAAATCACATAACATGATGATTCTTGTTATGTCAAGGCCATGACTGTAAATATTAATAACTAAAGTTGAGACTACAGAAAGATTTATGAGCTTTCTCCCATATTGAGTGTACACCAAGCTCAGTGCTGAACCATGACACAGTACATACAGACCTAGTGGCTCCCTGTGTACTTCTGCCTGGCAAGGGTAAATGTGCCCTGAAGCTGAGATCTGTCACACTGCCACAGCATGCTTGATTCAGGTCTCAGCATATCCCCACAGCCTCTCAAACAGGGGAAAAGGTTAAAAGTACAGAAGACACTTAATTAAGTAAAAGATAAAGGAGGCTCTATGTGATAAACAGAACACTAAAAGAAACACGAAGAAGATTCATTGTTAGAGAAAAAAATCTAAGAGAAAATAATGCATGGAAGCACAGTACTTTCCAGTAAAGAACCATAATGTTCAAAATTCACAGCCTAGCAGCCATTCAAACACATGTAGGGCTGTTTAGGATGATTTAGGCCAGCTAAACAAGGAAGCAAGATAGGAAATAGCAATCCCAAATATGCCAATACATTTCCGGTTAATTCTTCTAAGTATATGCCAAATGAGTCAGCAAAATAAAAGAATGTAAAATTCTCACATACGGGAATTAGTTATTTCCTTCTTGGTTTTAAGATAAAAATATAAGATAGGGGTTAAAATGTTGTATGTGTAAACATATGGTTTTATACTCTATTCAGTCTTAAACCCAAAGTGGTAGAACATGTGCAAGAAATCAATGACTGCATAAGGACCAGTGAGAAAGCTCAGGAAGTAAAGGCTCATGCCACCAACTCAGGACCCAAGTTCAATCTGTGAGACTCACCGAGGAGAGAACTAACTCCCACAGGTTATTCTCTGACCTCTACATGTGGACACTCTGATTTCCATGTGTGAGCAGTGGCATATGTGTGCCCAAACATGCACAATAATAAGTAAAGTAATTTTAAAAATTTAAAGAAAAAATGTATGAGTCATACAAAGTTAAGAACAGTTTGATGGTGGAGCTGGGCATGATGTCCAGTGCTAAATGAAGATGATAGAACCACATGACTTTGGTTCAAACACATGTAAATTCTATGGGTTACTGCAGAGATGCAAGGCTTGAGACACCTTGTGCTGGAGTTAGACCCCAGGTGCTGATGCATGTTAGGCAGTGCACTGCCCTGAGCCACATCTCCCACCCAACAACACTATGTTATGATCTTAAGAAATGCTCCCTCCGTTTTCTTTCCCTGTTCCCTTTTTATTGAAAATAATTTTTTTCCTTACCTAATACATGCTGATTACGGGTGCTCCTGTCTCTATCATTTACAATTCCTTCCCATAATCCCGCCACCTAGATCTATTTCCTTTTTGTCTTTCATTAGAAAGCAAACAGCCTTCTAAGGGATAGCAATAAAATATAATGAAATAAAATATAAGACAAAACAAAAATTATCATCCCAGAGTTAGACAAGACAAAGAGAAGGAAAGAGCACAAGAGAAGGCACACTAATCAGAGATCCACTTTTTTGCACACTCAAGAATCCTATAAAAAACAAAACTGAGCTGGAATCTATTCACATTTTAGCATTATCAAATGCTTTGAAAAGAATAATCTTAGGTTGGAGAGATGGCTCAGTTCAGTTAACAGTGTGTTCTGTTCTTCTATAGGACCCAAATTCAGGTTCCAACACCCAAATTGGGTGGCTTCCAACTACCTGTAACTCCAGTTCCAAGCAATCTGCCACTTGGTCTCTGTAGGCACCTACAGTCTTGTGCATATTTCCCAACAAAGGTGCGCACGCACACGCGCACGCACACACACACACACACACACACACACACACACACACACTGAAGAGATGTTCAGTGGTTAAGAGTGTGTTCTGCTAAGAGAAGACCTGAGTTTGAGTCCCAGGACCCATATCAGGCCACTCAGAACTGCCTGAAATTCCAGCTCCCTATTTCAGAAGGTAAAGGTTTATCATCACCCAAACTACACAGCTATGCAGACAGATGCTTCTGTATTTATTACTTCAAAAATTACTTTTCATTTTTTTCTTTATTCTTCGGTTTCAAACAATACCTGAAAACTACTACTTAATGTTTTTAGAGTTTAATCAGAATTAATATTAGAAGATTCTTGTAAGCTCATGCTCCAGAGCAGATCAGCTTGACTTGCCATGTCAGAAAAGCCACTGCAGCTAGTCGCACTTAGTGCTAGGGCTAAGCGCACTGTGATGAGAACACACACACTGCTTATGAACTTCTGGTTTGGATATAAAACACCCCATAGGCTTATGTATTTCAACACTTCATTCCTAGTTTGTGCTTTGCTCTGAGAAGTGTGGACTCTTCAGTAGGTGGAGCCTTGCTGCAGGACGTGGATCACCGAGAGAATATGCACTGCAGGTTCTATTACAACTGTCTCAGGTCTGAGCACTCCATGTCCTGATCTGGCAAGATGTGAGAAAAACCATCTCACTTTCTTGCCATCATGAAACTGTGATGGCAAATAACTGTCTCTTTCCTTGAACTGTTTCTGTAAGGCACCATGTCACAGCATTGAGGAACTTAACTAGCATACCCTCACTGATCACCTATGCCTCTCCTCTCACAGACGTCCTTTCACTGGGTAGGATATAACATGGCCTCTTTGCCTTTAATTAACAACTGCCTCCAACCTAGAAACACCCAAGAGAAAGGTCTTTGGGCATGACTGTGAATAATTCAATTATCTTAAATGATTTAGGAAGAACTGGCCAATGTCAGGGGCAACATTCCTTGAGCTTGAAGTTCTGAACTACATAAAAAGAAAAGTGAATAAGGCATAGATGCTGTGACTCATTGCTCTTCGCTCTTGACTGTGACTGGCTGCTTCAAGTTCCTGCCACTTTAACACAATGGTGTGTTGTGAGCCAAATAAATTATTTCTCCCTTAAGTTAGTCCTCTTGGGGCATTTCATCACAGTAATTAGAAACAAAACTAAGATAGAACCTAAAAATCTTGGCTTAAAAACATTATTTTCAGGCTCCAAGAAAGAGAAGGCAGCAATCTTTAGCATGATCCATGACAGCAGGTGCTCTATTGCCTTGAATATGAGAGGCTCGCACAAGGAATGTCAGGGCGGGTTAATCAGCATACGTGCACTCAGGAATCTGAACAATTTTCATCTTTCAGTTTACACATAGAATCTTTGGCTCCCAAATACAAACTTATACTGTCTATTTTATCTTTATTTATATATACACACACTTGTGCACCTAAATTGCCATATCCCTAAACACACAGACCTACATATTCATAACTCTTCAACTTTTCTCTTCAACTCAATCACAATATAAAAATGGTCTGTAAAAGTGGAGGATTGTACTTTTAGGTAGTATCATCTTCATTTCTGAAAGCAATTCAGGTTGTTTCAGTTTTCCAAAAGGGAAATGACATACTAGATTCATACTTTGTAAGCTTATATTTTCACTGTATCTGTAGTAAGCAATAAATAATTTTCAATAAACATATATGTAACAATAAATGTAGAGGCACTGTGAAGTGTCTATAAGCAGAAAGACCAAATAAAGCAAAAACATATAGTACAAATGAGACATAGATGTGCAAAGAAAAATATCAGAATCTATTTAGGCACAAGAAGAACCAGAGACTAAGGGTAAGCAGAGAAATGAAAGCTAGGCAGGTCACTATGTCACCAGGGTCTAGAAGCTCACACAGGACTGTTTTGAAGCTGATTCCTAACAGCTGGCAGCCTGCCTTGGCCAGACAGGGAAGGAGCACATGAAGGAAACCATATTTAAAGACATAGACAGTTGCTTTCAGGAAGAGTCCCACCTAAGATCAACTGAAATCACTAAAGTCACAAAGAAGTTAGGAGATTTTGAGTAGCATCTCTAAGGAGAAGGCAGAGAAAGGCACATTCCAAGAAAGAAAATTAAAGAGATTCTGTAGGACAGAAAGCCTGATTTGGTAAAAATTAACCAGTGCTCAGCTAGATTTCACATGGCACAGACAGATTCTAAACCAGTTCCCAAAGTCCCTAGAACAGTGGTTCTCAATCTGTGGGTCACAATCTCTCTTGGAGATTCACAGGGATTGTCTAAGACCATCAGAAAGCACAGATATTCACATTACAATTCACAATGGTAGCAAAATTATAGTTACAAAGTAGCAATGAAAATAATTTTATGGATTAAAAGGGTGACAGAATTAAGGTTGAGAACCACTGCTCTAGGTTAATGTACAAAGGCTAGAGAACCTCAGCCAAGAAGTACCCCTGGCACAACCCAGGAGCTACGACTAACATATCTAGAGAGGACAAATCAACAACTACCATGGCGGTTCCACAAGTGGTATACAGTGGGACACAGAAGCCCCACATGATGCCCAGGAAAGGCAGGAGACCCACTCACTTCATCTCCACACACCTTTCCATGCTTTACACAGACTTCAACTCTGACTTGTGAGTCCAGCTTCACCCATCTCTAGATCCTGAAGACAATTTCTTAGAATCTATACCTAGCTATTAGGAGACCTTGACATGTTATTATAGAAAAATACTAAGATAAAAATTGAGAAATTCCACTATATAGAAGAGGAAGCAGAATTTGGGGCCAACCAGCAGCTTTGATATACTACCCAAATGTATGTATTTTCTTTTCTTCTTCTTCTTCTTCTTCTTCTTCTTCTTCTTCTTCTTCTTCTTCTTCTTCTTCTTCTTCTTCTTCTTCTCCTTCTCCTCCTCCTCCTCCTCCTCCTCCTCCTCCTCCTCCTCCTTCTTCTTGTTTTTTGTTGTTTTGTTTTGTTTTTCAAAACAAGGTTTCTGTATGTAGTCTTCGCTGTCCTGAACTCACTTTGTAGACCAGGCTGGCTTCGAACTCACAGCCATCCTCCTGCCTCTGCCTCCCGAGTGCTGGTATTAAAGGCATGTGCCACCATGCCCGGCTCCCAAATGTATTTTCAACCAAACAGATGCCTTGGTTCGGTCTGGAACGCACCAATGTTTCAGGCAATTATTAGCATTCCCACCCCTGCTTAACTTGGAGTGGAAGGAAGATCCACAGCCCTATCATGCCTCAAGACCCTCCCTTTTTCCAGTCAGTCTTTAGGATAGGGTGGGAGAAGAAGGCATGATGTGGAAAATAAAGTGCTGGGAAATGGTATAGGTGACTCTGATAAAACCTTGAATAAGGAAAAGAAGTCCCAATTGCTGGCATTTTTCTAAAAGTAAAAGACTTCAATGATCCTAAAAACTATTTCAGATGCCAAACAAGATGCAGAAATGAGAAGCATCCTACTCGAGGCCCTGAGAGTACTCCTGCACTTGTCTGTCCTCACGAGATACACTAAGAAGGAAGCTCATCTTTTGGCCTGTCAAGTTCTAGGGAACTGATCCTCACTGGTCATTTAAGGAACAAAGTGAAATGACTTGTATTCTTCCTGTGGTGGACTTTTCCCAGCTACCAATTTCAGTCAGTTCACACCTCCATTTGTAAAGATGGGCAGGCCATGCAGGATCCTTGCACAAAAGAGGAAAAACAGTGTCTTGTAAATGTATCTTTTCTTCTCCTGACTCAATTGCTGTCTGGGAGGCTTAGTGCCTCCTTCCGCTAACCTAGGCCTAGTCCTGGAAGCCTCTAGCCTCCATACAATCTATCCTAGGCCTAGAATGTTTTCAGCCTCTGAGACCTACTGCTTAATAAGCTCACCCTTACTTGTTCTTTCTGAGTTCTGGGTCAAAGTCTTCTCCCAGCTGATTTATTTAATCTGGCTTCTCTCTCAGCCCGGAATTGCTCTGCTTGGCCTCAAGCTAACTCAGCAATCTGCTCTAATCTGCTTTCTTCTCGTTTTCTGGCTTGTTCTGTCTTCACCTGAGTTATCTCTCTGCCACCCATCTCTATATTTCTGTCCTGGTAAAACTGCCTCCTCTCTCTATAAAAATTCCTCTTAAGTAGCTTTGCTTTCCTCTCTTTTCTCTTGAGAGTTGGGCATATCCTATTCTGTCAAATCTCCTCTAATTCCTCAATATTTCTGCCACTTAATTAGATATCACTTTCAAACATGGGCATTTCCTTCTACAAAGTAACTTTTTCTTAGTTTGGGATTAAAGGCAAGTACCACCACACCAGGACTTAAGCTTTTGTTTTCCTGATACTTGCTCTATAAGAGGCTGGCCTTGAACTCATATCTGTTTGCCTCTGATCCTGGATTAAAGGTGTTTTTATATTCTATCTGAATCACACAGACCTAGAAGATCTTTGAATATGATCTTTTGCCTGAACCGACATGTTCTGAATTAACATTTCTCTGCAGTCTCTCAAATGGAAGAGGAGATAAAACTGCATAGGCAGAGAACACTCGGGGAGATCTGAAAAGCTGCAGGACCAAGACGGAGAATAAAGAACAACTAAGGGCCACTAAGAACTCACGAACTAAGACACACTGGAAATAATATGACACAGAAAGATTAAAAACCGACAATCAAATGCAAATAAAAATGAAGTAATAGTAAATTATCAATATCCAAGAAGTGGAACTCAGTCCTGGTGGCACTCAGAGGAAGAACAGCAGGCTACCAAGAAGAGACTCGATACAGTGGAGGAGATATCCCTCAGTCACAGTCCTAGGGGAGGGGAGTAGGGTAAAGCAGGAGGGAGGAAGGAATGGGAGGATACAAGGGATGGGATAACCATTGAGATGTAATATGAATAAATTAATAAAATATAAAAAAAGTGGAATTCAAGAAAAGTGCATTATTCAGGAAAATTGTATTTTTAAAATGCAATATAAATGTATTGCTTAAAGATGAGGACTATATGAGCTGGAGAGAGGGCTCAGAAGTTAAGAGCACTAGCTTATCTTCTAGAAAATCAGATTCCCAGCACCCATATGGTTAGCTCACAACCATCTGTAACTGCAATTTTAGAAATTCCAATTCTACCTATTGACCTCTAATGGGCACCAGGCACACACATGGAACACAGTCTTACATTCAGGAAAAACAATATAAACATAATATTATTTTTTTAATTAATGTGGACTTGTGGACTATAAAATGAATAAAAATAACACAAAGTAGCATAGCTTCAAAAGATACAGAATGAAGGTAATTAAAAATTAATCAGAATTTAAGAATAATTTTATCTGGGGAATTTCTACCTAATTTTTTGAATCTGGAAGATAAAGTATTTGCAATAAAAAAGGCAGACAAGTGGCCAAGGAGAAAGGGTGGCAGAAGGTAAGTTTGACAAGTGTACAGACTCAGAGCTGTCTGACTTCCTGTCTTTCTGGATGGTGTGGACATTCTGCAGATCAGTATGACAAGGAAAGAAGACATGGAAGCGGGACCAGTTATTGAAGGACAAGTAAGGCGGGCTGCACACAACACATGAAGAGGAATGAGAGTAAAGAGTAGGCAAGTTCTTTGGGGCACTGGCTGCTACACCATGATGTCACTAAGACAGGAAAGAAAGAGAGAGCAAGGAGCTGGATAGACCTAGGAAGCCCTGCAAAGCCAGGGCCTGATCCTTGGTGAAAAGAAGGAAAGAAAAGCATGCTGAGTAGCTGCAGGCTGTATGCCAGTCTGTTTGCAACATATCTATCAAATGCCAGTTTAGGAAACAATTCCCTTTTTTACTTGCTAAAAATAACACTGCTATAAATATTTCTGACCAAGGTTGTGGAAGAACCTATATTTAAGAAAACAATTGTTAGACCATATGATAACTTTGTATTAAATGATTTGAGGGATTGCTATGTCCAAGAGTGCCAACATGGTTTAACATCTTCAGCAGCAGAATAGAAGGTTCCGGTTCTATAATTTACCCACACTGTGTGACACTATGACTTATGATTCTAGCTCTGCCATAGTGAATATGAAGGTGTTTCCTGTCGTGAGCTTTACCTCAGTCAGCTTTCTACCCCACTAAAACAAGAAAAGTAACCTCAAAAAGTCCTTTCAATGTTAGTACTATTTATGCCTTCAGCTGAAAATAACTTAGTATAAAAACTCTAACCCCTACTAATTTCAACTACTTGAAGAAGGTGCTGGCCATGCAGCTTTATTTCATAAGTTTAAACCTTATCAGATATAAGCATCCTGGCTCCCAAATCAATGAGGCTTTGTAACTGTTTACTAAAAATATGACACCATGCTTAAGAAATAAAACTGAATTCAGCATGTGCTTGATGACTGTTACCTTCAAAGTACTGCCCAAAACAAGTCTCAAACACAGTGTAGTGCTTTTGTTTTCACAAATTCGTGCTTCAAAATAATACCCCCAAAATTATTGCTTTCACCAGTGTATAGGAAAGTTCTTGGTGTATACATTATTTTTCAGAATTGGAAGTTCCTAGAACTGATTTTCTAACTACCTAAAGTAGAGAAGTGGGGAGGGTAAGAATATGTTTAAACTGACAACACCTGACAGATCACATTGAAGACCTCTGGCTAGCATAAAACAATCTTTGACAGGAGTACACAACAATAAGCTACAACATGTTTACAGAGGAACCTCAGAGAACAATTCCCAGGCAGACTTGGGTAGTCTTACTTGAATTGTAAGGATCTGGGTGTAGAGAAACTCAAGGACAGTGATATTAATGGGATGCTAATGGTGCTTATTCAGAAACATCAAGCCTCACTAAGCCGCAGCTGACTAGTTAATATCCTAACATGCCTCTGAGGGAAGAGGATGCTATATATAAAATTTCAAAATTTCAAACCGGGATGTAATAAACAAAATAATTTACTTATAATGTCAACAAGTCAAAGTCATGCTGAGCTCAATGACCAATATAACCATTCTAGTCATTAAGCAGCAAACTTAGAATGCACTTGTATTTAAAAAAACACACTAAAGAGCATTGACACATGAGTCTCCAAGGGGAAGCAGTAGCACATTCCAAAGACACCTGATGAGCAAGCCTTCCTAGAAATAAGGACCTGCAGCAAGAACACTCCTCTTTCTTAACCAACACTATCTTCTTTATAATCTCAAAGTAGACAGAGTGGAGAACAGCAGGATTTAACAAGGTGTTGCAGTCTCTAATTTGACATGCAATGTGTGTTTTCATTCATTTTTGGTCAACCTGACACAAGTTAGAGTCATCTGGGAAAAGGGAACCTCAATCGAGAAAATGCCCCCATCAGATAGGCATATCAGTAGGCCTGTGGGGCATTTTCTTGACTGATGATTGACGTGTGAGAGATCAGCTTACTATGGGCAGTGCCATCGCTAGTCAGGTGGCCCTGGATTGTATAAGAAATCCAACTGAGCAAGCCTTCAGGAGCAAGTCAATAGGCAGCATTCCATCATGATCCCTGCTTCAGTTCCTGTCTCCAGGTTCCTGTCTTGGCTTCCTCAATAATGGAATATGACCTGAAATGTCTAAGAAAAAGAAATCCTCTCATCCCCGAGCTGCTTTTGGTCATAGTATTTTATCATAGCAATAGACACTTAACTAAGACAATGTGGAAAAATAAAACTATTTCAGGAATAATCAATACTTTTCAAAAGTCAAGGATAATCAATATTTTTCAAAGCACTGAACCAGAGTAGAGCCAGGGTTCTTTATTTTTAAACTGCTGTTATATTTAAATGTTATTTATTATGAAGTCCTTTCCAATGGTGTAGATGTGTAAGACAGAAGATAAAGCATTTTTGTGCTTTGGCATTTGGACTCCTGCAGTACGTGTTACATTTTGACATCCTGCAGGGCTGGGTTTCCATCTTAGTGCTAGAGCACTGATCTAGCACGGCCATTGCCTGGGAACAATCTCCATCACCAAAATGAAAGAGAATGAGAAACAAGAAGGAGACGGAGGGAATGAAGTAGGGAGAAGAAAAGAGAAGCAAAAGGAGTGGGAAGAGAAAGGAGGGATACGGCCAGAGTATATTATACCTAATCAAAAATGATCCACCCAGAACTTGAAAATTTAGCCAATTTAAAACTTTCGTAATTCACTAAACATGAACTTTAAGATTTGGTGTCTTAAGCCCTTCTTTAGAATACCCGGCATTATATCCCAAAGTTGTCTGACAGACAGACGACCTGATACAGACGTTAGACTCTGGAGCAGCCCTATATTCATACTGACTATAGCTTTCTGGACTATAAAATGTAACAGTTTAAATGTCTGATACAATCAGCCAGAACCCTTTTTAAAAATCCTCAATACCTCATTCCCTGGCTTTCCTAAGACTGTAGGAAGAGAAGGGACAGAAATAAAAGACTGCAGAATAAAGTAGCAGATGGTCAAGCACACCCTCCGTCTACGCAAGTTTTAAGTGGGTTTTTGTGTCTAAATTCAATGCTGCTCTTGAGAAAAATTATATGAGCTAATGTTTGACATTAGCTGATGAAACCGTCTATAAAACACAGAAACCAGAATTAAACCAATAAAATGTTATGCATTATCAATCCATACATTTCATAACTGGATAAGTGTGATTTGCAATGAATACATAGAGAGTTTACAAGTGAGCATTCTCCAGTACTTAATAAGCACTTAAAAGTGCTTGTCAACATAGTCCTGCTTTAAGTAGTTTGAACACTCTCCCTAGAATCTTGTTTGCACTATTAGTTTTCTTAGTGGGACTTTTTTCAAACATTGTTATGCTGAGTTCTAATAAAGAGTGTGTCTGGAATAGCTCAAATCCTGACTCAATGGGGCTAGGATTAATAAGGTTTTAAATTACCTCAAAATACAAGGCCTCATGCAAGATGTTAGGTACCACTAGGGTTCAGGGAATTCATCTGTTCAGTCTAAGCTAGAGGTAAGAAAATTCTTGTCAAAGCCAGTCCATAATGGCCACTTACTTCTCATAAAACAACTGCTTCTTTATGATTTCAACTCTGTAAGGGAAAAAGCAGAGACAAATTTATGTGTTCTGGAACAGACAGAGACTGGAGTTACATCCTAAATCACCAGGCATTTTGACATATGAATGCTGGTTTAACAGTTTTAGTTTCTGTTGGCTTCTTTTCCATCAGAAATCTAGATTTAGAAAAAAAAAAAATAGCCAGCCTGCATGCATATGCCACCTTCCTCACTCTACCAGGACTATTTCACCTCATGATCTCGTGTTAACCCAGTTTACACCTAGTCATTTGTCTCCTTCATTTCCAAGCCTGGTTCAACCTCACAGAAAAGCATAGAGATACACCAACTGGCCTCCACTTTAAATTCGGGACTTCAGAACTGGATTCCTAAGACCACAGGGGTACTTTTAACTCTCACCCTTCACAACAGAACCTCCCTTCCACTGGTTTCTAGATACAACTCAAGCTGTCCTCTCCTTTCTGTCTTTTTATCAAAGGCACTCTGAAATCTGATTATCACCACAGAATCCACACTATCTCACAGAGTCCTCCACATGGTTACCTCTGAATGTATATGTTAGCAATATCTGGATGCGATCTAGCACAGCTATCCCCACTGATGCAAGAAGGCATGCCTCTTCACTTCCTTCCACTTGCAAGTCTCTTGCTCCATCTATCCTGCTGTACAGAAAGAAATATGGAAGCCATGAAACTCACTGTTTCCAGGGGTAAAGAAGAAAAGTGTATATATACCCTAAATTACCTAAAAACAAAAGCCTACCACATCATTCTATTTTGTTTGTCTTCAATATTTCCAGTATCTTCTCTATTGTTTAACCTTGCAAAAAAGTGTTTTGAGTAATATACAAAGGAGGAATATATGGGAAGAAAAGAGTAATCTGCTGTATAATTACTCATCTTACAATTTTCCCTGAGTAAAGAAAAAGTGACATAGAATAAAATCTGTAAGAGTAAAAAAAGAAAAGGAAAAAAGAAGGCCTGACTCAACCTCCAGACATGTCCTTTTAAATATTTGATGGTTTCCAGTTTAGTGGTTTTTAGGGGGTCCTGTATGTGTGAATGTGTGTCTATTATCTATATATTTCTTGTGCTTTTTTTTTTCTTTTTTCTTCTGCTTATTTGTTTTGTCCTATTGCAATTAGTTTGTGTTTTATCTTATTTTATTTTATTACTATTGCTCAGATGATTGTTTATTTTCTAAAGGGAGACAGAAGGTTGTGAATCCAGAAGGGAAAAGTAGGAGTAGAAGAAACCCTAATCAGAATGAACAAAAAAATATTTTCAAATGAAGATGAAGAAAAAGAAAAGGAAAAGGAGGAAATTGTTGTTGTTATTGAAAAAAATCAGAGGTTAAAATGAACAAAACATGTTCCCCTAAAAACATAATAGATAATCGCAAATAACTTGAGAATTCCCAGCGTGATCTAAGCAGGTTCTGATGGGGTAGAGTGATTTCGTAAAGCTCTCACGCTTTAATAATTACAAGTCATGGAATGTAGAAAGTGTCTCCGCTGCTGTGAAGCCACACCCTTGCAAGTTGCTTGTTTTCTGCCTTGGGAGAGTGGGGCCACTGGTTGTGTTGAGGAATATAAACTGCCCTGCGGAGTGATCAAACAACTAAAGCAAGTAACAAGCCTAACACACTCTGGGCTTTCCTATAATGAAAAGATAACAGTACAGTACAGTTCTGACTACAGCAAATCTCTAGAGAGCATTCTCTCTCCGCTCATTTCCATTGAAATATCTATTCAAAATGTAAGCCTTTAGAAAGTTCATGGATTTCCTCTTGGTGTGGCAGACTAGTAAAATACAGAGACAGACAGAGAGAGAGAGAGAGAGAGAGAGAGAGAGAGAGAGAGTAAGAGAGAGAGAGAGATTACGTATGAAAGAAGTCAATTAGCAGAAGAAACTAGAAACCCTTCCTAACCAACCCATTGCTGCATATGAGGAAGGTGGACTATGAAATATGCAAATTTTGGAGATGCCTTATTAAGGTCACCACTCTCATAGGCCAAGCTTATTTGAGTTTCTAACCTTTCCCAGCTCTCTGCCCACTTCCTTAGAATAAACTGCTCTATTTCTATCACTATCCATGTATTCTTGGTCCAATTCTTTGTTCTCGGACACAAGAACCTGGCAATCACAGCAGGTGGCCTCGAGACTCTGAACCATGCCTATAATATTGCTATTTCTAGTTTTTATCTTCCACGTTCAAAAGCATTACTTATCTTGGTGCTGTGTTCTTAAATTACTTTGGGCTTTTTTTTTTTTTTTTTTCATAAAAGAGCCTGACTTTTTTCTTTTGAAGTTTGAAGCTATTTGCTCCCATCTCCTTATCTCCTTAGCTAATTACCATATGAAAAGCAGCTTGGCTGATTCATAGCACAATTTTTAAAAATGAAAACAGGAAATAGTAGTAAAAGCTACCATTATGCTCTTTGTGCGGTATCTAACCTTTCTTTTAATTCTTAAATAATTCAAATATGGTGGGCATCATTATCCTATATACTAAAGGAGAAAACTGGTTAAGTGTGCATTCAGTTCTTTTTCTTGGTTGACCTGTCACACTTGGGAATATATATATTTTCAGAACATCCCTAAAAGGAAATTTACACATTCTGAGGACTCTACAAACTGTATTTCCTCGCTGACATTCAGTGAGGTATGAAAGTGATTGGCTAACTCTCAGCACAGGGTATTTCTTAAAGGGTTACATATACACTTTCCCAAGACTCACATGAAAGTGTACAATGAGGAGGGGAACATGCAAACATTACCTCTAAATATATGGCCAAATTTCAGAACCAATCTCAAAGCTCTTAGGTCCTGTTGTTATGGTAGTCTTGAAGGCCACTGAGGATGGCTATTTCCTCCCACTCAAACAACAGAGCAACAACTGGAATATACTTCTAGCTCCTAATGTGAAAAATAGCATTCTAATCTGTTTCAAAGATTACAACATTATATACCATTGTCTCTATCCTTAAGAGATAATCCAGCTGGGCCTGTCAATCACCTGGCCAAGAACCCACACTTCAAAAAACCTGAGTCCCCCAAACCCATGCTAAGAATAATTATCCTTTCAATGACATAACATACTTTTCCTTCCCAGAAAGCCATTTTTTGGTACAGTTGCTTAAAGAGCAATGGTAATGCAGCTCTGTTAAACTTGCATATTTCCTCTTTTTCATTTCTTTCAGAAACTGACAAATGGTTAACTATGCTTTCTCTGTAACCTAGGGCTTTCTCATTCTTCCTCTAAAGATACAATCTTTAGCCATGTAGTCGCTTGCTGCTACCTGAGGGCCTCCCCTGCTGACCTTGCTAGCCTAGCTCAGAGGTCTGCCTTTCTCTCTCCCTCTCCTACACGTCTGTTTTCTTCCAGGTGGTTGCCTGTCATTTTGTTTTCTCTTCAACTATAAGAAACTTGTCCACATGCTTCCAGTTGAGTCCCAATTTAGGATTGTTTTATTAATGCAACTAAAAATTCAAGAGGGCTCCCTGGAGTTTCTGGTAACACTGTAACTAATGGCTAATGAAACCAGACACAACTCATGACTCCTGAACCTTCCCTATAAGACATGCTTTTGAAAGGACAGGGGAATCTGTTTGATGATATTTTTAGACCTGAGCACAGGGGCCTCACAACCCTGTATTTTCTAGTAAATCATAGTCTGTAACTACAAGAGTACATGACTATGTATATGTAAACTAGATTTTAAAAACAGCATTTCAACTGTCAACTGTCTACATTTTCAAAATTCATCTGTTTTCCACCATTTACCTTAAAGAAAAAAGGAAATAAAGATTTCATATATGTTATCCATGGTCACTCCAAAAATCAGTTATGATATGGAAACCAAAGCTTCCCATGACTCTTTACAAATATATACCACAATTAAGATGAAATACCAGCCACAAAACTTAAGACAGAAAAGAGCTGGTGTTATCTCAACAAGTTCTCTTGAAATACGCTGAAAGTTTATTTAACTCTCATCCCCCCTTCTCTCTATGTGTATGTGTGTGTATGTACACATGGGGATTGGTGCTGGCAAAGGCCAAAGCCCCTGAAGCTAGGGATGTAGGAAACTGTACTCCAACCTTCTGAAAAAGCAGGAATCTCTCCTAATTGATAAACAATCTCTCTAGCCCCCTGAATATTCTTAATATTCAGGAAGTTTTTGTCCTAGTGAGAAGTAAAGCAAAGGTGAATATATACATTAATTATTACTTGTAGCAGAAGAAAAGAATGCTAAGGACATTTATGTCACAAATACTTCATGACCAATATCCAAATAAATACTGTTCACAAGAACAGTCAATCAGAAAAAGCATCTCTAAGCCTAAAGATAGAAATATATAGCTCTTGCAATGAGAGCCTTCCACAGTTGTTTTCACTTTTGCATTTGAGTTAAATAACACATAGTTCACAGCTATGGATGTTCAGGGGGCTTTGTAGCTGTAATATTCCAAAAGGAAATACAATTTTTTGTATTTTTAAAATTGTATGCATTCACATATGTATGTGCATGTGAAGCAGCCCACATGTAAGCACAAGGAGGCCAGAGGACCACAGTTCAGGTGTCTCCCTCTACTGCTCTTTGTGTATGTGAATGGTTTATGTACACTTATGTACACCATGCGCAGGCCTGTTGCTCAGGAAGAACAATAGCCATCAGACACTGTTACAGGCAGTTGTGAGCCACACGGCGTGGGCCCTGGGAACCAAGTTCATGTCCTCAACAGAGCAGCAAGTGTTCTCAACTGCTAAGTCTCTTCCTCGGCCCCCACTTTACTTCTGTGAGAAGGGGTCTACCACTGAAGCTGGAGCTCACCATTTTGGCTGCACAGGGTGACTAGTAAGCCAGTGGTATCTGCCTGTCTCTCTGCTCCCAGCACTGGGGTTAAAGGTGTATACTACCACACCCAACTTCTATATGGGTTACAGGGATCCAAACTCAGGGCCTCATACTTGTTCACCAAGCACTTTGCCCATGGAGTCATTTCTTCAAGCCCAGTACTCTTGAATAAGGAAAAATTTATAAAGGAGACAGCTCCTAACAAGGGGCTATAAAAAAAAAAAAAATGGAAAAAATCTTCACTTGTGTCTCTGTCCTTCTATCTAGAAGGAACTCCATATAAAAGACTAAGAATGCTCTATGGAAGTATGAAAGCAGGCGAGATGGGAAAGACATGAAAAATATAACACCACAATATGGTATATGTCCATATATACATATATGTCCTCTGCAACTATGAGGACTGGTGCTCTGATTTCAGCATCTGTGTAAAAAGCTGACTAATTCCTGAGGCTTGAAGGCTTTTATGCTAGTTGAAAAAACATGAAATCCAGGCTTAGGAGGAGACCTTGCCTCAAAGGAAAAAGATAAAGTGATAAAGGAGGATACCTGACATACACACACACACACACACACACAACAACAACAACACAAAAAATATACAAATAAATAGATACAAATACATCTACTGTATGAGTATTATTATATTGTATTATTAAATGAATACCTCAACTTGTGATAGTAATATTAAAAATCTAATATACAAAATACTTTTATTTCCATGTATAAAACAGTAATTGAAACTTTTATCAGCTATATTTCCTATATTAACAAAGGAACAAATAATAAGTATCTTCTCAATTTTCTCAAAATAAAAGATAAAAAAACTTGCAAATAATATCAGGTAAAGATACTGAAATAACTTTTTTTAAAAAATGGGAGATACTCCACAATGATTTATGAGTTAAAACAACTGGATTCTATTTGAATTTAACAAAATAATTAAATATTATTTCCAGTAAAGTTCTACAACTTATGCTACCCATCATTAAGCAGGTTCCAGTTACTATGCGGAATTATACTGTAGCAGTCCTCATTGCAGCTGAAAATTACATAATTCATGTACAACAATCCTGTTTTCCACATAATTAATTCATCAACCATGTATTGCCTGATTTGAATCACTGTGGTAGCCAAAGGCTGAACTAAATCAAATAGGATATCTAGACCTTACTGTATTGCTGAGGAGTATTAATACATTCAAGTAAAATACACTAGTTCATTTAATCAAGACTCCAGCTAAGCGTGATGAATGCATGATTAGGTAGATGGATAGAGAGATGGATGAATGCATAAATGAAATACACTAGACTTACAGACAAATAGCTGCGGTAAAGGAACTTGCAAACTCCTGTTTGCGAGGTGACAATGACCATGTATACATGTGTTATCACCATTAAATGTTTTCAACCTTATTCATGCTGTTTTACAGTTAAGATGTCTGTATTCTAGAGCTGCTAATCCAAAACAAGGCTGGTCCTGGCCAATTCTCATATACAATACGTAATTATTCTTCCAAAGTGTCAAAAACAAACAAACAAACAAACAAAAAAAACCACCCCCCAAGCATTCTGAAGCATATGAAATAAAAAACATAAAAAAGAACCAATTGTACCTCTGGCTAGTAACTGTAGCAATTTATCCATCATTCTATAAATATCTGTTAAACATAACTTTATGAAAAAACAGAGGCAGGCCAGGAGTGCTCGCTCAGTAGTGAAGAGGGCTGGCTTCTTTACCAGAGGATCAGAGTTTAGTTCCCAGCATCCATGTCAGGTCGCTCACAGCCACCACTAACTGGCTTCCAGGAGATTTGAGGCCCTCTTCTAGCCTCTGCAGGTACACACACACACACACACACACACACACACACACACACACACAACCAATCTTTCTTTTTTATTTGCTTTGTTGGTTGGTTTTTTGAGACAGGGTTTCTCTGTGCAGCCTTGGCTGTCCTGTGCTCCCTTTGTAGACCAGGATGACCTGGAACTCACAGTGGTCCACCTGCCTCTGCCTCCCTGTGTACTAGGGAGTACTGCCTCTGCACCCTGCTAAGTAAACAAACCTTTAAAAGGTAACACACTATATAGAATATTAAGGTAAGTTAGACACAAATATTCTATTACATAAGGAATTATTATTTAAAACAACTGAGAAAATGTTTAAAACATAAGAATATACACATAAAATATCTTCTATGTCTACAAAATAATTTTTGTGCCTTGCAAGCCAGAAGACCAGGAAATAATACTGTAAAAGCTGTGTGGCACATAACTTAGAACACGGGGAGGAACAAAATGGTCAGGACAGGGCACTGAGAAAAGCCCTTACAGACACCAGAACGTGGTAAAGAGACACTCCTGGGATGCATCAAATCCATAGGTGATGTGTAAATACACAAGGACCATCCCAGAGTGATAATTTTAAAGGGCTTCTGCATTGACAAAATATTCAAGTTAAAAATTGGCCTATCTTGTCACTCACCACTCAATCTATAGAAAAACTGTATTCTTCCTTATAGCCAACAAAGAATTAGGCTTACTCCTTTCTTTTTTTAACTTTTTATCAATTCTTTGTGAGTTTCACATCATGTACCCCAGTCCCATTCACCTCACTGCCCTTTTATATCCTTGCAACCCCCAAAATAAAAAAAAACACACACACAAACAAAAACAACAACAAAAGCATAGAAAACATATCATTGTGGAAGCTGTAGTATGTCTCAGTGAGTCCTACAGTATATCCCTCTGTCTACACATCTTCACTTGCAAATGTTCATTGTAATGAATCATTGTTCTGGCTTCATATCTCTGGCTTCTGTGACACCATCAATAATGGTTCTTTAACAGGACTCCTCCAAATTATCTTGTTGTTTTCCTGTGTCATGGAGATCCTGCAGCTTTGCAACGTTGCAACTTTGGGACTGGCCCTTTCATACATCTTAACCTTTTGCAGATGATACAGATTTTGGGGTGACTAACTTAGAGCCCTGTATTTGGGCCTGGATGGTACCTAAGCTGTTCAGCCCCTATCTGCTGGCTCTCTTTTATCTGCACCAACAGGGCAAGCACTCCAGCACTGCTCCTGCTAGGGTCAACTCTCCTGCTCTCATGCCCTCAAGGAAGCTCCAGAGCCACTTCCCTGTGCTGTCCAGTCAAGGCACCCACAGGCCAAATCTCTCACATACTGCAGCCTGTGAGGGGCTAGCAAGCCCTCCTGCTCCCACTCAGAACTGGCTCACCCATGCTTTCACCATCAGGGCCAGCTCCACTGTGTTGTGCAGGCAAAGTACAGAGACTACTCTCCTGAGTGTTACAGTTAGTGAGGAGGCAGGGCTAGTTCTCCTACTTTCACGACCGCCATTTAAAGATAGTTCTGCTTCTAATAACCCAGTAACTGCTACCTAGTAACACAGATTAGAACCTCCATACAGAAGAGAAGAGAGGAGTCACAACCTTCTCTTGCTCCTTATCCCAAAGGAAAAGCACTTGGTATTTACCTACTGAATTAGATGTCAGCAATGGGGATTTCATAGGTATCTTTTATTAAGTTAAAGAAATTCTGTTCTTGTCCTAGTGTGTTGAATATCAAACCTAACACAGAGGTGGATTATTTATTTTATTTTATTTTTGGAAATCACAAGGCTCTTCTTTTCTTCTGAAATGATTATGTAATTTTCATTATTTTTTCTACAAACAGAGTGTATTATATTAGCCAGCTTCAAATAAAACTTTCATTCCTGAGATAAATCTCACTTGTTCTAGAAATGCATTCCCTTCCGTTACTGGACTCAGTTTCTGAGTATTTTGTCAAGACTTTTTCATTTGTTCAAGAGTGATTCTGGGATTAGTTCCCTTTCATGTGGTGTCTCTGTGTCAATTGTGATAGCTGAAAGTACATGTTTAATTTTAAAAATCTTAATTAGCAAAGTACAGAAAATGTCTATGGAGTCTTATAAGTTTATTATACAACTAAACAGAGATTTGCAATATCTGTCCAAAGAAAATGATGACACTTTAGGAAGATTATCTATAGAAATTAAAAGACATTATTCATAAGTGGATATACAATATATACACGTAATGTAGGTATGAATCAATTATGAAAACCATTTAAAAAGCTAAACAGAAAGATACAGCAATTAGTATAAAATTACTCAAACTTTTTAATAGTTCCTTAAACCTACACTTTAAATTGGGGTAAGCTGAATGCTTTCATTCAAAAAACAAAAAATTATTTTTAGGGAAGTAGAGCGTTAGCTGTGAAAGCATTATAAAAGTGTTAAAATAACAACAGCACATTTCACAATGCCTTACTACAGTGTGGGAAAACACTACAATGAATCCAGATGTTTTCAAAATCATAATCAGAGAGCCCATATTAGCAAAAAAAAAAAAAAAAAAAAAGCTTAATAGATGTTTAAAAGAGAAAACTATTAATATTTAATAAAAGTCAAGAGAGTGTTGTTTTAAAAGTTTCAATAAATGCCTAAAGGGACAATCGAATAAAATTAGGATAATAAAGCATTATCCAAAAATAACAGATCTACAGGAAGAAATTTTGCTTAAATTATACATCAATAGATTTATTGTTTTCCTTAAATAGTACATGTTGTGTCGCTTTGAGAAAAAAGCCACTTTAGCCCTGGGACTGAGTATGTGCTTATCTACTACGCATATCTGGAAAATAAAACACATGTAGAAAGTATTTTTAAAGTCATTTTCCTCTAACTTTCTGTGGCTGCTCTGCCCCCAGCTGAGACAGTCCTGGGCTTCCTCCTGCTGCAGCTGCTCCTCCTCCATTTGGCTTTAATCAGGTGCAGAGCAGGAACTCTGCATCCTGTTGCTTCACTCTGATTAGGAGGAGTCAAATTCTACAAATCGGCATGTTTCTGCTTGTAGTGATTCTATTTGATGAATCATTTGCTTTTAAGTATTTGAAAAAGGGCCATTAATGAAACAGCAGCACAGTTTGTTGCTAGTTTCTGGTCTATTTATAATCAGCCACTCCAATGAACCAAACGTTGATCCTCTTCATCTACTGAGCATAAAATTAAACACTCAACAGAGAAGAATGGATATATGGGTAATCTGAAATAAAAGCAGTAGTCACCAACAACTGAGACCCAAATTTTAGTAGCTTTAATAATATTAAAATAGTAAATTCACAAAATAGAACATTTCATTGTTACCAAAACTTCAAATGAATATTTAAATGCTTAGTCCAAAAGCACATGGAATCAATCATTATCAACCATAAATATAGAATTAAAGATACAAAGCAATAAACAGCGAAATAGTAATAATACGATCAAGCAAAACATTTTTTCTTCATCTTTAGTCTTCTCCATACCTAAATTCATAAAACTCAATTTCCTAGATAAAGATAAGCAAGTTCCAAATTCATCTAGATTATGATTTTTGTTTGTTTGTTTTCTGAGACAAATGTTCTCTATGTAAGTAACCTGGCTATCCTGGAACTTGCTTTGTAAACTGGGCTGTCCTGAACTCACAGAGATCCACCTGTCTTTGCCTCCAGAGTGCTGAGATTAAAGACGTGCATCATCATGTCTGGCTCATAGATTACGATTGTTTAAAACATACATCTGGATTCATTGGGCATAGCAGCTAGATCCATTAAAAACAATGTCAGCAGGTTACCATCTTCCTCTGTCCACAGAAACGTGTGCTCTAGCCACAGGATGAGGTGACAGTTAAAATGCAGACGTCTGCATTGAGAGCCAGGCTTCCTTGGAGGAGAGTCTAGATTTGGGAGTTGCCAGATGGTAGTCTCACTAAAAGTTGGCCATTGTCTCTTTCTTGATATGATGAAATTGCTAATATCAAATGACCTTTCAGAAACTCTGTTAAGCCCAAGGACAGGAAAGGCTCAGCCTGACATTGAGGAAAATGCTTTCAGTTGAAACCTAACTAAGCTTTGTAAAACAACACCACAAAGGGTGACAGAAACAGCATGTATAAGCCACAGCAATCCCAAGCAGATATAACATCCCAAGAACATGGAGAAAAGGAACCAACATGGAGCAAAACTTAAAAACAATCTCACTGTTTGGTGAGGAAGGGGTAGACAACCTGAAAGGGTGTATCTTCACAGTACTAAATGAAAATGAGTGGGTGTAGGAGATATTACCACACTGCTAGGGGAAATGTCACATGACCCCACTCCTAGAGGAAGAGTAATAATCAATGGCTGATACGAAAGAGAAAATAAGCTGTTTTTGGGGCAAGCTGCTTAATAGGTTAATAAAACCCAAGTGGTCAGCCCTAATCATGTTGACCATGTCTACAGAAGAGCAAGCACAACACTAAATGGGCTCAGGAAAAGTGAGGGGTGGAAATAATATAAATAGAATATTTATGTGTGAAATTTTTCTAAAGAAATTTCTTAAAGGAAAGAGGGAAAAATCAAAAGCAAAAATAACTTATCAAATTCTCTAATAATAACACTACAAAGTAACACCACTTCACTTAACGGGATAAAATCAGGCTTATTAGCTACCCAATATTTGTAAAGTATATCACAGAGAAAGAAATCTAAACTAAAATATGCATTTTCAAATGCCATTCTTTTAACTGTGTGTCTGACTAAATTGAATATACATTCTTCCAAGAAGATGCTAAGATCTTACTTTACATGCAGTAGTAATGCTGGCATCAGTAAAATTTTAGCATCCTAATCATGTAACATTAAAACTTTAGAGCACACAAAAAAGAAAAACCTAAAATTTCAGCAAGTTAAAACTATGTAACTATTTAGAGCAGTGGTGTCAGGACCTCTTTGCAAGTCATGAGTTGCATCTCAGCTATCCTGCATATCAGATATTTACATTACCACTCATAACAGTAGCAAAGTTAGTTATGAAGTAGCAGTGAAAATAATTTTATGATTGAGGGTGACCACAACATAAGGAACTGTTTTTAAAGGACTGAAGCATTAGAAAGGTTGAAAAAACTGACTTGTCCTTTAAAAACTCTATGGACTATTGTTGTTACTCTTGGCTTCCCACCAGGATAAAATAGTAAGATACTATTGATGATAGATATACCATTTGCTTAAGTTTTAGGATATAGAGAAATCACCTAGAAATGAGGTAGAAGCAAGGTGGAAACTTCCTCCTTGCTGGCTAGCTTTTATAGTACTAGAAGTTACTGTAGAGGTTGCTTGAAGGATAATTGTCATCAGTATTCTTACCCATCTGTGGGCCAGGTGTGCCCCACAACCTTCTAAGCAAGATATGTCTATGAACTCAGTAGTGGCATTACTACTGTGGCAGTAACCAACCATTCTCATGATTTTATTTGAGGACTACTTTCAACACAGGGAATTCTGCCAGGTACTGTAAAAATATTCAAGTACTCATGGCTAGGGAGGTCAGAGGCACTAGGGCAACATTACTACTGTTGTTTTGCTAAATTGGACAAGGAGTCAAACTACCATGATCAAACTATAACAAAAATATTCACGATCATATCCACAGACAAGTTCTGCTCTCAGCCTTGGTCAGAGAAGCTTCCTTTTACAGTGTAGATAGTGAATCCAGAGATGCATGTGTTCAAGACACTGAGAATAAGTGACTGTTAAGTGTTCCGTCCTATATAAGACTTCTATACCACTCCTTCTAATCAACAGGGAATACTGTGTAAGAGACGGTAGAAAAAATTTAAGAGTTTGATGATAGCCCACATCAAGCCTGCACAAAACTGAGTCTCTCAACAGGTGGCCAACTGGCTATTAACAGAGTCTGAGGAAAGCTGGGTTACTGCCTTTAGTTTAGTCACTGGTTGGTCTACCATGCTCCGGTGGATAGTTTCACATCCATGTTCCATGGACAGTATGAGTTAAACTCAGTGAGTCATAAAACAAAAAGACATGAAAATGTAGTAAAGGGACTTGTAGGAAGAGGAGGGAGTTGACTTGGGTAGGAAGGGGTAAGAGAGGGTGGAGTAAAGAATAACCAGAATGCATCATGCATATGTACGAAATTGTCAAAGAATAAATTCAAGAAAAACCATGTTTAATCTAATATCATATGGTTAAAATGATTGTTAAAATCATTTATAATTGTTTTATGTAATTTATTTCCTTTAATTCACAGATCCTGGGATTTATTGGCCAGAAAGGCCGGACTTTGGGTGCAGGTCCTATAATCTCAGTAAAGCGTTAGCAAGCTGTGCTCTTAGAGATATTGTTAAATAGCTTTCACTTAACACCATAGTAAAAACTTTTCTCAACTCACAGGCAAATTACACCACCATAAATACACATTTATATTCTCAGTTTTAAAAAGTAAGAAAAGGTCTTAAAAGAAGACAAGACTATTTATAAAGAATACCAGTAGCAAAAAAACCCAAAGAGATAGAATATTTTCATATTGCTAAGGAAAATATTGACAATTCAGAAATTTTTAACTAGCCAAAGTACCATTTCAGGATTATAGGAACATGGCGATATTGTCAGATGAAGGAGAGATAAACATGTTTTTTGTTTAGATCACAAGTGGAGGATGAGAAAAGACTTGTAGAGAGAGCAGGTGATGTTTATCCCCTTAGAAGTCGAACCACTGTGTGGGAAAGATTGCTTGTTAACCAGCTGAAAAACATCCTTGAACAAATTCTAAGAGGAGGTATAAATGTGAGCCAAAAACAAGAGGTGGGGCCTTTGAAGGCTTGGGATAGTTTTGGCTGTTCACTGCTCCACTTCAAGACGCTCCTAGAGAGAACTGCTCACTCTAGGGCTTCAGGACTCCAGGCTCTGGCTGAGGTTTCAGGTTCTGGTTGCTCCAGGTTCCAGCAGAAGAAATCCTACTGATTACACCAGGAGAATCGTACCTCAGAACTGATATCCTTACGGTTTCATTATTGTATTCTTTAATCTTCTTTTCCTATTGTTTAGGTTAGTTGGGTTATAAAGTGAGGTACTCTCGGTTAATAAGTTCGCAATAAAATATATTTGTTAAGAAAATTGGGCCTACAGTCAGACAAAAGCAGAGTCTATAATTCAGATAACTCATAAAGACTAGGCTTGAATATAAGAGATCCTAACTAAAAAACAAAGAACTGTATAGAAGAAGAAATGGTGAGTGAAACTGGTGACCATATGCAATCATGGTTAATTATCAGCCATGCCAAAAATGAAGCAAGTAAAAAAACAAAACAAAACAATTAATCTGGAAACCAGGCAAACTGAAGAATTACATTATTGGTAAGCAAACTAAAACATGGATCGTAGATCAGAGTTCAAACATTTGGAGTAGAAAAATACTATTGATTTAAACTTCAGTATATATATATATATATATATATATATACATATATATATATATATATGCATAAAAACAAAAATATACACATTATAAATTCTAACTAGAAGCCAAGGGACAAGTTATAAAATTCAAAAGACCTATAGGCAAGAAACATGGGGAAAAAAGATGCAAAGACAAAGCAGAAAATATGAACTAGCATTTGGAAGACAAAAAAAAAAAAAAAAAAAAAAAAGAGGAATAAAATAGCCCAAGGAAATAAAGGATATTAAGATACTGGTACATTTTGATCAAATCCTCAATTTATATTTTAAATATGAAAGGCTTAATACTCAGAAATTTAGTTCCATGGAGGCCCACTAAAATCTGTTCAAAAAGCAAAGAAAGCCAAAGAGCCAACACCTGGCCCTGGGCTGCCAACACCCTGGGGTTGCTGACCAAGTGGCTGTCTTTATCTCCAGGTGTAGAAAGTGACCCATGTTTTCTCACTTCACACCCAAAAGGCTCCTGAGGGCCTAGTTCCCAGGCATTCCCAAAACTGGGCTCATCTGTTCTGCTTTCCCAGCCCTGCACTAACACCTTCAGTATGGACCGTGAATTAATGAAGTAGAAATAAGGATAAAGTGGTCTTTTTCAAACATAAAAGCCAAGTAAATAATGCCCTTGCAATTTATAAGCAAGACAAAGTTTAAACCACAGACCTTTCTTCTTAGTGACTAAGAACTTTATTTTCAGAATCATCAGCATCTGAGAGGTCAGTTTTGCTTTCTCTTACTGGTTACAAAAGTAAGCTTAGCGCAAATACCTTTTTTGTCTTTGTACAATTTGTACATGCTATTATCAAAACATGTAACTTTAGTATTAACATTTTCTACACTGCTCATAAGCATTTTCAGTATTTCCTAGGAATTTTTCCCAGTGACTAGTTTGAAAACGTGGCAAAAAGGAGCCATGCTTTCAAGATAGGTATACAGAATAGTACCTATTAGTCAAGTCTAACTTAGTTGCTGTGCAACACAAGTGCCATGCCTTAATTTTTTTCATTGAACACTTTCTACATAAAAAGCTTTATAGTAATTCTGTGATGTTATCAGAAAATAACCCATGAGGGCTGACACAGGCTTAAGGACCTGAACTAAGTCTCCAGAATCCATATCAAAGTAGAAGGAGACAAAGGCTCTACAAAGTTGTTCTCTGAAATATATACATAAACTTTAAAAAAAATATATTGAAAAGGAAAAATAAATTTTTTCCAAGGATAGGTAGAGACATATAAAGTATAACATAATACTAAAGCCAAAGAAAACATATAAAAAAAAATTCCCTAGATTTCTAGAGAACAGATTAACAAAAACATAAGCAAAGCTACAATGATAAACTAAGACATAGAACAAGAGAATATAAAAACTAGAACCCAGTCTAAAATGTATTCATGAAGAAGGCGAGCACTTTTAGATCCGCACTCTAAAGGTTGAGGTCTTCCCATCAAGAGAGTGATGCTCATGGAGAGCAGCCTGGACCTAAGGCAAACACAGACAGAATCCCGAGGAGGCACCAGGGCAGCTTGGCAGCACAGTCTAAGGGAATGACATAGGAGCAAAGGAGGAAGCCTAATATGGACAAAGTTTACAACACACAGAAAGATCTGAATTCCAGGGCGTAATTATTTTTCCCTTTCATTTGATATTTCCTTGATAGCCCTGAAGGGGACCATGGAGAAGCAACTGGAAAAGATTATTTTTACTGCATAAGATACAAAGAAATAGCAAAAGAAGCTCTTATAAGAATATGCAAATCTAGGCAAAATCTGTGAAAGAAAACGAACACTACAGGAGGAAATTTGCATTTTACTAAAGAAGCCAAATAACAGGATTTACTGAGCACTGAACACAGATTTTAAAAGGGAGGATTCTATAGAAACAAAAGTAAGGGGACAAGGAAGCAAGGAGAGTGCGTGACAGGTACTAGAACATAGTGTAATCAGAGACAGTAATAAGAAGCTAGCATGTACACTTCATAGTTTACAAATAAAGTCATGTAATTAAAGACGGACTTTTATAATGAAAAGTACAAAGTTCAGAAATTATCTGAAAAATGGAAACATTTTAGAAGAAAACTAAAATTATATTGTGTTAATCACATGGTTTCCTATCATGGCAGGACACATCTAACTCCCACTAAAATCCTTTTCTATACATGTGGTTCCACCAAAAGTCTAGTATCTTTGATTCTCTGAACAAAGGTTTTAATAAGCTTCAAATCATTAAAGAAGTACAAATTTCTAGAAAAGAGCATTGCTTAAAGGGAGCCATTATAAAAGGTCTACTTCAAAAAGTCTAACTTATAAGAAAGCATGTTAAGTAGTTCAATACATTTTGTTTTTCTATTTTAGCAACTTTTAAGAGTAAAGATACTTCCACCAGGCCAACAGTCTCATTCGGCTTAGAACAACTGGTGAAGGTTAGCTTGCTTAGTTAGCATCCTTATGTGGACACAGAACACCCTTCAAGAGAAAAAGATCACTTAACTGAATGTAAACGTGTTTCAGGTTTCTGAGTGGAGAAAAGGTAAACATAGTTTTATATCCCAAATCATTTACCCCTATGATTATCTCATCTACCAGAACACCAAAATCAATTTCACTGGACTTTCATTTATGCTTTATAATGGGAAAAAAATGACACATTTCCAAATTTGATTAACCAAAACAAAAATTCCTAGGATACCCCATGCGATTCCGAGTGGACTGAACAATACATCTTAGCCACTCAGGACAAAAGGTCATTTGGAAGGGATGTGCCTTTAAGGGCTTACAAAGGCTTCGTCTCCAGCCCTGTAATGAAAAAGGAAGCAGATCTCAGTGGAGGAAGGATGCCCACTTTAAATAAGGAAATGGGTCTGCAGGATGCACACACACTGCTTTCTGTCAATGATAAGACCAGTCCACAAAACCAGCCCCAGACGGCTTGAGCTTTCATGCAGAAGACCTGCAGAGCATGCTTAAAATAAACAAAACGACAAGCAATGTGTCCACTCACCATTTTATTAAATGATTTATGTCTTCATAACAGAGGCTAGTAAATACTGAGGACTATATTCCAGTTAAGAGCTGTAATTACTGGTGTGATGACTGTATGCCAGGATCAACGCCAATAATGTTTTGGAAAGAGGCATACTTTAAAGTTTATGAGGATAATTATGCAAGATAAATGGCTTTGCTGAGCTTTTTTTTTTTTTTTTTTTTTTTAACCAGGGGGAATAAGAAGGCAGAGATTCCCTAAGACTTTTACCCTAATTAAAAATAATATTACCTATGAACTATAAAGCACTTTATTAAAGTTTAAAGCATTTTATTAATGTTTAAGACAATAAATCTGATATCTGAACATATGCTCATTTAGTTTAATTTTAGTCATCACCTTTGGCCTTCTCCGACTTCTGTGTGTGTGTGTGTGTGTGTGTGTATCTCTTCCTCTTGCATACATGCACACAATTTCCTCAGATGTTTTTCAGCTACAATAAATTCTAATCTTTATTTAATTGCTTGGAGATGGCTGTCCAATCTGTCAACCTGCCTTGCCTCTGAGTCACCTTATTTCTTCTCACTCCGTAGTGACTTACCACCTAAAGATATGGCAGAACAGGTAAAGGGCGGGCCCAGAAAAACCCACTATACTCTGTGATGAGGGAGCATAGTTCATGACCTCATCCATCCCACTCCTCAGCGTTCTTGGTAAACATGGACTATTATTCATTCTGAAAAATTTGTATCAAATGTGGCCTGCTTATTTAAATTATGTTCTACAGAAATCTGTGACCAAGTAGGGTTGGTTTACAAAATAACTATGTATGTACACTCACAGAGTTCTACTAGGACAGTTCAAAGAAAGAGAGCTCACCTTAAAATGTGTACCTATACCTGGAATAGCAGCACATTTTAAAGAGGTGACTTTCAGCTGGATGGTGGTGGTGCACGCCTTTAATCCCAGCACTCGGGAGGCAAAGGCAGGTGGATCGCTGTGAGTTCAAGGCCAGCCTGGTCTACAAAGTGAGTCCAGGACAGCCAAGGCTACACAGGGGAACCCTGTCTTGAAAAACCAAAAAAAAATAAAATAAAACAAAATAAAGAGGTGATTTTCATTAAGTGGTAACTTAAACTTAATGATATTTCAAATTATGATTGGAAGGTTCATGAAATACTACTTGTTCTGCATGGTGCATTCTTGGAGGAGTATTACCCTAGTCCTAATCACACCCTGTACTATAAAACCGATGGCATGCCTCCTGTCAAACCATTAAGCTGTCTTTCTCACTGAGATGGCAAGGGTAATGTGCTATGGGAACAGCAGAGAGAAGTACCTGGGAGGAGACAAGTACCCATATGAACATCCAGACAGAGCCATGTCATTCCACAGTGCCCAATGCACAGGAGGCCAGAGGCTGTCCCTGTGGGTTGTTGTCTTTCTCTTCCACGAGGCCCTCAACCTTTTTATCTGGCCTACTTTATTTTATTTTATTTTTTTTATTAATTTATTCTTGTTACATCTCAATGTTTATCCCATCCCTTGTATCCTCCCATTCCCCCCCCCCATTTTCCCATTATTCCCTTCCCCTATGACTGTTCCTGAGGGGGATTATGTCCCCCTATATATTCTCATAGGGTATCAAGTCTCTTCTTGGCTACTTGCTGTCCTTCCTCTGAGTGCCACCAGGTCTCCCCCTCCAGGGGACATGGTCAAATGTGAGGCACCAGAGTACGTGAGAAAGTCGTATCACACTCTCCACTCAACTGTGGAGAATATTCTGACCATTGGCTAGATCTGGGAAGGGGTTTAAAGTTTACCTCCTGTATTGTCCTTGGCTGGTGCCTTAGTTTGAGCGGGACCCCTGGGCCCAAATCTGCCTATCATATTGTTCTACTTGTAGATTTCTAGGACCCTCTGGATCCTTTTATTTTGCTGTTCTCCCATGCGTCTCTCATTTAGAGTCCCAATAGGATGCCTTCCCCTCTGTCCCAGTTTCCTGGTAAGTGAAGGCTTTCGTGGGACATGCCCCTTGGGCTAGTATGCAGATATAAGTGAGTATATACCATTTGATTCTTTCTGCTTCTGGGTTAACTCACTCATTATGATCATTTCTAGCTCAATCCATTTATCCACAAATTTCGGGAATTCCTTGTTTTTAATAGCTGAGTAGTATTCCATAGTGTATATGTACCACAGTTTCTTTATCCACTCTTCTACTGAGGGACACTTAGGCTGTTTCCATGTTCTGGCTATTATGAATAAGGCTGCTATGAACATGGTGGAGCAAATTTTCTTGTTGTGTGCTGGAGCATCTTCTGGGTATATTCCAAGGAGTGGAATAGCTGGGTCTTGAGGAAGCCCTATTCCCATTTTTCTGAGATAGCACCAGATAGATTTCCAAAGTGGCTGTACTAGTTTGCATTCCCACCAGCAATGAAGGAGTGTTCCTCTCTCCCCACATCCTCGCCAGCATGTGATGTCGCTTGAATTTTTGATCTTAGCCATTCTGCTGGGTGTAAGATGGAATCTCAGAGTTGTTTTGATTTGCATTTCCCTGATGACTAAGGAGGTTGAGCATTTCTTTAAGTGTTTCTCAGCCATTTGATACTCCTCTGTTGAGAATTCTCTGTTTAGTTCCAAGCCCCATTTCTCAATTGGGTTATTCGGTTTGGTGGTGTTTAATTTCTTGAGTTCTTTATCTATTTTGGATATTAGACCTTTGTCAGATGTAGGGTTGGTGAAGATTTTTTCCCAGTCTGTAGGCTGTCGCTTTGTTCTCTTGACAGTGTCTCCTGCCTTACAGAAGCTTCTCAGCCTCATGAGGTCCCATTTATTAATGGTTGACATTAAGGCCTGGGCCGTTGGTGTTCTGTTCAGGAAGTTGTCTCCTGTGCCAATATGTTCCAGGCTCTTTCCCACTTTTTCTTCTAAGTGGCTTAGTGTCTCTGGTTTTATGTTGAGGTCTTTAATCCACTTGGATTTGAGTTTTGTGCAAGGTGACAAATATGGGTCCAGTTTCATTTTTTTACACATAGACCTCCAATTAGACCAGCACCATTTGTTGAAGATGCTATCCTTTTTCCATTGAATGGATTTGGCTTCTTTGTCAAAAATCAAGTGACCATATGTGTGTGGATTCATATCTGGGTCTTCGATTCGATTCCACTGATCAACCAGCCTGTTGCTGTGCCAGTACCATGCTGTTTTAAATACTATTGCTTTATAGTACAGTTTGAGATCAGGTATGGAGATTCCTCCGGAGCATCTTTTATTGTACAAGATTGTTTTAGCTATTCTGGGTTTTTTGTTTTTCCATATGAAGTTCAGAATTGAACTTTCAATGTCTTTAAAAATTGTGTAGTTATTTTGATAGGGATTGCATTGAATCTGTAGATTGCTTTTGGTAGGATGGCCATTTTTACTATGTTAATTCTCCCGATCCATGAGCAAGGAAGATCACGCCATCTTCTCAGGTCATCTTCAATCTCTTTCTTCAGAGTTTTGAAATTTTTTTCATACAAGTCCTTCACTTGCTTAGTTAGGGTAACTCCTAGATATTTTATATTGCTTGTGGCTAATGTGAAGGGTGTGGTTTTCCTAATTTCTTCCTCTGCAAGCTTGTCATTTGTGTATAGGAAGGCTACAGACTTTTTTGAGTTAATTTTGTATCCAGCCAATTTGCTGAAGGTGTTTATCAGCTTTAGGAGTTCTCTGGTGGAGTTTTGAGGGTCACTTATGTACACTATCATATCATCTGCAAAGAGGGATAATTTGACTTCCTCCTTTCCCATTTGGATACCCTTGATCTCCTTTTGTTGTCTTATTGCTCTGGCTAGAACTTCGAGTACTATATTGAAGAGATATGGAGAGAGTGGGCAGCCTTGCCTTGTTCCCGATTTGAGAGGAATTTCCTTGAGTATCTCACCATTTACTTTGATTTTGGCTATTGGCTTGCTGTATATAGCCTTTATTATGTTGAGGAAAGTGCCTTGTATCCCCGATCTCTCTAAAACTTTAAACATGAATGGGTGTTGAATTTTATCAAATGCTTTCTCTGCATCCAAAGAGATGATCATGTGGTTTTTTATTTTCAGTTTGTTTATATGGTGGATTACATTGATGGATTTCCGTATATTAAACCATCCCTGCATGCCTGGAATGAAGCCTACTTGGTCATGATGAATGATATCTTTGATGTGCTCCTGTATTCGTTTTGCAAGTATTTTATTTAGTATTTTTGTATCTATGTTCATAAGAGAAATTGGTCTGAAATTCTCTTTCTTTGTTGAGTCTTTGTGAGGTTTAGGTATCAATGAGACTATGGCCTCATAGAATGAAGTTGGTAATTTTCCATCCATTTCTATCTTTTGGAGTAGCTTGAAGAGTATCGGTATTAGCTCGCCCTTAAAGGTCTGGTAGAATTCTGCACTGAAACCATCTGGCCCTGGGCTTTTTTTGGTTGGGAGACCATCGATGATTGCTTCTATTTCTGTAGGGGAAATGGGACTATTTAACTTGTTTATCTGTTCTTCATTCAACTTTGGCAAGTGAACTTGATCAAGAAAATCGTCCATTTCCCTTAGATTTTCAAATTTTGTGGCGTATATGCCTTCAAAGTAGGATCTTATGATTCTTTGAATTTCTTCAGTGTCTGTTGTTATGTCTCCCTTTTCATTTCTGATTTTGTTCATTTCAATACTGTCTCTCTGCCTTTTAGTTAGTTTGGCTAATGGTCTGTCTATCTTGTTGATTTTCTCAAAGAACCAGCTTTTGGTTTTGTTGATTCTTTGGACTGTTTTCTTAGTTTCTAATTTGTTAATTTCAGCCCTGAGTTTGATTATTTCCAGGCGTCTACTCCTCTTGGGTGTTTCTGCTTCTTTTTTTTCTAGGGCTTCCAGTTGTGTTGTTAAGATGCTTATGTGCGATGTTTCCAATTTCTTTTTAAAGGCACTTAGTGCTATGAATTTTCCTCTTAGCACTGCTTTCAATGTATCCCACAAATTTGGGTATGTTGTTTCTTCATTTTCATTGAATTTCAGAAACTCCTTGATTTCTTTCTTTATTTCTTCCCTGACCCAGGTGTCATTTAGCAGAGAGTTGTTTAGTTTCCACAAACGTGTAGGCTTTTTGTTATTTCTGTTGTTGTTGAATTGCAGCCTAAGAGCATGGTGATCTGATAGGATACAAGATATTATTTCAATCCTCTTGTATCTGTTGAGGCTTGCTTTGTGACCTACGATGTGATCAATTTTGGAGAAGGTTCCATGGGGTGCAGAGAAGAAGGTGTATTCTTTCTTGTTTGGGTGAAAGGTTCTATAGATATCTGTTAGATCCATTTGACCCATGGCATTGGTTAATGATGTTATTTCTCGGCTTAGTTTCTGTTTCAATGACTTATCCTTCAGTGAGAGTGGGGTGTTGAAGTCTCCCACTATTATTGTGTGGGGATCGATGTGTGGTTTAAGCTTTTTTAGCAGATCTTTTACATATGTGGGTGCCCTTGTATTGGGAGCATAGATGTTCAGAATTGTGATGTCATCTTGGTTGACTTTACCTTTGATGAGTATGAAGTGTCCTTCCTCATCCCTTTTGATTAATTTTGGTTGAAAGTCTATTTTGTTCGATACTAAAATGGCTACACCTGCTTGCTTCTTGTGACCATTTGCTTGGAATATTTTTTTCCAACCTTTTACCCTGAGGTAATGCCTTTCATTATGGGTGAGATGTGTTTCTTGGATGCAGAAGAATGTTGGGTCTTGTTTATGTACCCATTCAGTTAGTCTGTGTCTTTTTATTGGAGAATTGAGGCCATTGATGTTGAGAGATATTAATGACCAGTGACTGTTAAGAGTCTTAATTTTGATGTTGTTTCCAGTCGAGCGTTTGTGTAGTTGTGTTTTTGCCATGGGATAGTTATCTATTTCCTGGGTAGTTTTGGTTGTAGCTTGACCCTTTGGGATGGAGTTTTCCTTCTAGTACCTTCTGTAAAGCTGGGTTTGTGGATAGGTACTGTTTGAATTTGTTTTTGTCATGGAATATTTTGTTTTCTCCATCAATGGTTATTGATAATTTTGCTGGGTAAAGTAGTCTGGCCTGGCATCTGTGTTCTCTTAGGGTTTGCAGGATCTCTGTCCAGGCCCTTCTGGCTTCTATGGTCTCTGCTGAGAAGTCGGGTGTAATTCTGATAGGTTTACCATTAAATGTTATTTGGCCCTTTTCCCTTGCAGCTTTTAATATTTTTTCTTTGTTCTGCATGTTTTGTGTTTTGATTATTATGTGGCGGGCAGTTTTTCTTTTCTGGTCAATTCTATTTGGTGTTCTGTAGGCCTCTTGTATGTTTATAGGCATTTCTTTCTTTAGATTGGGGAAATTTTCTTCTATGATTTTGTTGAGAATAGTTTCTGGGCCCTGGAGTCTTATGTCTTCTCTTTCTTCAATGCCTATTATCCGCAAATTTCTTCTTTTCATGGTGTCCTTAATTTCTTGGATGTTTTGTGTCAGGAGTTTTCCAGATTTGGCATTTTCTTTAATAGTTGATTCAATATCTGTGATTGTATCTTCTAGCCCTGAGATTCGTTCTTCCATCTCTTGGATTCTGTTAGAAAAGCTCACCTCTGTGTTGCTCGCCTTCTTCTCTGAGGTCTCACGTTCTCGTTTTTCTTCTGTCTGTGTGTTTATCATTGAATCCATTTACATTTTCAGATCTTGAACTGATTTTTTGATTTCTTTCATCTGATTTTTTGTATATTCCTGAGTTTCTTCCATTGCCTCTTTATAGGTCTTCAGAGCTTGAACCGTTTTAGTTATTTCTTTCATCTGGTTGTTTGCATTTTCCTGCAATTTTTCCAGTTCCACTCTATGTGCTTCTTTTATGTCTCTCACCTGTTTGTCTGCGTCTTCCTGCATTTGATTACGAATTTTATTTGTTTCCTCCATTATCATCCTCATTACTAAGGATTTGAGGTCATTTTCTTGTATTTCCGTTGTATTTGAGTTCTCTGGGTGGTTTTCTTTGGGATAGCTGGAAACTGGAGACGCCATGTTGTTTTGGGGTTTTTTGCGTATGCTTTTTCGTTGTCCTTTAGACATCTTGCCGTCTTTGTTTTTGTTGGGTAGCTTCCAGAGTTGAATGGAGGGTGTCTGACGATAGATTCACTTGTTTTCTTACAATTTCCCTAGGCTGCGAGCTCAAAGCTTCACTGGTGTGGATGTTAGGAGGTTAGCCCTGTTGTTCTGGTCTCTCACAGCCAGTGATCCTCAGTCCCCCTCTGCTGTGGATCCTGCAATTGTTCTGGGTCTCTGAATGAGCGTTGGGTCAGGCCAAGGTATCCACAGCCTTCTGTGTTCCCTGCCAAGTCCAGCCAGGAGCACTGGGACCGAACCACGGGCAGAACTCAGCTAGATTCTCAGGGCCTGAACCGTCTGCCAAGCTCAGCTAGGGATTTTGGGCCCAAAATGCACACAGGGTCCAGCCAGAATTTTTGGGCTGGGACTACGCACCAAGCTCCACTAGGGCCTTTTGGCCCAAAGTGCGTGCTGTGGTCAGTTATTGACTCAGGGCCCGAACTGACCACCAATCTCAGCCAGGAATTCTGGATTCAAACTGCACACTGTGTCCAACCAGAGTCTTAGAGCTGGTGGAACCGAGAGCTCTGTCCAGCCTGTGCCACAGCAGGAGAACTGCGGCTGCTCTGAGTTAGCGCCAGTGGTGGAGCAAGTGCTCCGCCCGGACTGTGTCCCCGCAGGGGAGCTGCCGCTGAGCTGAGGTGGTGCCTAGGATGGAACCGAGCACGTCACCAAGCCTGCGCCACAGCAGGAGAACTGCGGCTGCTCTGAGTTAGTGCCAGTGGTGGAACAAGTGCTCCGCCCGGACTGTGTCACCGCAGGGGAGCTGCCGCTGAGCTGAGGTGGTGCCTAGGATGGAACTGAGCACGTCACCAAGCCTGTGCCACAGCAGGAGAACTGCGGCTGCTCTGAGTTAGCGCCAGTGGTGGAACAAGTGCTCCGCCCGGACTGTGTCACCGCAGGGGAGCTGCCGCTGAGCTGAGGTGGTGCCTAGGATGGAACCGAGCACGTCACCAAGCCTGCGCCACAGCAGGAGAACTGCGGCTGCTCTGAGTTAGCGCCAGTGGTGGAACAAGTGCTCCGCCCGGACTGTGTCCCCGCAGGGGAGCTGCCGGTGAGCTGAGGTGGTGCCTAGGATGGAACCGAGCACGTCACCAAGCCTGCGCCACAGCAGGAGAACTGCAGCTGCTCTGAGTTAGCGCCTGTGGTGAAACCAAGTGCTCCGCCCAGACTGTGTCACCGCATGGGGGCTGCCGCTGAGCTGAGGTGGTGCCTAGTGTGGAGCAGCGTGCTCAACTAAGCCTGCGCCACAGCAGGGGCGCTATGGCCACGCTGAGTTAGTGCCTCAGGCAGAATTGTTTGCTGGGCCGGGCCAATACCCGGGACTCTGGGGCCGAACTGTCCGCCGAGTCCAGTCTGGGTCCAAAGGCTCCACGCGACCCAAATCCTGCCCCGAGTCCCCTCTCCCGCAGCAATTCCCCCCAGCCACCACACCAATCGCCTCCACCGGAAGGCTATGAGCTGCAAACCTCAGCCGCCGCTGCTGGTGCCGCTGGTGCTGCTGCCTCTGCCGCTGCCGCTCCGATCAGAGAAAAACCACACTCCTCCCGTGTGCAGGGGCACGCAGGTCCTCCGCACCCTGGTCCCTCCGAACCGTGGAGCACTCCTGCTGCCGTGATGTTCGGACCTCGGTGTTCCTGGCTCAGAAATCTGTGCAATTCCCTGAATTGTTCACTGGAGCCTCCAAACGCGGTCCACACTGCTCGCCGCCATCTTGGATCCCCCTATCTGGCCTACTTTAAAAGATCATTTCAAAAATTGGAATGAATGAGAATAAACGGAGACCAAAAATTTTAAAGTATGTTGAGGATACAAGGTGAAAATATCTGTTAGAGAAAGATAAGCAATAAGACAATTGAGGAAAATACTCATAAAGTACCTGAAGTGTTTTCTGGTGCTTATTCTTATTTTAGCATCTGACAATTTGTAGCGGGGAGGTTAAGAGGGGGTACATGATTTTAAGTGGTTCATTTTCTATCTTACATAGACCTTGCTCCATATATAAAAATCAACATAAAATGCCTTCTTATTTTAAATTTCCCAAGGATTTGCAGCAAACAATTTGTACAACTGACTTGACCACTATAAGTCTTGGGGGTTTAACTCCTCTCTGGGGACCAATGACATGTCCACCAAGAAGAATTTATAAGACTCACTATAATCGTTCCTTTGCAACTGTTACTTTCTGATGGTGAAGGTAATATATATCTTTTAAAAATAGTACCCTTGCCAAAATATGTATTGGCTCCAAACAAGACCATATGCACTAGACAAACATAGTAAAACTGCTATAAAATGTTTCACTAAAATGTGAGCGTACTTTAGGTCAAAGCACATTGCTGAGAGATGTAGTGTTCTACAACCCACATTTCACTAAAACCTGAAAAGCCAAAGACAAGAGTATCATCGTTAGGATGCAACATGACTACAATAACAGTTTCGCCGATTGCTTTATTATAAACAAAATCAATTATTACTGTGTCAACTCTCTCACACATAAAAATGATCGTATTACTTCCCTATGCCAGGGTCGAAAATTCAAATGCCTATGGAGCCAGGCATGTAATATAAGTCAGTGAAAGAGGCCAGGTGCAGGCTATGCTAAACTCGATGTCTCTGCTCTAATGTGCATAAAGGAACCTCCTGTTAGAACGCATCTCCTGATAGCAGATGTTGGTGAGGCCTGCAACTCTGCATTTCTGACAAGCTTCATAGAGAGGCAGAGAGCCCAGAAAGCTTCCTCTTCTCCATGGGCTCTTGGCCTCAGAAAGGTCACAAGAGCTCCTCATCCGGCATGCACTTCTAACCTCCTCTACACTCCAGGACTCATGGAAAGTGATGTCACAGGTGTAAACGAGCAAATAAAAATGCCCACGTTACCAGGATTAACAGATGGAGAAAAACACTCACTAAAATGAGCAAGTGAATAGTTTAACCTAGTTCTGAGCATCTGGAAAAAAATTGCCAAGAGGAAGCATGTATTAGAGCGAAAGATAGGACAGATTTAGATGGGATGCTAAGAGAAATCTCCTTAGGAATGCAAGGGTTGAATGCGTGAAAATAAGAAGGAAAAGCAATTAGGATGTGTAGATAAAAAAACAAAGAAAGCAGAGGTATACAGGGAAGCTGGAAGTGCTTGTGGACTGTCAGAGAGGCCAGAGGAGTGAGTGAACAGCAGTCAGCAAGCAGAGTATAGCACACAGTGGTTCACAGCGCTCTTATGACTTATGGCCATAGTCACCTTTATCTGGACTCTCTAGCACTCGTAAATAGATTAGCATATTAATTATATATTTTATGAATTAATCATTAGCCATTTTTATCAATGCCTAATTCTTTCTGTTAAACAACATTAAAATACATAATTCCAGGGCTGGAAGTAATAATAGTGTATGTGTTTAGTATATGCAAGACCTTCCAATGGAGGAGGGAGGAAAATATAATAACAAGGACATATTTAGATAATCAGAATGTTTACTGAAATGTTCATAATTGAAGGTCCATAGGGAGTGAAGAAAGATGACAGATGTGAGGGCCTCTAAAGAGACAAATGAGGAATAAAATCCCAACAAAGATAACACTCAGCTGCCCTTCATCTCTCACTGGTACTATCAGTTCATCACCTAGAAGATATAATCAGTGAACTCTTTTTTGGGGCTGGTGGTGTTTAGGTCACATGGCAATGCCTCTATTTCCCAGGGAACCTATGTGATACATTTAATAGGAGAGTGGCCCAGGTTAAGGACATGATAACAGGAGTAAAACTAATTTTCTTTTTACCATTCTGATACAGAGTTCTACACACCTGGAAATTGTGGGCCAAATCTTCACTCTTCCTCAGGTGTCCACAAAGTTTAATGGATTTCATCTTTATGAATCTTGTTCTCGGCATACTTTATATATACTTACACTTTCCCAGTGCCTCACTTTCTTCCTCACCAGTATTAAACATATTTTCTCTTGGCTTAGTGTATCCTTGTAATCACTAAGGTGCCTTAATAATTTTTGAAATAAGGTCTAAAATTATTTCATCCATTAAAAATTTACTGCATGCCTACCAGGCATGCATGCATGCATACATACATACATACATACATACATACATACTAACAAAAAATTTCTTCTCTAACAAGCTTATAAAAAGTACACAGACACAGGCAAAGGGAGAGGCGGGGATGTGATCACAAGGCATCTGACTTACCAAACAATGTAAACAAGTAGTGGCAATGTCTTCACTAACACAAAATTAATTCAGTTAGCTGATGTATCTTCACCAAAGTCATGGTAAAACTGAATACAAGCCATATTTCTAGATATAATATGATTATTCTTACTGATTTCCTATCAATTTACTGATTCTTTTTTATTAATATATTCTATTAATTTATTCATGTTACATCTCAATTGTTATCCCATCCCTTGTATCCTCCCATTTTCCCCCTACTCCCCTCCCCTATGACTGTGACTGAGGGGGACCTCCTCCCCCTGTATATGCTCATAGGGTATCAAGTCTCTTCTTGGTAGCCTGCTATCCTTCCTCTGAGTGCCACCAGGCCTCCCCATCCAGGGGATGTGGTCTAATATGGGGCACCAGAGTTCCTATTGGGATTCTAGGTGAGAGAAGCATGGGAGAATGGGGAAATAGAAGGATCCAGAGGGTCCTAGAAAGCTACAAGAAGAACATTATGATGGGCAGATCTGGGCACAGGGGTTCTGCTCAAACTATGGCACCAGCCAAGGACAATACGTGCAGTAAACTTCGAATCCCTACCAGATCTAGCCAATGGACAGGACATTCTTCACAATTAAGTGGAGAGTGGGGTATGACTTTCAATTTACTGATTCTTATAAAACAGTGACACTGTAAAAACAAAAACAAAAACAAAACAAACAAACAAAAAAAAACAACCACCAATTTGGAACTTTTTTCAGTTTAAAAATGTTTTATTTCATTAAAAAAAGTTTATTAAGGAATGCATTGAATCTCACACATGGTATATACTTACTTACAAGTGGATATTAGCGCAACATAGATGTCTTCTAAAAGACTCCACCCAGTGGGAGATTGGGACAGATACTGGGACTTGAAGCTGGACTCTAGGCAGAATGCTGAGAGTTGTAGGGAAGAGTGAGGGGATGGAAGGCCCAGAAGGAGCAGGAGCTCCACAGGGACACCATCAAGGTCTGCTGATCTGGACACATGGGGGCCTGCACAAACTGATGCACCAGCCAAGGACAAAGCATGCAGAGAACCTAGACCCCCTGTTCAGATGCAACTGATGGACAGCTCATTCTCCATGTGGTGGAGCGGTGGGGAGTGGGGGGCTGCTGCTCAACCTCTGACATACACTCAGGTGCCCATGACTGGGTCACTGCCCTATGGCATGCTGGCCTAGTGGGCACACAGAGGAAGAGGATGCAGGCTCTCCTGGTGAAACCTAATAGGCTGTCATCAGACAGTTAGACAGGAGGATCCCCCTTATAGGAGTCTAGGAGAGTGGAATAGGTGGAAGAAGGAGGGAGGTAGGAATGGGAAGATAAGAGGGAGGGGATACCAACCAGAGATGTACTGTGAATAAATTATAATAAATAAAATATACATTAAGAAAGTCTATTAAGTACAAGACTCAAGGTATATATAGAGAGAAGGGGGCAGCCTTAATCACAAAATGAGGCTGGTCAACATATTCTACTGTGGAATATTTGTGACATGCATGCTTTGATATTAAGCATAAACTATTTCAACTATTCAGGCTAAATTCCAAGTTTCACACCAGACTGGTATATATAAAACATTCATCTAAATTTAAGACTGGTAATGGCAATGTCAAGTTGTTTGTATTTATGAAAACAAGTTTCACTATTACAAATATGCATTGTTTACCAACAAAACAGTAACCTTTTAAAGGTCTTCTCATCCTATGTTTATACATTTGTAATCTGAGTTCATTTGCCGATTGCTCCTCAGGTGGTTCCAGCCTCAAATAAGAGCACTTTGACAATGAGTTTCTATGTATTGCATCCATCTCCTTTATTACAGCCTTCTCATATTTTGCTATTTCTTCCTTGTAGAAACAACCAGCACAATGCAGCGATGAGTGTAATGTCACTACCACAGTAAAAGCACAGTATTAGATCCTGTAATCTCATCTTTAAGAATTCTGAATTAAAAATCATAAATGATTAAATAAAATACAATCCATTTTAAATCATATGAAAAGATGAATGAATTATCATTCAGAAAAAGACTGAGATCTTTAGAATTCCAGTAGTTTCAGTTCCTGGATTAAGTTGATATATATTTCCTTAAATTGTAGCTTAAACCCATCCTATGGCCAATAGAATCATGATTACAAAAACATTAAATCAAGAATTCAATGCTTCATTAATCAACAAATAATAACTGCTGAAAGATACCACAAACTCAAGAATTTTTTCACAAATAAAGTGGTTCCATAAAGTAACAGTCATATCATATTTAAACTATTAAGCGGGAGCAGTGGTACCCTCAACAACTATAAAATTATCTCAGGAAAAGTACTAGTTACTATTGTTCTAGAACCCAACAAAAACTTGGCAGATTTTCTGGAAACAATAAACATTTAATGCCATAAGGGATAGAGCAAATTTTTCATTTTACCACTGATTAACCTTCTCTATTTCTTAGCATTTGCATTTCTCAAAAGAAAAGGTGGCAATGTTAATCCGTAAGAATAAACATATACCAAAAAGAGTGCTCTGGGGACAAAAGATGCTTCTGGAAGTTAATTTTGTTAGGGCTAAACTATCAGTGTTTGTTGCTATAGCTTTTATTGCATCATTTGCATCATGATGTGCATAGATTCGATGTCTCAGAGACAAATGTACCAAATAGTGGCTCCTAGGCCAAATCACAGAATCTCCAGAAGGACTTGATCAAATGCAGATTCCTGGGCCCTGCTTATAGTGATTATCATTGAGAAGCCCTGAGACTGAGGAGAATGTTTTGGGTTTGTTTGTTTTGTTTTTGTTTTTGATTGTCAAATGCCATGACGAATATCATACAGCCTATCTGCTACTAAATGAATCACAGTCATTAATCTAAAGTAGAATGCATGGCAATAAAGCTTGTATATTTCTTTTTACCACATTCATTTTAATTCTTGAATTTAAGAGAATACACAATATTTTCAACTCTGTGTCTACTCATATACGTGTGTATAAGAATACATTGCTCAAAAACACATTCTATCCAGTACTGATGGTTCAAACCTATAATTCTGGCACTCAGGAGGGTGATGCAATTGGACCGTCTAGTCTACTTTATGAGTCCCAGGCTAAACTAGGCTATAAAGTAACAACGTAGCTCAACACACCATCCCAAAATACAGAAAATGTTTTTCAACAACAACAAAAAAATGAGCTCTGAACTTTTGAAAAGCTGTAGTAAAGCATATTATTTTATGCTTTCTTAAAAATACATACATGTACTGATTAGATTTTTTTGTCAACTTAGAACAAGCTAGAGTCATCTGGGAAGACGCAACCTCAAATGAGGAAATGCCTCCTGCGACTGGCTTGTAGGCAAGTATGTGAGGCATTTTCTTGATTAATGATTGGTGTGGGAAGACACACCTTACTGTGGTTAGTGTCCCCCCTGGGCAGGTAGTGCTGGGTTATATAAAAACTTAAGTGAGCCATGAGAACAAGCTAGCAAGTGGCATTCCTTCATGGTCTCTGCTTGAGTTCCTGCCCTATTTCCCCCAATGATGGACTCTTACATGGAAGTATAAGATAAATTTATTTCATCAAGTTGCATTTGGTCATGGTGTTTACCACAGATATAAAAATCAAACTAAGACAATTATATATATGAATATATTGTATATTTATATAGTATATATATAATTACATATTATATATTCATATATATAATTGTCTTAGTTTGATTTTGATAAATATATGTTCATTTTTAATGAAGTTATATTAATTCAGGTGATAACACGTCAAATCACATATTAGGCATGAGAATCTTGCCTTCAAATTCCTAGTCAGTATTGTTGAAGAGATCCCCCAAATAATATAGGTCATTGCTGCTGTTCTTGGTTGTCTTTCAGTACTTGAAAGTAAGATCCATATATTCAAGGCACCACATACTTTGGACACAGACTTGGAAGAAATATAGCTAGAACTGACCTGGAAGCCCTCTCCCTGACCAGTAGCTCTCTTAGTATCCAAAAGTGCTATGCAAACTGTCATGAGAAAAAAAAAATTAAGAGCCATACCCAGCTCTAAATTCGACAAACAACAACCATGACCAATATAACAACATGACCCTAAGAGTGCAATAGTGCCACTTACATCTTAGGGGTAACCCACAGCCATCTAACTAGACTTAAGGTCCACTCAATAGGAAGAAATTCATGCCCAGTACTGTCAACCTGGCCCACTATCTGTGGCTGCTGAGACCAGGCTTCACTAAACCAGTATAATTTCCAACTGAATTCTAAATATTTATCCCTATATCCAAAGACAAGTATAGTTCACACCCTCATAAAAAGCAGCTTTTTTTTTCCCAGCAGATACCATAACAGAAAGTGGAAACTCATTGAAAATGCAGACAACAACTAATGGTAGGGTAGCTACACCCAATCGGTACACCGACAACACAACTCTTACATGTAAGGGTCAGGAAACACCACAGAGAAGGGGGGAAAGATTGTGAGAGTCAAGAGGACCAGGTTGTCTGATACAAGATAATGTCTTCTATATATGACAGGGAAACTGCACCCATGAAATCTCAAAAATATAATTGCTTAACAAGAACATAATGTCAATACCAGTTAATATGTCCTATCCCTAGATGAAGAGCTTTTGGTAATTAATAGCTTCTGACAGAGGGAGAAGCAGTCTTTCCCAGGGATGAGTCCCCTGATACATTATCCATTCCAAAGTGATTAGTCCTAAATACAGACACAAGCAACACTAATCCAATGCCCCAGGCTACATTATATACACATTTGAGCTTCTTTATGTGTGTGTTAAAAACTCAAGAATATGAATTGGACAGGTGGGAGAGATGAGTAGAAATGACATAAATGCAGTGCTCATGTATGAAATTCTCAAAAAAAAATAATTACACTTTTAAAAGGCCAACAAATACCAAATGCAGGACAGAGAGCTAAAATTAAATTCCATTTGAAGGGTAGTGTTGAAACCTAATACAGTAGAAGCTTCCTACAATATATGCATATATGAAGGTAATCTAAATGAAATAGCCAAATACTAGAAAGACAAAAACCCCAACTGACCATCACTTGTCACCAAATGAAGCTTCCAGTACCAGGATTGGGTTACATATAATTGAGTTGTTGGCAAAGGGGTCCCATGGAAATCCCCAAACAGCCCAGGCTGTTGCAAGGATGATAGGTTATTTGCCACAAACTGAGAGCAAGGATCTATTGCTAAAGACAACACTCAAGCAACATACTGAACATGTAGCGGTCAGGCTGGTGCCTGCATAGTAGAACAATCTCTCCTAAGTTCTAGTGCCATCAGTATAGGAAGATACTCTGTAGGCCATCAAAGTAGAAATGTATACACCAATACAGCCACACAACCTCTGATCTACAATGCTGTCCTACCTACAAGATATGCCAGAACAACGGTGGCACAAAACTTGTGGGAGTAACTAACCAATGTCTGATTTGACTTAAGGCTCATTCCACTAAATAAAAAATAAAAAAAATTAAAAAAAAAAAGGATATAAAGAAAAGATATGACTTCTTCTAGGTATGGTGGAGGAGAGAGTTTATTATAGATAGAAGGGAGAGCACAGTCAGAGGCAGGAGCATCTAGGAGAGTCCAGAGTGAACATGACCAAGAGCCCACTAGGCCTGAAAAGAGGTGGAGCAGAGAGCAAGGGGAGAAAAGATTGTGAGGGTCAAGAGGACCAGGTTGTCTGATACAAGACTCAGTCCAGCTCCTGGGCTGGAGTAGTTTAGGGTAGAGGGCTGGGTATGCCAACCATACCCTGTAATGGGTAAGGACTGAAAGATGCTGGGAGAACCTGGCGGCCAGATCTGCTCTGATATGTTAAATAGGCACCCCAGCTAGCCATTTGTCCTCAGTTTGAGACCTAACATTCAGGAAATAGAACCCATACCTGACACTGCTTGGGTGACCAAGAACCTGAGACTAGATAGCCCAGGGAACTAGGGAGAAACCAAATACTACTATCTTTAAAATAAAAAATTAAAAATCCTAATGATATTTTGCTATGTGCATAGGTCCCTTCTTGCTCAGCCATGATCAGAGAAGCTTCTTCCAGAAATGGCAACAAATCGAGTCCCACAGACACACATAATACAGAGAGAGACCTTAGAAGACCCAGCCCTAAACGGGATATCGCCATCAAATCCCTCCCTTTAGAGCTCAGGAAACCTCACTGAAAAGGAGGCAGAAAGAGTGTAACTCATGTATATTTTATGGCTTCTGATTATGCTTTTATGGGGTCTCTCTTTCTGGTGTCTTCTTCATCTCTTTCCCCCTGTTTGCTTTGTCCAATTTTTGAATGTTAGGTTTTGTTCTACCTTATTTTGATCTTATTACATTTTATTATTAGCCCTAGAAGTTTGTTTGTTTTCTAATGAGACAGAAAGAGGGTAGATTTAAATGGAAGAGGAACTGAGAGGACTAGGATGAGGGAAAAACATCATCGGGATACATTATATTAGAAAAAAAAATCTATTTCTAATAAAAGAAAAAGCTTATGATAAAAATTTAATCTTTAAAATTACAACAGTGAAGTTTTTAAGATTTCAAAACAAGCAGTATGGAAATTTATGCAAGCTCAAATGAATTTATTCATCACAAAAGGCACACTCACACATATACACATTTTAGATATATAAAAATTATGAGTAGACACAAAATTGTGGAAGTTATTGCATTATATGAGGGTATATATGTTTTAAGTCTCTAACTTTATTTTTATAATTTAACCATTGCATAGTAAACATAACTTTTCTGTTCAGATTGTATATATTTTAAGTTTTTCAAAATTACATACCATCTTTGTTCTTGTTTTTTTATTAAAAATATAACAACTGTCAGTCACAAAAGACATCCTGAATAATTTAATTAATATAAGCTGTCTAGACAAAAGATAATCTGTATAACTTCAGTGTCCATCCCTGTACTGTACGTGGCTTATGGGCTGATATCAGCACCATTCACAGTGTGGCCTGACAATGTGGGAAGGACCGTAAGCTTTGTCACAGGTGAAAGCAATCTTGGTGGGCTTTGCCCTTAGACACACCATGGATACTCCCTAAGATTAACCTTGAGAAAGACTAGGTGGAGCCATCCTGGGCCTGGAATTCAGGAGGCCAACCTCGGGACTCCACCTGGACTATTATTTTTCTAATCGACCCTCAATGGGAGGAGACCGCCCTTCACATGTGAGACAGACAGGCGGAGAGGAGAGAGCAACAGCAGGTTCAGACTGGACTTGAGCGCATGTGGATTGGAAGGATGGTCAGTGAACAGGTCAGACCAGCAGGCAGGCCAGAGACACCTAGGGACCCGTCCCGTGGAACAGATACCGGAAGTTTCACTCTTTTTTCCCTTTAACCTTTTTCCCCCTCTTGTGTAAGCTAGTTGGGTTGTATAATAAAGTTTAATTGTTAAGAAACAGAGCCTACATGAGAACTTGTAAGAAAGCCATTAAAATTGTCAGGGAGGCTGGAAAGTGAAAACTCTTATCACCAAATATTAAGGCAAAATTTATCTTTGGGGCAAATGATAGATAGGACTGCCACATACTATTCACATCTCTACCACCGAGATACAGATGTAGGCTCAGTGTGTTTTATTTTTTTAATTTAATTTAATTTAAATTATCAAATTTAAATGATCAAACCTACATGATTTATGATATTAGAAAAGTCAAATTCAAAAGCAGGTTTAAAAATTCAGCCAATCTCTTCCCTTGACTGGAAGCTGAATGTGGTGTCTGAGCTGATGCACCCATTTTGACTACATGAGGGTAAGAGCATATGGGCTGAGGATGAATAGATGGAAGGCAGCCCTTGAGACTTCCTGCTAATTATAATAGTTAAAATGGCTTAGGGAGCCCTGTGACAATGTACTGAATAAAATCCCTGACTTATATAGCACCAAATCCCTGCAGAATTCATATACAGAACATGTCTGTAACTGCTGTCTACTCTCAGGTGTCCCTATGCAGACTAGAGGACAAAGGGGCCCCATGATGAAATACCACAGGTCAACAAAGGCTCTTTCCTCAGGAGTCAAGTCTTCTCTGCCTGGACAGACTTCTCTTAATTTTCTAAATTCCAAAACTTACTCATTCCTTCAGCTCCACATATTCCTTCCTCTTTCTTCAAGGAATCACCTACTGTTTTTCCCTCACACATCAGATCCTTACCAGGACCTGGATTTCTATTTCACACATTTCTGGCTTCCGTGGTTCCATTAAAATATTTTATTTACTTCTATATCCCCATCCCACTCACCACAACACTTTATATGAAGTAAGAGCTCACACCTCTGTCAACATCATCACTACATGACATGCTTACATAATTGGGTTCTTTAAGAAAAGAAAATAGCAATGATAGAGTATCTCAAACTCTTCTCCAGGAATCATCCCATCATTGACAAGGATGGTCTGTGGTCTGTCTCAACTTTCAGTTTACTGTGTCATGAAGGCTTAGATGACAGTATTCTTTCCTGGGTTTAATAGTAAAGAAATTAAGTGCCTAATGAAAATTAAGTCAACCTTGAACACCCTTTTAAAGTCAATGAAGGAAACCAGGGAGACTTAATTAAGTGGCAAAATAAAGTCCCTTTAAGGAGGATTTATGACCCTGCTAAGTAAAGTATTTAAGATAACAAGGTGTTGATAAATTACGTCTTGGCTGGATAACCATCTAAATACATCAACACAACACTATGAATCTGTGTTCATAAACGCACATCCCAGGAATGAAGTAGTTTATTGATTCTTTCTGAAGCTTGCTAACTGAAAACAAAAACAGCCCTTTCCAGAGCCTTACTACCTATTGGTACTAAGAAATCTTAAGGCATGCCTCACCCCACCCCTTATAGGAAGGCCTTCTAAGGCCTACGTGTTAGCCATCTCACAGAGGTAACCGTCACAGTACTTGTTCATTCCAAAGAGCCTTGCAGCAGGCAAAATGCCTAAGGAATGTTAAGCAACAGGACTATATATACTCACTAATCAGAATTCTCATTTTATAAATGTCAGTTAATGAATATAGGATATACTGAAGGTAAGCAGTTATCCTTACCTTCAGAAATCTATAGGAAAAATAAATTGTAAACAAGGAGGAATGGAGCTTTCTTGAAAAGCTTCAGAGCCTCTTGTACACTAATTTGTGCAGTGAAACTTGCAACACAAACAATATACCCTAAATTGATATAGCCCAGCTCACAGTACATATCTTGAGCCAGTAAACACCCACTATTTATCCTTCATGGATTTATCTTCTGGAGACAACCAGACACTGTAGCATGAGCAAGCTGCTTATATTGAACTTTCCACTCACTGAACTGGAGTGGGGAAAGGAAAGAGCGCAAACTGTGTGGGTAGCCGAACTATGGGTCACACATGACTCTTCTAACAATGATAAACTGCAATCTGAGATGCAACCCTACCTTTCACCCTGCGGAGAAAACCAGGCTTCCATGACAACATCAGTGTCTACCACATGATTCCATTATACTGTGTTTGCTCTGTTTCTAGAGAATCCTTCAAACTGATGACTTAGCATAGGATGTATTGATTTGGATCAGTTTTGTAGCTCTTATAAACTTACAGACACTGAAACTAGGCTTTCTTTACAACTACCATCTAAAATTGTTGGTAACTTGCACATTATTTCTAAGTACACTGAAGACAGGAAAATAATACGTACATGAAAACAGGAGAACAGAAGAATGAGGGGAAAGGGAAAAGTGTTAGAAAGAAGTAAGGCATTACAGCCATGGCTTATGGAGACAAAGTTGTACCACTACTCCGACAATATATCTACAGTCTACCTGTCTCAGTAAGCCATACTTTTAAAGTTAACCTTGAACTTTGAAATAAAAAGAAGGGTATGCATAGCTCACCAAAGAACCTTTATAAATTAAAGTTTGAAGTTGGGCTTAGCCACTTTTCATTGAAGGTCGGCTCCTTCCTGCCCCCTTCCTGACACAAAGCTGGCTTTGTCCCCAGCCAGGCATCAGCTGCACAGTACAGGGCGTACATGTTGAAAAGCAGCTGTTTGCTGACAGATTGTGAGCTGGGAAGCTAAAGCTAAGTGAAGTGGTTAACCCACATCCCTTCCCCACTGATAAAGTGCTTTGATAAGCAAGCTATACTGGCAAAAGCTCGAAAGGCTGCCAGAAGGACCCACTCCCAGGAATGAATGTTGGTTTGTTTGGCAGCCTGTGCTTTCACACTGTGCTCATTTGGCATTCACTCCTGGTCCTGAATCTCCAGTGGACCTGCCTGCTTCAGTGCTCTTTCAGCTAGCAGCAAGACCAGTTTCTTTGATATGTCAAAGCAATATCCTGTTCTCATATATATGTATGTGTATGTCTGTATTTGTGTGTGTGCGTGTGTGTGTGACCCGAAACCTTTCTTTATATGTTCATTTTCAAAAGCGTTCTTTCCAGTCCAAACTCCTCCTAGACACAAAGTATTAAAGAAAACACCATCCCTGAAAATGCTCAGCAGAACAGTGGCTGCAGAATAACACAGGGACAAAAACTTTTCTCCAAATTTTTATTCACAAAGCAAACCTTGAAGTTAGAAAACTGGTTAATTTGATATTTCAACTTACGTGGGCAACAACATCCCACAGTAATCTTAATAAATGTTTTCCTTTAAAAAATGTGCTACTTTTTAGATTTGTGGACTAGAGGGCTCAAATTCTAACAACAGACTTAAATTCAATGGTTCCTGCTATGGTTTGAAAGTCACCTAGAAAATTCATGCTGAAACTCAATTGCCACTGAGATAACATTAGAAGTTGGTACCTAAACAAATAAGGTGAATGAGTTAACCAAATGGGTTAATGTCCATTTAGTACTAGTTAAGTAAGCAGAGCAGTACTTTGTTACAAATCAAAGGCTCTCTGATGTTTGCTTCAACACATCACAACAGAGCAAAAAGGTCCTTCCCAGACACAGCTCCTGATCCTATATTTTCTAGCTGAATAAACTTCCATTGTCTATGATTTACACAAGCTGTAATATTCTATTATAGCAGCACAACACAGTCGAAATCGCATTACCATCTACACAACAGTGCAGAGATGAGTGGAGGAGGGCAGGCAGGCAGCCATATCAATGAAAAGATTCAAAGTAGTTTCAGTAATGAGGTTGGCCAATTGCAAGCAGGCATCAGTGATAAGTAATGTCAAGTCCTTGTTTACCATCTACTTGACAAAAATCGACTAAAGGACTTATAATATTATAAGCAAGAATATCTTTAAAGAATCAGTGAGTATGTGAAACTAGAGGTAGTTTGCTATTCAAATCATTTACCAAGAATCCTTATGTGCGCCACTCAGCTTGCTATCAGGAAGGACTGTTATTTATAACAGACACATTAATAACATTATCTTTATATCCAATATTAATATATTCTTTTCTAGAAGAGACATGTATTAACTTTTGAGGGAAACCAAGAAAGTTTGCAAAGTTGCAGAGGATCTGAGGTGGAATCAAAGGTTCCAGACTGGATTATGCATCTTGGTATTGAAATAAACCAGAAGATGCAGGAAGGTCCCGCTCAGCTGAAGCAACCTGTCTCCACACTGAACCAACTTACTAACATCAGCTCAAGGCATTTGTCTTCCAATCAGGTTTTCTACTACTACCTATCGTACCTCAAGCTCAGAATTAAAACAAAACAAAACAAAACAAAAAATACATTTCCTTCCTTTAGGGTTTCATTTCCAAAATTTTCATGTCACATAAAACTTGTTTAGAATAAAATTGTGTAACTTTTCTTTTGTTTCTTCACTCATAGTTACAAAGGCCCTGGCCATGTGCCTTGAAATATATTTTTCCTTCCAAATGAAAAAGATTTACTTGCAGAATTTTTCTTTTGTGGTCCTAAGCAGAAATGTTTAAAGGTTACTGCACTACGTACAAATCTATACACCCATGTGTATGAATGAAAACACAGTGCCTATATATATAATTTCTAACTGCTCTACAAAGCCTGCTTTAGGAAGTAGAAAAGATCACAGTTACAAATGTCTGAGTGTTGTAGTATGCCCAAGGAAAAACAATGGAGAAAATGCAATGCAATGGACTGATTTCCGTTGCGTTGAAAGAGATATGCTAATAGAGGATCACAGATGACAATAACAGCACCTATGACATTTTTTCTTCGACCCATTAATTCAGCTAATTCTTCTGACACATATTTACTGGACCATCTGGACACCAGTGGAACTTTGCAAGGCTTAAAGAAAACAAACAAGTGAAATATTTCAATTGTTAAAAAACTGTCTACTAACACAAAATAAAAAGACAGAAGATACATCCCTTAGCCTCCCATCCTTCAGCCTGCAAGAGAGGAGAGGAACAGGGAAAGACGGGGTCAGAATTCATGAAGAGGGCTCAAGGTTGTCTTTTACATATACTACTTGATAAACCTTTAAATATCAACTTGATTTAATACCTTAGCATAGCTTTGGCCAAATATAGAAATTTGAAAAACATTAGAGATATTTCAAATAAAATTGATACAAAACATGGAGCTACAAGGAATGTGGAAAGAAATAAAAGTAAGCAAAAATACATTTAAAGTGTGTGTGTGTGTGGGTGGGTGGGTGAGAGAGAGAGAGAGAGAGAGAGAGAGAGAGAGAGAGAGAGAGAGAGAGAGAGAGAGAGAAAGAGAGAGAACGCACCCCTGGAACTCCTAACACAAGAAAGGCTATAAGGCTATTGTCATTGTGGTTGGTGACACCAGAACTAGATGGTGAGATCCTATTGCTAAAGATACTACATACTTTATTTGTAAGACAGAAAAAATATAAGCTGTAACAGACCTCTAAACATAAATCCTAGATTTCAGAGTGCTTAAAGTTGCTATACAGGATGCTGGTGAGAGAACTGTCATGAACAGTTTTCTCAGATGTGGATCCTGACTACTATACTATCTAGCTGCCAGGCAAGCTATGCCCATGGATACAATAGTGGCATGACTCTTGGAGGATAGCCAACAACTCTTTACATTGTATTTGAGGTCTGCTTCACATAAGGAAATTCATGACTGGTTTTTAAAAATCTAGTCAAAAGCCTCTGGCTGGAGAATATTAGGCCCTAGTGCAGAAGCTACAATGGCTGTTTTCTTAAGTGGAAATTATTGTTCCCATCAAAGTACCTTCAAAATATTTATTTTTGTGCACATTAATTAGTACTGCTTTTCAATTTAAGGAAAGAGGCTTTTTGCAATGGGAAGTAGTTATTGCAGAGTTATAACTAGTCAAGGCACTGAGAATAAGTGACTAGTGAATGCTCAGCTCTAAATTAAACATCTAGATAACTACCCCCAATACTTAATGAACTATGAGGAAGAGGATGCAGAAAGAATGTTACCAGCCATAGTGCTGTGGAATGGTGTTTTCTTAGCATGACATGGATGTTGCACTCTTTTTTTTTCTCTCTCTTTTCTAATACCTTTCTTTTATTATTATTATTATTAATTTATTCTTGTTACATCTCAATGGTTATCCCATCCTTTGTGTCCTCCCATTCTTCCCTCCCTCCCCTTTTCCCCTTATTTCCCTCCCCTATGACTGTTCCTGAGGGGGATTACCTCCCCCTGTATATGCTCATAGGGTATCAAGTCTCTTCTCGGTAACCTGCTGTCCTTCCTCTGAGTGCCACCAGGTCTCCCCCTCCAGGGGACATGGTCAAATGTGAGGCACCAGAGTACGTGAGAAAGTCATATCCCACTCTCTACTCAAGTGTGGAGACTGTTCTGACCATTGGCTAGATCTGGGTAGGGGTTTAAAATTTACTGCCTGTATTGTCCTTGGCTGGTGCCTTAGTTTGAGCGGGACCCCGGGGCCCATCCTTGGAATATACCCAGAAGATGCTCCAGCACACAAAAAGAAAATTTGCTCAACCATGTTCATAGCAGCCTTATTCATAATAGCCAGAACATGGAAACAGCCTAAGTGTCCATCAGTAGAAGAATGGATAAAGAAACTGTGGTACATATACACTATGGAATACTACTCAGCTATTAAAAACAAGGAATTCCTGAAATTTGTGGATAAATGGATTGAGCTAGAAATTATCATAATGAGTGAGTTAACCCAGAAGCAGAAAGACTTAAATGGTATATACTCACTTATATCTGCATACTAGCCCAAGGGGCATGTCCCACGAAAGCCTTCACTTACCAGGAAACTGGGACAGAGGGGAGAACATCCTATTGGGACTCTAGATGAGAGAAGCATGGGAGAATGGCAAAGTAGAAGGATCCAGAGGGTCCTAGAAACCTACAAGTTAGAACATTATGATAGGATGTTGCACTCTTAAATGACGGTGGCTGTGTTTATCTGCACAAGACTGCTACAAAACTAAGCCCATCAAAAAAATGTCATGGATAAGTTCAGGAGCGCCCACACACTTCCTCAAGATGTATGAACAGTTTAAAAATGTTAAAGGGGTAGTTTTACCAGACTACCACCTCTCATTTGGGATTCATAGTAGTTGGCAACAAAAAGGGCTCAGAAGTCCCAGAATTATAAGGATTTAATGGTTGCTAGGGAAGGGGAGATATTTACTTCAGTAGTGTAGCTACTGCTAAGTTGCACAAGCATTGATAAATAACCTCTCACCCATGCTCCTGTGAGTAACACAAATTAAACTCATTGTCTAACTCGAAAGAAACAAACAAACAAAGAAACAAAGAAACAAACTAGAAGAGGGATTAGAAGGAATGAGCACAGCAAAGGTAACGAATGGAGGGTGAATATAAGCAAAATATATTACATACATGCCTGAAAATGTAATAACAAAACTCATTATACACAATATACACAAATAAAATCTGAGCAGGTATTAAGGTAGCTTCCTATTTAAATTTTTTCATTAATTTATTTATTCGTTCATTTTACATCTCAATCAAAACTCCACTCCCTCCTCTCCTTTCAGTCCCATCTTCCCACTCACTTCTCCCCAAAAGAGCCCCCACCCATACCAATCTACTCAGGTACATCAAATCGCTTCAGGATTAAGTTCCTCCTCTTTCACTGAGGCAAAGCAAGGCAGCCCTGCCAGGGAAATGGGATCCAGAGGGAGGCAACAAAGTCCAGGACAGAAAGCCTCTGCTCAAACTGTTAGAGGAGGCACTTGAGGACCAAGCAGCCCATCAGCTTCATATGTGTAGGGGGCCTAGGACCAGTGCATGCAATTTCTTTGGTTGGTGGTTCAGTCTCTATGATCACCCATGTGCACAGGTTAGTTGCTTATATAGGTCTTCTTGTGGTGTTCTTGACCATTCCAGCTCCCTCAATCGTTCCCCTAACTCTTCCACAAGACTCTGAGTTCTACCAAGTGATTGGCTATGGGTTTCTGCAACTGTTTCCATTATCTGTTGGTTAAAGCCTCTCAGATGACAATTATGCTAGGTTCTTGTCTGCATGGATAGAAGAGTACCATTAATAGTGTCAGGGGTTGGGTCCCTTCCATGGGAGAGGGTGGGTCTCTAGTTGGACCAGTCATTGGTTGGCCAGTCCCTCAGTCTCTGTTCCATCTTTTATCCCTGCACATCTTGTAGGAAGGACAAATTTTGAGTCAAGGGTTTTGTGGGTGGGTTAGTGCATCTATTCCTCCACTGGAAGTCCTGCCTAGCTACAGGATATGGCCACTTCAGTCTCAGTATACTCCGCTGCTAGGAATCTCAGCTAGAGTCACCCCCACATCATCCCAAAAGCCTTCTACATCCCAGATCTCCAGTTTGTCCCAGAGATGCCCCAACATCAACTTTCCTTTTCTCTCTAGCCTTAGCATTCTTCACCCCCATTCCCCCCACACCTGATTCCCCCTGCCCAGGTTCCCCTCTCCATGCCCTCTCTCACCTTCCCCTTCCAAAGTCTATGATGTCTATTTTATTTCCCCTTCTTAGTGGGATTAAAGCATCCTCCCTTGAGCCCTCGTTGTTTAACTTCTTTAAGTCTATGGGTTGTAGCACTGTTATCCTGTAGTATAATGCTAATATCCACTTACCATGTCTGTCCTTCTGGGTCTTGGTTATCTCACTCAGGATGAAATTTCCTAATTCTGTCCATTTGCCTACAAATTTCATGATGTCCTTATTTTTTTGACTTTTTAAATAATAATTTTACATATATATAATAAACTACATACTGCAGGAAGAACCACGAAACAATCAGGAATTATATAAATGTTACATCCATAGTGATTTTGTCTATCTGTATTTGGCAAACTCAAAGTAAACATCTTTCCTATCTTGGTGAGTTTAAAATTCTAAATGAAAATCAGTATCTATCAGATTTCATCTCTATAACTTAAAACATCTATATTTTTAATATCTAAGTAGTATTCCATTATGTAAAACTGTCCCACAGTTTTGTTTTGTTTTTGTTTGTTTTGTTTTTTATTAATTTTTTCAGTTGAGGGACGTCTATCTGGGTTGCTTCTGGTTTCTGGCTATTATGAATAAAGCTGCTATGAACACAGTTGAGCAAATGTGCTTGTGGTTTGTTGAGGCATATCTTAGGTATATGCTCAGGAGCAGTATAGCTAGATCTTGAGGTAGAACTATTCTCAATTTTCTGAGAAAGCACCAGACTGATTTCCAAAGTAGTTTTAAAGTTTGCACTCCCACTAACAATGGAGGAGTGTTCCCTTTGCTCCACATCCTCACAAACATGTACTATCACTTGAGTTTTTCGTCTTAGCCATTTTGACAGGTGTAAGATGGTATCTCAGAGTCATTTTGATTTGCATTTCCCTGATGACTAAGGACACTGAGCACTTCTGTTGAGAATTCTAGGTTTAGCACTGATCCCATTTTTAATTAGAATATTTGGTTTGTTGGTATTTAATTTCTTGAATTCTTTATATATTTTGGATATTAGTCCCTATTGGATATAGGGTTGGTGAAGATCTTTTTGCAATCTGTAGGCTGCTACTTTGTTCTATAGATGGAATCCTTTGCTTTACAGAAGCTTTTCACTTTCAGGATATACCATTTATTAATTGTTGCTCTTAGTGCCTGAGCTGTTCGTGTTCTGTTCAGAAAATTGTGTCCTATCCTAATGCATTCAAGGCTCTTTCACTCTTTCTCCTCTATGAGATTTAGTGTATCAGGTTTTAGGTTTGATTCACTTGGACTTAAGTTTTGTGCAAGGTGATAAATATGTATCTATTTGCATTTTTCTACATGTAGACATCCATGCAGATCAACACCATTTGTTGAAGATGCTTTCTTTTTTCTATTGTATGGTTTTGGCTTCTTTGTCAAAATTCATGTATCCATAGGTGTGTGGGTTTATTTCTGGGTCTTCGATTCAACTCCATTGGTCAACCCGTCTAATTTTATGACAATACTATGTGTTTTATTATTATTATCATCATTACTACCATTACTACTACTACTACAACTATTACTACTACTTTGTAGTACAACTTGAAATCATGGGTAGTGATACCTCCAGAAGTTCTTTTATTGTACAGGGTTATTTTCACCATCCTTGGTTTTTTGTTTTTCCATACAAAGTTAAAAATTGCTCTTTCAAGTTCTATAAGGAATTGTTTTGAAATTTTGATGGGAATTACATTGAAGCTATAGATTGCTTTTGGTAAAATGGACATTTTTTTCTACATTAATCCTATGGATCCATGAGCATGGGACATCTTTCCATGTTCAATTTCTTTCTTTAGAGACTCGAATTTCTGTCATACAGGTTTTACACTTGCTTGTTTAGAGTTACACCAAGAAATTTTACATTGTTTGGGGCTATTGTAAAGGGTGTAGTTTCCCTAATTTCCTTATCAGCCCATTTATTGTTTGTATAAAAGAAGGCTAATGGGTTTCGTTTTTAGTTAATTTTTTATCCAGCCACATTGATGGATGTGTTTATTAGCTGTAGAAGCTCTCTGGTAGAATTTCTGGGGTCATTTATGTATGCTATCATATCATTCACAAACAGAGATACTTTGACTTCTTCCTTTCTAATTTGTATCCCTTTGGTATCCTTTATTTGTCATATTGGTCTAGCTAGAATTTTAAGTACTATCCTGAAGAGATATGAATAGTGTGGGCAGCTTTGTCTTATCCCTGATTTTAGTGGAATTGCTTTGAGTTTCTCTCCATTTACTTTGATGTTGGCTATTGGCTCGCTGTACATTGCCTGTATTACACTTAGGTATGGGCCTTGTATCCCTGATCTCTTCAAGACTTTAATCATGAAGGGGTGTTGAATTTTGCTAAAGGCTTTTTCTGCTCTAATGAGATGATCACATGATTTTTTTATTTTCAGTTTGTTTATATGGAGAGTTAAATTGGTAGATTTTCATATATTGAACCATCCCTGCATCCCTGGCATGAAACCTACTTGATCATGATGGATGATGTTTTTGATGTGTTCTTGGAGTCTGTATGCGAGTATTTTATTGAGTATTTTTGCATCAGTGTTCATGAGGAAAATTGGTCTGAAATACTCTTTCATGGGCCTTTGTGTGGTTTATGTAATAGGGTGACTAGGGCCTTGTAGAATAAGTTTGGCAATATTCCTTCTGTTTAAATAGTTTGAGGAATATTGGTATTAGTTCTTCTTTGAAAGTCTGGTAGAATTCTGTGCTAAAACCATCTGGCCCTGGGCGTTGTTGTTGTTGTTGTTATTAGACTTATGATGACTGCTTCTATTTCCTTAGGGGTTATAGGACTATTTAAATTGTTTACCTGATCTTGATTTAACTTTGGTAAGTGAAATATATTCAAGAAAATCTTCCATTTGGATTTTCCAATTTTGTGGAGTATAGGCTTCTGAAGTAAGACTTAATGATTCTTTGGATTTCCTCAATGTCTGTTCTTATATCCTTTTTCATTTCTAATTTTGTTAATTTGGATACTGTCTCTCTGCCTTTTAGTCAGTTTGGCTATTAAGGTTGCTTCCTATATAAAATTATAAACCCCCAAAAACCAAAAGAAACTAGTTTGTATAACATTTGTCCTTTTTTTTCAAGACAGGGTTTCTCTGTATAACAGAGCACTGGCTGTCCTGGACTCATTTTGTAGCCTAGACTGGCCTTGAACTTACAGAGATCTGTCTGCCTCAGACTCCCAGGTCCTGGAATTAAAGGTGTACGCCACAATGTCCAGAAAATTTGTATGATTTAAATGCTTGTTTTGACAAATCTCAGGGCTTGAGAGATGGGTCATCTGTTAAGAGATGTTCTTCTAGAGGACCCAGGTTCAATTCCCAGCATACACATGGCACCCCACAACTGTCTTGTGATCTCACACCCTCATACAGGCATCCATGCAGGCAAAACACCAATGCAGATAAAAATATTAATTAAATAGGTAATTATTTAAAACTGACAAATCTCACAGAGTACATTTTTAACACAATTTTATTTTAATCTTTATCTACAATAATAAGATTATCATGGAACTAGCCATTATTCACCCATAAGGACAGCAATATTCAGAAAATACTTCATTATCGCTGACAAAAACCCTCCCTCTACAATGTTTGCTGAATCTGTACATTATTCCTGTCTAGACACTAAACTGATTTTTAGCATTCATATTCTGTACACCATTTAAATAAAGAAACATTAATCTTACCTTTGACATGTTTTCCATACTTGTTGAAGGGAGAATCATAAAGTAAAAAGAACAGTGTTTATAAGACTAAAAGTATTTACCAAATCCATCATAAACCTTACATTAAATGTGGCTAGTTTTTCATTCAAGTAAATTTTTCTATATATATCTATATATTTTATGTAGATCTTTAATTGTGTAAAACACATAAGCTCAAATAGACAAATGAATCACCAGAAATTGGCTGATGCTGAATACAAATTTTATTTTTAGGGTTTTTTTTTTTTTCATGGGGTGGTGGTGGTGAATTCTAGATACTAAAAAATGAGAAGCGCCTGAATATATATTAAAACCAACACCCAATTCACACCTTAAAGAATAGTTTCATTGCAACTGACATTTGATAAAATCCATTGGATCACAAATCTTCTGGCAATCCCCTCAAGACTGTCTTGCACAGTGGATAGTGAGACTGCTGAGCACACAACTCTGGCAGTGTCCTCCCTAACCTAAACTAATCCACATAACTTTACCAAACAGTGAGATAGAGCAGGAAAGAGATTACTGTGATCACAGAAGACAGCTTGGTGAGACAATTTTATTGTGGAGTTTTTCTAAAGTAACCACAAACAGAGTGCAATGTTTTGTGTTATGTTTTAAAAGAAATTTGTATTTATTCCCATTTTACAGAAGAGAAAAAATGCTAATCTCAAAGCTAACAAAAATGATAGAATTGTCTTACTATCTTTTATTGTTGTGTTGTTGTTTCAATTCTTTTAAAAAAACTTATTATAAATTATTCACATATATATAAACTGTATTCACAGAATCCTCTTATCAGGAGTTATTGGGACTGAAGGTCTTATAAAGGTCACCAGGAGGGTGCTCCTGATCACTGGCAGCAGCCCTGTACTGACACTACATATACTTTTGACAACTAAGTTTGCACCTAGAGTAAGTTCTCAAACTGTTTTTTGGTAAGCTCTCAGAAACTTTGGTCATGAGTCCATTATTACTCCCAGGAAAAAAGAGGCGAATCCTGAGAGTGAGGTATACCACTGACTGTCCTTTATAAATTCTTTCCCTAAATTCCCCTGGAGAAACTGAGCAGACAGTACCATTATTGCCCATTGCCATATTTTCCAGTATAGCCTTGCTTGTCGATCTCTGTCAACTTCATAGATCTCCACCATGAGAACTTTGCAAATTGAAGTAAAGGTTTTTAGTCCCAATGTGATAGCAATTCAGAGGATGATGGGAGCAGGCAATGCCCACACTAGAAGAGAAAAAGGGCCATTTTCCACATAGGGACTTCTAAGCACCTACTTCAACTTTAATCAAAGATTTTTTTTCAAGTATGTTAAAACTGAACAAACAGAAATAATATCATAGAAAGAAAAGTGGCATTAAAACGAAAACAAAAAAGTAATTCTAGAAGGGATGTGGCAATATGTGTTCACAATTGTACTTGGATTACCCCCAGGAGGTGGAAACAGGAGGATCAGGAGTCTGGCTGAGGCCAGGCTGGATTACACAGCAAGATCTTGTCTTAGAAATTCAAAAACATTCTGTAAATGAAAGCATTATTTTAAAATAAAATTGACTTTGTTATAAAGCAAATGAAATTAGCACCAGAATTGTAAGGCCAAGGAAGAGAGCCGCAGTAATAAAAACTGCAAAATCTGAGTAACAGGAAGAACTGAAAATAAGAAGAAAAGATTTTAGGGATCTGTGGAGCAATATTAAAACATTCCTAAACTGAGTCTGAGGAAGGGGAATAAGACTAAGGAAAGAAGGACATTTCTCATATACCACAAAATTACCACATTTTAATTCATAAAAATAATTAAGTCCCGAGAAGAATAACTTCAAGATGACTAAACCAGGCGTACAGAAAAGTGCCCCTTGCTCTTAGCCTGCTGCTCGCTGCATGGCATCCTCAATCTGGCAACATGCTATCACATCTGGGCAACAATGGCTCTGCCACGGCACTGACCAGACCCTGCAGTCAAATTGCCTTCCTCCTTATGGATCACTTCCTCCCTTAAAGTCACACCATCATTTTCATTATTTTGCACAAATGATTAAACTGTTCATGGAGTAAATATAACTTGGACTTCCCTTGTTTGTATAGTTCTTGCTAATTTATCATAAAATAGCTCACTGTGGATTATGCGTAAATCTATGTATTAAACAGTAAATTCAATACAACATAGTAACTAATAGACTGAGTTTTGAAGCCCAATGTGTTTGAATTTTAGTTCAGAATTTTCTAGCTGCTTCAAAATAACCACCTAAAATAAAAGTATTATTAATATTACGAAAACTGAATACTTAGTAGTCCCCACCAGATTAAAAAATGCCTAATAATTGTTGTCTTTGTTAAAACTGTAAATTTAGGTTGTTTATTGGAGCTATTTATTCATTTGCTTATTTGCCCTTGTGACAGTTTCATACATCCCAGGCATGCCTGTAACTCGTTATGTTGGTGAGGCTGATATTAAACTCCTCACCCTCATACCTGATTTATGGATGTATGCCTCTGTGCTTTAGTTGATTAAAATTATAATTATTATCACAGTCATTAAGTCTGAAGAAGAAACTAGGGCATATTCTTTATCAACAGAAGAATATCTTATCATATGGAGTTTATAAAATAAATTAACCTAATTTATCATTAATTTCAAGTCAATGCCTTATTACAAGTTCCATGTGGTAAGAAAAAGCCTTGCCAAGGCAACAAATACTATTTCCTCCTAAGTAATGTAGCAGCATGTACAATTAAAAAGTCAATTAGATGAGGTGATATATACTAATTTTCCCTCCTCTACAATTTCAGTCCAAAATATATTAAAAAGAAAAATTCAGAAATAAACAATTTGTAAGTTTTAAATCACACATCATTTTGGAGTAACATACTGAAAATTTATGCAATCCCTCCCCATGCTTGGTGGGAATACGCATGTGACTAGTACACCCATGTGGCATACGATGCCTATGTTCAGTTGCGTTCCTGGGGTAATAAGGTTCTGTTGTTCCAGTAACACTTAAGGTAGCAACCTAATACCACCTCCTAACGGCAATGTCGTTACCTCACTTCATGCCATCACACAGGCACTGTAGGACATAAGAAAAGGAAAAGTGACTATCGTGTAAATAGGAAGTACTGAAACTCAAATATCAATTTGCAGGATGTTATCATTCTACTTTATTATGTTATTGTTAGTATCACCCTGTGTCCAACTCAGAAATTAAGCTTTACCATAGGTGTACGGGAATAAACACAACACAGATAGGGTAAATCTACCCCATTAATATGGAATGGGGTGAGGATACTGATTAAGGTCATTTGACTCTCTGAAATTCCAGCAAGACTGTTGTGGGAATTTTGATTTAATAACTTAGTTATGATATGTAAACATATTTTTTTTTTGGTTTGGATCCAAGGTGTGGGATCTGAGGCTGCTTCAGATTGTCCACAGCAGCAGATTATTTGCCTCAGTGGGCTCTGAGAGAGGTGTGATCTTTGCCAGGTGCAGATAGTTTAATTCTGAGGATTCTGAGAGGGAATAAATGCCAGAGCCTGAGGAGGGCTGAGCTGTGCCCAAAGGAAGGTAGCTGCTGCCCCGCCCTGCTGCCCCCACCCTGCTGGCCCCGCCCCTGCTGCTCCTGGCTGTTGTTCTTGCAGTTTGATGAGAAGAAGCTGGAGATGTCCTGACTTTGAAGATTAGACTTGCTTCAAGGACCTACTTCCCTAAACAACAGGGAAGTAGTCTAAAAGGACTACACCCCCTCCCCTGGTGATGGGTGTTCAAGGGACTGGGGTAGAGTAGGAAGGCAGAGGTACAAGGAACCCAAAATAAAATAGATTTTTATTTATTTTTGTTTTATGTGCATTGGTGCTTTGCCTGCCTGTATGCCTGTGTGAGAGTATCAGATCACGGAGTTACAGATAGGTGTGAGCTGTCATATGGGTGCTGGGATTTGAACCTGGGTCCTCTGGAAGAGCATTCAGTGCTCTTAACCGCTAAGCCATTTCTCCAGCCCCATAAAATAGATTTTTAAAATGCCAACATAAAGCCCAGGCATGGTGGTGCACTCAGGAGGCAGAGGCAGGCAGATTGCTGTGAGTTCGAGGCCAGCCTGGTCTAAATAGTGAGTCCAGGACAGCCAAGGCTACACAGAGAAACCCTGCCTCAAAAAAACAAAAACAAACAAACAAAAAAAAAAGTACCAACATGAGATCAATACTATTTCTCTACTTTAGAGATAGAGAGATTGATGTTCACAAAGGGAAAGCTACAGATTTTAAAGAGAGTTTTTGCCTTGGGCCTCTGTAGTTTAATGCCTCTATTTTGTTGGGTTCTGTTATTTTATTAGCTTTACAACTTATAGTAAATTATATACTCCTACAAAGAAGACTAAAGAAGTGGCTTCAACTACGGCTGCCTATCAGAATCACCTTGGACGCATTAAAAAACACACTAATGATGATGATTATAATGATGACAAGGACCATGATGACCACAGCAACAACAAACTTGCAGCTGAGGACAAACTCTAGCCTTAATTTGCTTTGCATCTTCCTCACCAGAAATAAAGCTGCATTTCCTGAGGCAGCTCCTAAGTTCTGTGAGTATATAATTCTCTTCATCCATTCATTCAAACAATATTATCTATCTACTCATCACCCCAGGCCCAGGCCATCTATTCAAGGAGGGGCTTCAGAGACCATTTCTACCTCCATGGGTCCTGTACTTCAGTAGGAAAGACAGTAAACATAGACACAAAATATATGGAGGATGCTGGATAGTGTTGAACGCTATGGAAAAAGGAGCTGGCAAGTGGCACACTGTAAGGAAGGCCTCACTGAACTGGTAAACTCTGGGGGCAAAAATCAGAAAGACAGAGATGTGAACTCTGGACTGCCAGGCATAAGAGGCCCTTGGACAGCAGCAAGGCTGCTGGTCCCAAGGTCAGTAGGAAAGTCAATATGGGTCAAATAAGGTACATATTTGACGGTGGAGGGGGAAGGGACAGGAAGTAAGAGCACAGCCAGGCCCTGTGGGCAGAAGAAATGATGAGATTCTTATCCATTACTTTCTCTATTTACCCTCCATTCCTCACACCTCATCCAACTGAAACCCAAGCCTCTGAAAAAAGAAACTAGAAGTCTGCAAGATATTTTGGAAAACTTTTTTTTATGTAGATTAGTTGTTTCCAAAAAAACCTATCTGGAAGCACAATATGCTATTCTGGAGAGTGAAGATGACACAATATACTAATCAAACTAAAAGATTTAAAGTAATTATTCAAAAATGCTAATAACTCATTCTGGGACTTACAAAGCCTTATCATGGGCCCAAATAAGGAAGAGACAAGATGACAGATGGAGAAAGGATGTGTGCTGACTTAAACTATTTCATCAGTCATTCTTCATCTTTGTAATACATTAAAAGCTTTTCAGATGCTTTTATAGCAATGAGTCTTGACTTTAAAACCTGAAATCTTAAACCACTGCAAGGTTGTTGGCTTGGGCTATTTCCTATTGCTAAAACTTTGGCAGTTGAGTAAAATTGAGAACTATATGTTAATCATTCTTGACCACAGTTATGCACAGATCAGCATAAGAAACCATAGAAAGCACCACCACCCATATTCCCTGCACTGGCCTTGGAGCAGTTCCCCTTCTGTGGCTAAAGGCGGGGACTAAGAGAAGAATCTTTCTTACGCTCTAAAGAGGAGACTGGGAGGCCTACATAGCAAGTGCAGCAGCCCTTTTCTGGGTCACTTTCTCCATTCAATAAAAATCCAAAACTCTTTTATGGTTAAGTCTTTTATATAAAAAGTGTAGGACTTACAAATGACCTATACACACCCTCACACACACTCCAGTCACTACTGAACCCCTGATGGCCTACCTTGCCATGCAATCACTATTGTAGCTCACAAGGTTCACAACTCAGTAAGAAAGCTGATGAAGCCACCCACCACTACTATCTCGCATAAAACACCTTCTATACTGTCAAGGACAGCCAGCAAGGTGGAAGCATCTTGGTCAGTACCAACTTACTTTTACATACTCCATGACTAAAGTGAAGCTGGTCAAAAACCAAGGGCAATGGCAATAGCCTGTATTGAGTTAAGGGTCTGCAAGACACTCCTGACCAACAATGTAAGGGAAGCTCTCACACGTCTGGCACTGATTAAACTTATGACCCACTCCACGATAGAAAGCAAATGCCCGCATTGTAAATATGGTAAAGAATCCATGGTTGGGAGCTCACAGGTCCCAGGGTAAACTAACTAATATTATGTAGTTAAATAGACATGGTATCAAAATATACATTACTCAAGCTCCCAGACTTCTTCAGGAAGTTGCTCTGTGCAGAGAAACTTATAACTGGTCGAAGCATGGAAACTGAGTGCTAGTAAAGCACACAACCACAAATGGGCATTTATATCACATACCTTGCAAAGGCTCAGGACCCACCTCAGAAGAAGAGACAAAAAAAAAAAAAATTAAGATCCATCTAACAAGGAAGAGTAGAGATAAACAGTGTATTTGGGCACAACAGAACCACTACACTCATGAGCTCACAGTGGCTGTGGTTGCCTGCAAAAGACCTATACAAAATCAAGCCAATCAACAATCCCACATGGAGGGGTAAGGGCCTTAAGAACATTACCCTAGCTTAGGAGTTACTGACAGCTGATGAATTCTGAAGGACAGTCAGTTTTCTTTAAAGGTGTAGCCCCTGGAAGGTGGTCCATGCTCCAGTGGCTGGCCCCATACCTGTGAGTATAGTGATACCATTAGACTTAATAGCTAAGGCAGGACAGGGAAAACAAAGTTGAGAGTGTGTAAAGGAGCAGATCAGAAAGAAATTATAAGAAGGCGGGGGAGAGCAAATATGGGAAAAATACACTGTATACATCTATGAAATTCTTAAAGTATAAAAAGAACCTTTTTTAAAAAATCTCAACAGGCTGGAGGGACAGTTCTGTTAAGAGCCCTTGCTATTCTTAAAGAGGACCCAGGCTTGGTTCCCAGCCCCCATGTGGCTTTTTATAATCATCTCTAACTCCATTTCCTGGGAATCTGGTGCCTTTTTCTGGCCTCCTCAGGAACTGCACACAGGTAATGCACATCAATTCACACAGGCACACATATAGACACATTTAATAATTCACCTGTAGATTACTGTTAGGACCTAATGTAATATTGAAGTAGTTACTTCTAAAGATCGAACAGATTAATGATAGATTCATTATTATGCTGCACTAAAATAAGAAAAAACTTCCTGTTTTAGTATTTACATACATGCATCAAATTATAATTTTCTACTGTAGAAGTTTAAGGCTAACCATCCTTTCATTATTTATTTTTAGAAAGTAAGAATCAAACTACAAAAATAATAAATTTCTTTGTTTAACAGCTAAAGTACTACGTTTCAAGTTTTAGTGTTCACTTAATCCAAAGAAGTTAATAATATTGTTCTATAACCTGCACTGAGAAAAGAATGGTAACAGAAAGAACTGATGACAAACAGCATGGAATTTCATTCTCAGGCAAAATGTGAGATAAATTCAGTAATTTTCTGAGCCTTAGTTCATGTATTGACAGTTCCTTCTCACTTAAGGAATTAGAAGTATCATAATAGAATATTGAACTTTCAATAAGTTATAGCTATTATTATCAGTCTGCTTCTTTTTTTCTGTCCAGCTCCTATAAAAATGGCATTTGCCATAGAAACCAAGAGCAAAAGCTGTGACTCCCAAATGCAGGATATCAGAGAATCTGCCTGACAGCTATCTCCCATATTCATGGTATAGTCCTTGCAATTTAATACATACTAAGTAAGAATGTTTGCATCTGAAAGAAGATAAGTCACTTCCCACATAGAATATTTTAATATGTCTCAGAGTTGAAATTAACCTAGTTTTTGTAATATTTCTTGCTTCAACTGTTTATTCTGTTATTTCTTATGTTAATTATATACTATAAGGAAAAACTTTAATTTGTTCTAGAGTTTATTTACCTAAAGCAGTGGTTTGTTGCAGCTCTTAGTTTGAAAGTAACATAAAAAAAATCCATTTTAAGCCTAAAATTCCAAGAATAAAAACCCATAAATATTAATTACTATAAACACAGTTGCTACACTTCTCATAATGGGATACTATGTGTATAAACAAATCAAACGAAACAATAATAAAAGCTAGCAATAAAACCAATAGTATAATCAACTATTAAACAGGGCATATGAAATGATTAGGAAGATACTGGTAACCCTGTAGTTACATTGCATAAGGTCAGCTCTTTCAAACATTCTAAACTCAATATGAGAGCCCAATGCCACAATGGCTGTCTGAAACATGAAAGTCAAAACACAATTTGGAGGGAACAAAGCACTTGTGGAACCCAGTGTCTCAATAGCGCTAAATAACATCTCACCTCTTGTTCTGTCAAGCAATTTGGCCTACTTCCATAACAAGACAAAAGTCACTTTTGTTGTGGGTCAAATGTGCTTAGAAAACACAGGAAAGGCTGTTTGAAGGTTAGAAATAGGCCAAGTGGTTAGAAAAAACATCAATAAATAAAACTTGTTAATACCCTTAACATTACTGGTCAAAGTAGTGATGAATTAACAGATGTGTTATTCTACTGCATACACAGATGATGGACAAGTTATATAAATGGGTGTTGTACAAATAAAGATATGAGGAATAAATAATTAACTATAGACCATATGGGAAAAAAATCTCATAATGTTAAGACATCAACAACTAATACTTTATTAAGTGATTTTTAAAAATACAAATAATTTTTTAATCACCCAAAAAAGCAGATCCTATCATAAATTATGTTTTTATAGCAAATTGATGCTAAAAGGTAATTTAGCTTTGGGACTATTTTACCATGCTAAATTTTTATAACTTATGTGTCAAAGTATAATAAAGTATATTTGAAATGAGGGTAAAAAATAACAAGATGAAGAAAAATTTAAAAGAAGTCAAATGGGGGTGCAGAAGAAGAACAGAGGGAGGAAAAAGAGGAGAGGTCTTACCACACTTACACATTTGAAACACATTTGTTCTTTGCTGAACATTTTCTCCTGGGTACTGGCTGACATTTTGTTTACATGACATCTTTGGCAATCTAGGAAGCCTATGTGTCTTTTCTCAAGGTAGAGTTTTGTTACTGTTGTTCAAAATACAAAATAAATAGTATGGAATGACAATTGTAATCTATTATATATATTTTTAATTATGAAAATATTTTTGCAAAGCAAATTCTTGATACAGTAGTAAATATAAGTAAATAGAGATATAGATATAGTTTAGATATAGATATAGATATAGATAGCAATTTAATGTAAGAAGAGACTGAGCTAACTAGGACAGTAGTCAAATATAGCAACTGAAACCATTTTCATCTGAATGTTTATAGACAGCACCAAGGGATGAAAGGCACATGACCTCAAAATTAGGTTCTGGAAACAGCTGGGTCTCTCTAATACACAGCTGTTATTCAGTGACAATGCTCTTGCCCTCATCAACACTTAAAGCCAAGTTATCCTCAATCTTGGCTCCTGAGATGCCATAATTACCTGCTTCTCCACACCATTCTTGCTTACCATTCCTACTCTGCTTGCTCAAAGTCCTGAGTTATGAGGTCAGGTGTGTTCGAGGGATCCCTAGGAGCAAATGCACTACATAATAGCATCTCATGAAACACAACCTAACTAACTCTTGACCGTCACAAGTGCTATCATCTCCCATTAACACATAACAGTTACTCTTAGGTAAGGCTTCCTCATTCTTGCTTGTTCATGAAGGCCATGGCCTTACTCCTGAACAACAAAACATCACTCTCAGTCAAGACAAGTACAGAATGCTGTGGGTTTTTTTTCCTCAATGACTTGCTTTGTCCACTCACAAATTATTCACAGCTGCTCTGAAAACTCTGAGTCTCCCAGTGGATGAATGCCCACAAACCTCAGAAGTTAACAGGGTCAAAACCAGTATTTTAAACTACCAACCCTAAATTCCCCACTTTAACTAGCTAAAATAGCTAAATCAGAATCTTCTATGATACACTGAATAGGAGCATCAACTATCTTATTTACTTATTTTTCCTTTTAAAATTCTTTTAAATCTCTTATTCAGGTGAATTGACCTTAACTAACAAATTCTAAGGACCCTTTTATTTCTAAGAAGAACAAAGGCCAGAATAAATAAAGCACTTAATAATTCATTTCCTTGAATCCATCTGTCCTGCGCGGGTAATAAATTTCTTGAGGACAAAAGCAATGTCATACACATGTGCGTAACCCATACACCTACCTCACATTTAACAGGGACTTAATTAAGGAACAACAAAATAGACACAGGATACTAACAATGTAGGAAAAACTGTATCTCTAGTGGATAATGAGCATTGCATATGCTTCAGTTAAACTAAACTGACCATGAAAATAAGGATAAACGAGATACCTCGCATTCATAAAAATTAAAATTCTAACCCACTAAGCACCAAACATCATGGCAGCAAAGTAAAAGGTGATGGTAAAAAGTAAATGATGTATATTTCTATATCCCACCTTAGGTGAGACACCCTAGTGTGGCACTCGGCAGTGTAGAGCACCTACACAGGCCTCATTTTCATTTCTAACATGCAGGTACGACCATCAAGAGTATGACACAGTCATGGGGGTGGGGAATAAGGGGGAAATGGGAGGGAGGGAGGAATGGGAGGAGACTAGGGATGGGATAACAATTGAGATGTAATATGAACAAATTAATAAAATATACTTAAAACACACACACACACACACACACACACACATACACACACACAAAAGAGTATGAGAGCAACATACTCAGCCTCAGTGGCGCTTTAAATAAGAATGGCTTCAATAGGTTCATATATTTGGGTGCTTAGGGAATAGCATTATTTAAAAGAATTAGGAGGTGTGGCCTAGTTGGGGGAAGTGTCTGTGTGTGGGGAGTGCTTTGAGGGTTCAAAAGCCCATGCCAAACCAAGAGTCTCTTTCTGGCTACAGATCAATGCACCAGGGCCTGCATGCATGCCTCCATGCCTCCTGCCATGATGATAATGGACGAGACTTCTGAAATTGTAAGCCAGCCTCCAACTAGAGGCTTTCTTTTACAAGATCTGCCTTGGTAATGGTGTCTTTTCACAGCATCACAAGAGTGACTGAGACAGCCTCCAACCCCGATACTTCAGTTCTTCAACATTTCACGGGCCTCTTCTTATGACTCATCTGGAGAAATGAGTCATAAGAGTAGGCAGCTCTGTAGCACCTAAGAAAACTTGTCAAACATAGAAGTACTGTTGCTGTCTAAAACATGTTGAAATTTCCAATTCTTTCCAAGATCTAGGAGCATAACCTGTGAGTTCTGGTTTCATAACAGCAGGGAATAGACTGTGAGGCTGTGGTTTGCATTGGAGTAAGTAATCTCTGCAAACTGGAGTTTAAGGAAAGACACTGGAAGTCATCCAAAACCAATCTTCTCTCAATTTCATCATTTTAGGACAAGCAATAGATCCTTCACACTGTGTGAAATAAAATCAATAAATGCCAAGAACAACAAGCATCATTCTTTCAAAGATCATTGCCCTGGACTATAGCAGGAGCAAATACAATGAAGTATCTGTAAGCTGCTAGAACAGCGCTTTAACTTTATTATCCGCTGTGCTCTGATATGAGTCCTATATTCCTATTCTGGACAGCATTTCAAAAAATATTTGAAACCTCTATAGCTGGTCAACTCCAGACACATCTATGATCTCCCATCTGATGAAATCAGCTGAGACTGACCTCTGACTCAGGGTTAGATAGCCTGAATACATATATTTATTTTTTTATTTTAAGCCACTTGAGCCTTGGTGATACTTCTTTAGAAATACATGTAATGATTTTGTTTTCAACAACAAAATTTTTCAATTACACAGGCAGTGCACAGGGAAAATTAAACTAGACCACATCTACCACTAATGCTAATTTCTATGAGCACAGAAAGTGCTGGGGTTGGGATGGGGCAAGTTTTCTGAACATACCTAGTTACTCTGTACTCCTGAGGGAGCCTAGATAGGCAGAACATTTGTCTGCAGATAGAGGTCACTCAGTAGGTACCTGGGAATGACACTTCTGGCTAGAAGTATGATTTTCAACTGTAATTATCAAACTGTACTTTGCATTCTAATTTTACAAACTTTGTTTTAAAATTATAAAAAATATAACCTTACTTATTAAACAAATTTAGGATTTCTTAGGAACACTGGAATCACTCTTCTCTTAAAATATTGAATAGTACACAAACACACACACACACACACACACACACAGAGTGGGAAGAGAATTGTTGAATTTATTTTTGTAAAAAAAATCTATAAAAATATGTGAATATCTGCCTTTAATAAGTACGTCCACATTTACAATTTATGATTAAATGCTCATTTTGATCTTCATGTTTCCTGTTTTTGTCAGAATATGCTATTACTATTCGACAATATCTTTTAATACTATACACTGTCCATTTAGTGAGTTTTAAAAAGTGAATAAATTCTATCAGAACAGTAGAAAGTGAGACAAAATGCTGGGGTTAGCACATTCTTGTAACTTACTTGCCATTAACTTTGATGTTACTGTGTTGAACAATTAAACACTACTGATTAAAAAAAATTATTTGGGAATACAAAACAGAAATTTCATATGATCAACCAAGTAGTAAGAACATACATTTTCTGTAGCATTAAGGCCCTTAACACATACATGAATGTATGAATGAAGCCACACATTCTTCACACTGTTGCAGTAATCCTAAAGCTTCCGTTACAATGTGTGTTGATCAATGTCAGACCTCAGATATACTTGTCTGTTTTTGAAACTTCCTTCTGAAGGAATGTAAAAATAATGGTAAAATGAGGAGGACTTCTGAGGAAAACAAATGAAAACTCCATATAGAAACATTCCTAAGATCAAAGCTTGCTCCGATGGTGTGCATCATGCACACTCTAGCCCAGCCAGCTGTCACCTTTCTTCATTGAATAGCTCAGCAGAATGGCCACCAATTACCCAGACTGCCCAAGGGACTTCACAGGGCCACTGTGGCATCAACACCTCTGTTACAGATTCTTCCAATTTACCTGGAAGCTCTTTGTCTAGAGGCCTTTGTTCCCCTATTGTCTGGAGTCGACTAGCCCTGCAGCTCCTCTTATTTTGGGTGTCAGAGATGTTCGTGGTTGCCTTTTACCTGTGCACGTGCTGCAGGATCAACAATGATCATCTCAAGGCAGGCCTCTACCTTTTTAGAGATCATGTTCAGAATGAAGTCTTCCCATCATTTCTCTCTGTTCACTGAGGTCTCTGGAAGTTTGAAATTGATATTCTTGTCCACCAGAAGTCCTCTCTTTTTCTCAGACAAAATGGCAGCACATGACAGCCACTCTTGTTATAGGATATAACTACCAAAAAAGTATAGGTCTCAGAAGCCAGCAGTGGAACTGGCCCAGCATCCTGCTCAACCTTACCCCAGCCAAAGATACAGGAGACAGAGCCACAGAGAAAACAACCTCATGTCTAATGTGACAGAAACCTGCATGCTCTTTCCCACCACTGAAGAAGCTGATATGTAAACAATAGCATTCAGGATTGATAAATGCACATGATAGGTACGCCATATTCTATACACATGCATGCACAATAAAACAGAAAATATGTGTAATTCCAACAGCTATTCCCTGTTTAGCATTAGTGAAAGGTTAGAATCTCTAGTAGCTCCCCATGTTGCTCTTCAAATTCTTTCTATAGTCAGGAAAAGATGGGTAGCATACACTAACTTCCACAGCTCTCTCCCTCTTCCTGGTCAATTTGGTAAATCCAATTCTTGCTTTCTGTGTTTTGATAACTTCAACTCCAAAGCACAAGAGCCTACCACAGCAAAGCACAGCCAGCAGAGGACTGCAGGACTCTGTCACACCTGCTATTGACTGCTCATGGCCTAGCATGACAGGTATCATGGTAGTCCCTTTGCAGTTGTCCTAGCGCACAGGCTCTTGTGTTTGCTGTTCTTATTTTAATGAGGTTTACAACTCATCATTGCTAAGAAGCTCAATATGCTCTTTTGTATACAAAAAAATTAAATGAAAATATTTAAAATTCTTCCTTTAGTTACTAAAGCTAAAAAGATAATCAACCATTTACCCAGTGTTGCCGAATTGAAAAAGTGATTGTTAGAGGTAATGAACTCAATCTACTAAGTGGCACTTTAAAAAGAAAGAATACAGTGTATATTGTAACAAGTATTGTTTTATAAACACTTGTTTTCAGTAAAAATATGCTGAAATGCTTTTTAAAATATATTTCTTGTGACCACAATAGGGAGCACGTGGATAATTACATTTTTTTAAGGTTTAAAACAATGATCGCATTTAACATCCCAATTTGACAAAAATAAACCTGAGGCTCACAGAACATGGTAGTATACACCTGCAGCACACATATTACATACAATAAGATAAAAGATCCTAGAAGTCCAGCTCATCCAGGGATATGTAGTATGAGACCTTGTCAAATGTAAACTAAAAAAAAAGAAAGAAAGAAAAGAAAAAAGAAAGAAAGCTTCAATGTAGTTCAAAGACACAACTATCCAATTTGTTTCCTGGTAAAGACTTCAAACCTGATTATCCTTTGAAACAAAGTATCTTTTTAGAGGCATAATTATTTCTCAACAATTACTACCAGCAATCATTCATCATTAACAAAGCAAAGTAGACCTTCTCCAGAGTACCTGGCAAACCAAGGCTCTAAGGGTAAATCAGAGCAGAGTTAGAAACCAAGAACTGTGTTTTTCATTAATACAAGATGAGATGCCTCAAAAACATAAAGACTTCAGCACAATGTCAGGCACTTAATAAATGCTAATATCTTCCATAATCACTCTTCCTTACAATCTCATCCATATGGCTTAAGCCTAAATCAAGACCAGATCCCTCAAAACAATAGAAAATCTCCCATCAAAGTTAACTAGCAAAAGCAGGATCTAGCATTAAATAATCTGTAATTCTTTGAGTATTTATGACATCTCAAAGAAAGTACAAATCCTTAAACAACTGGAGTTACTCCAATGGTTTATGTTACAGAATTAAAGCAAATAGGAATAAAGAACAAAACCAACTACTTAAGAAAGAAGAATCAGATCAAATTAATTAAAACTAAAATGTGTCTTCACAGTATCAGCTGAACAATTCTTCTGGCATTTTGGTTAGTTCTATGTGTTTTGAAAAACTGGCCTAGACACCTTCCAAGTGGCTAGGACTTAAATGCTATGCGTATTGCTTCAGAAAGTGTAATCTGCCTCAATTTTAGATGAATTCTTCAGTTTCTCTCATGTCTTTGTGACATCTGAGTATCTTTAAAGTAACAATAGTTTTGTAGGCAAGTCTACCAAGTACTTTAAAAATTGTAACATACTTATCATTTGCTATTGATTGCTGACAGACACACTCAAGGGGAATTATATTATTATCAAAACACACTAGTTAATTGGGAGGTAGGTATTCCAAATATTCCACAGTTATAGAAATGATTCTTGAACAGAGAGAAAAGGGAAATCTAAAATAAATAGAATTCAAAATATAATAACTCTGCTATGCTTGAAGACAAGAGCCTGACTTGTCCTCTGAAAGCCTCTACCCAGCAGAGGTGGGTAGACATGGAGGTGACAGAAGCTTCAGAAGAAGAGCAACAGAGCCAACTAACCAGTGCTCAGAGGGGCCTGCTGAGACTGAAGCACCAACCAAGACTTTACATGGACTGGACCTAGGTCCCCTACACAGATGTAGCCAATGTGCATCTCAGGCTTCATGTAGGTCCTCTAGTAAGGGGAGAGGAAGCTGTTTCTGACATGGACCTGGTTACCTGCTTTTTGATCACTTTACCCTGGCTGGGCTGCCTTGCTGGCCCATGAGAGAAGAGGACATGTTCAGTCCTGATGTGACTTGATGAGCTGGGGTGGATGGGAAGGGTGGCTCCCCTTTTCTGAGGAATAGGAGGGTGATGGGGGAGAAGGGAGGGTGGGACTGGGAGGACAGGAGGTATGGGGCTATGACCAGGATGTACAGTGAACTAATTAATTAAAAAATATGTAACTTGCACGTCACTCAGTGATGACTGTATGTCTCCAGAACAGCTCTGAGTGGAGAAAACCAAATTTGCAAATATTTCATCAAATATTCTCTATGTGCAAATAATGGAGTAAACTGCGTTTTAGATAAGTGCAGGTGATGCTTTCCAGGTTACAATCCTCAGGTCAAATTATTAAGTCTACATTTGAACATACGTGTGACTAAGCTTTCCCTTCTTCCCTCAAAGACAGTTCCCTTACAAGATTTTTCTTTCCAAGTACCAAGATGTACAATGCAGAGACATTGACTTTCAAGATTTGACAAGTTTGAAGAAAGAGAACAAATGATTGTCTAAGTCATTAAGGTCATAAGCCAATGATCACAGGCAGTCCCATAAACAAACCTTTTCACAGAAACTGGTTGGGCTCACATCTGAGAAGTTGCTTATTTATCTAAGTGGCAGATGGAGATGCAATTTTCCAATCTCTAAAATAGCTCCCAGATTCTAGATTAGTCAATTACCTTTCATTTTTCAAGTAGTAGCTCTAATAAAATAATTCAAATAAAATTCTTCAACTCAACTTTCAATGAGGGTTGGTTTAATGGACAGTTTGAGCAAATCAAAAAGGCCATCTCATGCATCACAGACTTTTTAAACATTACTAAAGGAAAGAATCACCCTTGTGATTAGTCATATAAATCTACATAAAAATTCAGCAGTCAATAAAAAGAAATTTAGCTGCTTTTATTTTTTCCTTACTTTTGTATGAAAGTAAATCTAGGGAAACAACCTAAGCACAGTAACATTTTGAAGTGTCCCTTTTCTGTAAGACTGTTTGGCCAATGCTCTGAGTCTTCAATCTATAAAAACATAGTTTAGTGATATCCACACACCAGGCCCAGCCTCAGGATGCCTTCTTCTCTTTCTAACCCCTTCCCAAGAATCCATTACATGGTCATGATTTTTCATCACAGTTTTGTTTTTCTGAACTACCTAGAACTTTCTAGCATATTAATCAAGTTGTTTTCTTACTTAGTCAAGTAATTCTGATTGTAACATTCCATCTTCAACTAAGAACATTTTCCCTGATTAACTGTCTATGCACCTTACCTAACAACATTCCAATGGTCACACCCTTTTTGTAACTTCTTACTTTTCCAGCAATCTCATCAAAAGAACAATCTAGCACACACAAAAAAAGCATCTTGGAGGTCAAATAATGACATATTCAAACTCCAGCTCTCTATTCATTCATCAGTCTTCTAGTCCTAAACGCAAAAATAATCTGAGTTTGACTCCCCATCAATAAAATATTCATGTAATTCAGCACAGAGAAGGAAACTAAGCAGAGCACTCAATGGTATGCTACTACTGCTTTATTCCTTGTTTAGTGGTCTATCTACATGAAAATTGACATTGTTTAAAACCCACATGCCTTTGATTCTTAATATGACACCTAGAAAAACACTTCATTAACCAGAAGTCTAAGGCAGACTCAAGTTATGCACTTTGAGTCAGTGAATTTTTCTATATGTACTCTGATACTTTCATGAGCTGGTAGAATCTATGAAAACCCTACACAAATAATATTTCCACTTTTTATCCTTCTACAAAGTAATACTTTGTTGATGATGGCCCACATACCTTGGGCTCTCATCATTTTAATGCAGTACGGACACTTGACGATGACCCAGACCTTTCAAAACCCACTGGTAAGATAGAGTATCCCTTAAGTAGGGAGGGGATGGCTTACCAAGAGTCAATAGTATGCTGTCACTCCTCTCCAAAACTGCTACTTGGTGGTCACCAAAGGAGTGGAGAAACTTCTTCATTAGTAGAAAATGCTACTCAGAGCCTCTGTACACTTTGACTCAAATAGTAGGCATTTTAAAGCAGATTTTATATCCCTTCTGGACTATATGCTGGCAAAAAAAATAACATGAAGATACAGCAACGTGTATTTCAGAGCCCTTGTAGGCATAACTATTAAATAGGAGGCTTTGAAAAAGAATGTTAGGGTAAACCATAATGGTTTTTCTAATATATTATTATTATTTTTGCTGCTGTCCAGTACACTTAGTAACAACTAAGAAGGGCTCTGAAATAGCTATGCTTTTATATACTCAAGAGCTTACATAAGAGAAATTGCTTTGAAAATCCCAAAAATGCTCAAAATAACATAGTAACATAAAAAAGTACATTGAAATGTTTAACTAAAATACTGATGAATTCTAACCACAGGTGTTAATTTATGAGGATGTGAGTTCATAGAGGCTTTTCACTGCCTATGTCACTGCCAGAATGGATTTGGAGGAATCCTCAGAAATTCTGACAGGGCAGATTACAAGTACAATAAAAAAGGGTCATAATCCAATACTTGAATACTAACACAGTAAATAACCCAATAGCTAGACCTTAAAATTCCATTTGAAAAAGAATTAAATTTACTTTTTTTCTAAATGAAAAAAAGTTTCTTTTCTTGCCAACATCCCAATTGTAGATTTGTTTCTTTAAATTGTAGACTTTGGCCTTGCAAATGTAGCAAGTTACCAATAATGATATTAATCTGTAGGGCATGAAGTTTGTCTAATACTAGTAGAATAAATGGTGTTTGGGTATCTATGAATTATTTTCTGAATTCAATCTTAGTAGAAATTTAATTCTGAATCTCCCCTTCTAAGAGGTTGGCTATGTATGTCCGCCTATCATTGCATCCCTTCTTCTCATAGTTAATGACAGCTCTGCATATCCTCACTGTTCTGAGTAGAGTAGTAAGTATTTCATAAATGCTTTGCTGACTTAACTATAGGTATTGGTACTTAGTCATAACCAAAGCTAAGATTCCCTGGGGGGCGGTCATCTTTTTCCTGCCAAAATAAGTTCTAAATTATTGGTAATCTCTAACCTAACAAACTATTCCTACTTGTTCATAAGCTGTATCACCAAAGAAGTTTTTTGCCAAAATATTGCATTAAATGACTATTTACAATGCTGTACAAAAATAATGTCCTTGGTTTCTTATTTATATTATTGGATAAACTCTATTGACATGTTTACTTGCAATTAAGTAAAGCTTTTGTTTTTTACTAACACCACAGGAATTAAATACCTCTGAAGTTGGAGACTAATTTTAGAGGTGGGTATTGTGGCACATCCCTATATTAGAGGCAGAAGGGTAGGGTAAGTTCAAGTCCATCCTGGCCTAGATGAGACCCTATCTTAAAATAAATAAATAAATAAATAAACAGGTAAAATAAAATAACAAAGTAAAATTAATTAAGATAGGAGTTTGGTAGGCAGGTGGTTGAGCCTTTTTAATGCTATAAGAACCTAAGAGTCACTCACTCCTGCTTCTCTAACACTAATAGACTCATCTAACGGAAGGAAGGAAGGAAGGAAGGAAGGAAGGAAGGAAGGAAGGAAGGAAAATTGACTGATTGACTGATTGATTCAGGTATCATCTATCTTATTTCTCTGCTAAGAACTACAATCTACCCACAGATTGGAGGGATAAAAAAATGGCTAGAAAGGATATTAAGTGAGAAGTAAACAGCAACAGTAAAATATCACATCATAAAGTATGGATATACAAATGAGAACGCCATAGAAGAAAAGCTCGTTATCATACTAAGGTACAAGGCTTAGGCATGTGAGCAGAATGTTCTTTTAATGCAGGATTGATGAGACTATAAAGGGGTGAAAGAGATGATACTTGTTCAATAAAATCATCTGAAAAATGACCTAAGTGACACGTACAGAAACAGAGGCTAGCTAGTTATGACATTGCCTACAAAATGGCAATTCTAGGAATCTATTTTGCCCAAATCATAGTCCAAAAGACTGAAACAACTAACTTTCTAATTTACTAATGAATTTAGGAAGAAAGATTTAGGAATTAAGAATAAAATCTAAAGTCAACCAGAAAATCCAAGCAACCAATATGCAAAATGATGAGGAAGGAGATAACCATAAAATAGCACTGAAAAGGAAAATGATTTCCAATGAAACTATACCGAGTAACTATTAAACTGAAGAAGAGTGAGCAGGTAGTAAGAAAGAGAAAACATAAGAACAGAAAGAAGATATGAGGTGAGAGTTCTCACTAGAAACTACTTTTTCTTGAGTACTTTGTTATCTTTCGCTGTGTACTGATTATGGCCTTTTAAAAAATTATTCTTGTATCTAATTGGTGGCAATTCTCTCCGGAGAAAAACTGTGTTAGCTTCGGTCAGAACGAAGTGGGTCTACAAATTCCTAAAGGTCTGTAACTAAATCCTAGGCTTAAAGATTTACAGACTCCCAAGGAAAGGGTGCTTAGCTCTCAATAGGCTGAAGGCTTATGTGCCATCACAGTACCTCAGAATCCCCTCCACCTCAACTCTACTAGCACAAACATAAGTATTCCTGTGGCTCTCCAAAGGTGATGAAAGGGTTTAAATCTAATTTTCCCTACAACTTGATTTTGCTTTCCCCTTTCACACAGATCTGCCAATAATAAAGTTCTATTTGCCAAAACATGACAAATGCTCAGAACTTAAACCACCTACAGTAGATGATTTATCTCCCCCACTATCCCATTAGTATTTGCAGATAACAGCTGTCTATCTTGTTAGTTCTCAGCTATTTGCTATGGTTTTTGTTTTGTTTTGTTTGAGACAGGGCCTTGCTATGTAACTCACAGCGAGTATGTGCTCAGCTTAGTTCTTTAATTATCTTGGAGGGATGATAAAAAGAGTTCATATCCTGAATTCTTAATTGCTTTCAAAGGATGATTTGATCCAATCTTATAATAATTTTCTTCACTATAAAACAAAATAATGAAAAAGTAAATTTCAATGCACAAAAAAGCACTATAGTCAAGAAGTAAATACTCAGTCTCAAATGTGCTGGAAAATAAGCAGTGAACAAGTACAAGAAATTCTTATACTTAAAAAAACTATGTACAAAACTGAGATTAGCATATTCTTTTGATAGTTGTAAACTAACTTTACCACGGAGAACTGTTCTACTGCTATGCCAGCAATCAAACAGAAAATACTTGTAATGATGCACATTCTCAGTATCATTAACTCTCTTAATTTCCAAAGTAACATGCAATATGAATAAATAGGAACAGATTTTTTAAACTTAGAAACTTATAAAAATGAGCCATTCTCATTGCTTTCTAGGATTCCAATCACAAGCAAGAACAACAAAAACAACCCTTGTTTCTCGGACTTAATCATGGTAGCATAAAACCAGTTTTTTAAAATGGCACTTTGATTTATACTGATACCAGCTGAAAATAAAACAAATATTTAAAAACATCTGAGCCCTTACTATGTTTATATAGCATAAAATAATTTGAACAACCCCTCATAGCTAAAGTATAATACATGTTTTGGAGTGTCAAAGGATTTAGCTGAAGTTTCAAGGTCTCATCACTTATTAGTTCAAACTATCAGAACTAAAGAGAAAATGACACTATATTCATTATGGGATTTAAGTATAAAATACTGCCATGATAAATATTTGGAAATTCTAAGCTTTTATAAAAGCACACTTTATGTACAATATCAGCATTCATCCCCACAGGGTGTACAATCTGGACTGCCTCTAGGGGGAATTTATCTCATTTCATTTTCATTCTACATTCCACTTTTGCATTGCCAACTAAATTGCTCCTTGGTTTATAGTATAGAAGACTTCATAATGTTTAGCTGAATTGCTTACTTTTAAAGCATGCTGATAGAAAACCCAATGTGGTCTAAAATATCCACACCAGATGTTTGGATGGATGTGAAACCAACACATATCAAACGGAGATCCAAAATACCATTAGCTATATAAAACACAGGCACATGCATTTAACAAGTTCAATAGATCAAAACACAGTAAAAGTCCAAGGGAAATGAATTTAGTTCTTGTATTTTCCATTATAAGGTATTCGAACTCTTTCCAGTTTTCTTTGGACTCCCAGGAATTCATTAAATGTCAGGTAACAACAGGATACAAGTACAGCTTAAGTACACTTAATGTGACTAGACATACAAGAGGGCAGTTTGGAATGGTCACTGAAACAGAACAGAGCTTCATCACTATAGTCTGAAACAACGGTTTGATAAAAAGAACATAAAAATAATACTCTTGTTTGCATGCTGGTCAAACTACATCTACTATAAAGTGCTCCACTCTGAGACAAACAAGAACTGGGAAACTATGGGGCCTTAACTCTGTAACAGTAAGAACAAGCCCAGGAAGTAGGGCTGCAGGACTCTGAGCAGGAATGGTCAGGCAGCGTCAGAGCTGGGAAACAGTCAGTCTACATAGGAGCAACTGCCCTTTCCAAATATTTTAAGAGTAGAAATGTAGCAGCGAAATTAAATATGTTTTACATGAATTCCCCAAGGCTGGTGAGGTGAGGAAGAGGACAGAACTAAGGATACTAAACATATTAGAAAGAACAGCAGTTATTTTTTTATCCAGGTTTGTTTGAGGATAGACTGGACAGCCATAGTGGCTTGGTTTAAGTAAGTTCTCAGAGTATAGCTGTTTGATGTATCTACACACCATCAAACAATTCTATCTCAAACAGCCTATTCCCTTTGGTCCCCTCTCCTTTGCTGACCCTTAGGCAAAAATAACTTCAATCATTCTAGCTACAACAGAGCCATGTCCCTGACAATTCCCCCTTTTCTTATCTCCCTGTCATCCTTAGAACTAATCATTCTCTCATTGCATATCACACAGTACTTTCTGATACAGTGATGCCCTGCATTAAAGTGTGATAACAGAAGACAGGCTATTCCAATCTTCACACCCCTGGCATCTGTGTGGACCTGGTATAGGTTTACTGCCTGTCATGTTATAAGCACTTATACTAAAAGGCAAGTATTCAAGTATCAGCTGCACAGTCAGACTTGTTAACACTGTTGAGACACTGACGGTCTATAGCACTAGCAGGTACAACAAATGAACACAGTGATGTCTTATCTCTGGTGTCCATAAAAATGTCTGTAAACAGTCTCTTAGTAGAAGAAAAGACTCAAATCCAATGCATTTCTCTCCAAAGTAAAAATAGTATTTCACCCAGAAACTCCGGGGTGTAAGTTAGGCACAAATCAGGAGTTGGATAGCTTTAACTAAACAGCCAAACAGAAATATGGATATTCTAAAAAACAACAACAAAATACCTGGTATATAAGGAAAGATAATTTGAAATTACAAGAAAAAATGAGGAACTGTGGGTATAAAAATGACAGCTACACTTAATAAATTTATAAATTTTAAAAGGTCATTATCATATTTTCTTGGGTACACATTTTGAAATCTTTGTTGAAACAGTACAGAAGGCAAAAACAAATGAAGCGTCCCCAATTAAGTTAAATGCTTTTCATATGATCAGTTTTTATAGATATAACTAATTGGCTGAGAATTAAGTGCAAACAAACTCAGTCTTTACCATTACTACTGGGCTTTAAAAAATTATCTCATTTTAAAAGGTCATAATACATTCTTCTTCATGTTTAAAACAACACAGATAAATATTAGAAAATATTACATTTAGACTAAAATTTTCTTCAACATTGTTCTACTTTCTGTAATATAAGGAACAAAATTTTAAGAAAAAAAAAGGATATCTCTTTTATAAAAATATATGGAGAATTCCATATGTCAGCACAGACCCAAGATACGCCTCTGAAACTTGTGGGACCAGCAAAAGTTAGCACCTTTAGATGTACCATGCTAGTACAGATGATCAGAAAGAAGAACCAAAATAAACAGCAATCCTTAAGAAAGCATTTTAATTATAATGTTCAATACAAACAAACATAAAATTCATTATTCTCGATTCTTTTAGATGAATGACTCATGTAAAATTATACTGTCAATAAGATGTGACTTATTGTTAAGCTTCTAGTAAAATCTTAATTCTCAAAAAAATTAACTATGTTATAATTTCATGTGTTTTAAAAATATTTGGAAAAATACTAAAAAGAAAAACAGCAAAACAAAATCATAGCAAGACACAGGTCCTATCAGTAAGATTCTCGGTAACTTTTACCCCAAAATATAGTGTTATATTATTTCTGTAATTTAGAGACAAATTTTCATTTAATTTTTTTTATAAAGATATAATACAAAAGGAGAAAATGAGAAATAGGTTTTCAAGAAGCATTTTTGTTGTTGTTTTTATTTGTGTTTTTGTTTTTTCCTTGCAGGTGCCACAAGGAGGCCACAGTGGAGAGCAAGTGCATGCATAAAAAAGCAATAAGGCCTGAAATGACTGTAATTATGCCAGATGCTCACACACAGACTAATAGAGCTTTTAGTTATGCCTACAAAATGCTAACCACAAAAATATCCGGTTGCCGAGTGCCACAGGGCATACTATACAACACATTCTACACTTCACCCATACACTAAGCAACTGGAGAAAGAAGAACAAATTTCAGGATATATTCAAGACCTTACGTAGAAATAGCTGTTCTGGGGACAGAGGGAGGCATAGATTTGGTATCATCCAGGAAGCAGGGAGATCTGGGATCAATGGTAAAAAGATCAGAAAGAAGCATATCAGTTCAATATTAAAAAAAAAAAAAAAAAAAGCCTTCCTGGCAAGAAAGAAATTCAACACAGGGGCTATGGGCAAAAACCATCAGCTCCACAAGAGGAGGAGCCTACACAAACTGGAACAGAAGTCTCAAAGTAAACACTTCTAGTAAGACTCTTACTACTCAAAGGGTAAGGAAAGAATGCCTGGAAAATTACAGCTGCTAGAGTCTATGACTCTGCTGCCAACAATGTATACTATGGGAGGTGCAGGTATAAGGGATAAAAGCAGATTCCATGTGGGATTTTTCTCATTCCAAATCAAATGATTAGGTACTTCTGAGGATTGGGAAGCCACGGGACACGTGGTACTGTTCCCCCAAACAACAAACATATGGGCCTAGAATGCCAATACAATGTGCATACAAGAATAAATCATGGTATAATCAGCATTTGAGAGATCTACATGAACCCATCAGTAAGAATAAAATGACACCACTGAAGTGATAAGAATTTTATCAAGGTTTTATCAGAAAAGCTGTCAAACATTGATGCAACCAAGAATCCATGATGTCACAGAATGTCTAAAATACAGGGTGCTGTTAACAAATGTGTGTGTTACATTGCATGGAACATTATCTTCAATATATCTGAAGAGTTATAGATTTACAGGAAACTTAGAATATCACTTAGACTAATTCGATTTAGTGTCTGTCTCCTTTTAATAATATATTGAATGTGCCAGATGACAACTTTTTATAGCATTGAAATGTTCCCAGCATTGTGAAAAGCATGCTGTACAAAGGATTTCTCAAACACATCGCAGATAGCCCCATAAAAGGGGAGTCGACCTCAACAAACGTCAAGATTTATGTTGTGTGATGGATAGCACAAAGCTAGCATAGAACTTGCGAAGTGAAGGAATGTACTTACAGCACATACAACTGATAAAAGATTAATAAGGATTCCTACAAGTCAGCAAGTTAAAAAGCCTGAAAAAGTGAGTAGACAGAGGCTAGAGAAATGCATGTCACAGAAAGGAACACTAGAACAGGTGATAATCTGTAAAGTGAGTTCAATCCCATTACTAATCAAAGACATACAGAGTAGCATTATGGATTGCTCTTCCAACCCAGTACAGACTAAATGCTAATATTGACGTGACACAGAAAATTTATTAAAAGTAATTCTGAAATGAATAAAATAGCCATTCTACAGCTAAAATAATTATTGTAATTTTTCCCTAAATTAACTATTTACACAGCCAGTTATCGTAAAGCAGGACATGCCCATATAAGGGAAAAAATATATTTGATAACTTCTAAATAAATATACATACTCTCTTTATCTCTAGAAGTTGATTTTGTCAAAGAAAAAACATATTTATAAATTTGAGGACTTTTTAAGCTCAACTCTTCAAAGGAAACATTCACTTTGTACTTCAGATCTAAGACATTTGTTGTTAGCTGATGCAGTACAAACAGCTACAGCAACACTTTGGCAGTTAAGAAAAATGACAAGTTGAGTAACAGCTGTTAGTAGGTCAAATCATAACCATGAAGAACAGTACAGGGTTACTTCTGAGCACTTCAATAATTTCTTTCTATATAAATTTATGTATTACTTGGTAATTACTAAGACTAATATTAGAGGACTCTCTCTTTCTCTCTCTCTCTCTCTCTCTCTCTCTCTCTCTCTCTCTCTCTCTCTCTCTCTCTCACACACACACACACACACACACACACACACACACTCACAAACTAGCCTAGAAACAATGAAAACCTACCTGGCCTATGAAAAATAGGGAGGGATTCCTGATACTAAAGCATATATATCTGTCTCACCAAATCCCAACAAGTCATAATTAAGATGTGTCATCAGAATCTGGTATCAACTTTATATCTTGGCTCCTTCTCCCTCTCCCTTCTCTCTCTCTCTCTCTCCCTCTCCCTTCTCTCTCTCTCTCTCTCTCTCTCTCTCTCTCTCTCTCTCTCTCTCTCTGTATTTTAATCATAATATTAATATAAATATATTTAAGAGCCAACCAAATTGTCTTTTCCAAACATACTTACTAAATACAGATATATATTTTATGTATTGATAGACTAAACTAGTACATGCAAAAACAAATGGCTTTTTTTGAAAATAAAAGAAAACCAAACCACTAAGTTTACAAGTTACAGTTAATAAGTGAACAACAACAGCAGCAACAACAACAACAGCAACAACAACCACCCTGTACTACTCAAAATCCTGTATCGGAGACTGATGCGGATTAAAGGATGTTTTGGAATCTCAAAACTCTGTTTCAACACTTTGCTATTACAAATGATTGTATACATGAGCTCCTATGGAAGAGTGCCTAGACCATTGTCCCTGGGAATAGCAGAACAGATGGTTCCAGTCAAAGCCCTCTAAGGACCCAGCTACTACCTATCTGCTGGGGGAGGTACCCAGGGTCAGCCACAGCACGATGAATGCTTCTGAGAAGAGAAAGGGGCAGCAGCTTAAATCACACACAGACAGGTGACTCGATGAGGGGTGAAACTGATGTAAATTATGTTTGGCTTTAAATATAAGGGTTTTTAATGTTTTATTAGTAATAAATCCACCTTACCCCCCCCCCCTTAAACTGCTGTCACAACATGTATTAGTGGCCCCTGACAAATGCTTGAAATTGTTGCCATCATTATTACACAGGAAAGGCTTTGAAAGAATCCAAGCAATCCATCCATGTCATACTTTGACAAAGCAAGTGAGAGGCCATGAGTAGAGGAGACTTAGCTCTGGGTGAAGAGGAAGAAAGCAAGCCTTCACACTGACCACCGCGCTGTCCTACATAACCAGGCTGTTTGACCTAGGGCCGCTCAAGGAGAGGAACTTAATATCCTTGCAATCCAGTCACCTAATAAACAAATGAAGGCATTAGACTAGCGTACTCCTTTTGCCAGAAGGTAGTCACCAGGATAGGGTCATGACAAAAGGAGTATGTCAGATAAATAAACTATTAGCATTAACTGTAGCTGATGACTGTTTTCAGGTATGATGTAAGTAAAACACAGCTCTTTAAACAAAAATAAAATGATGAGAGTCTTAAAAGTTCAGAGAAAAGCTGAGTAAATACTTTTGTATTTTTACTTTTAAAGAGCTAAACTATAAAAAATTATATAACAGTCATTTTATTGTTATAGTTGCTCTTTAATATAATGAAATTTGACTGACAGAGAAAGGACTCTAGTTAAGTTGTTTTAGCTTGTGTTGGGGACAGCAAAGAAGGAAGACCAAACTAAAAATCTGCATATAAGCTTTAGTTGAAACATTTTACCTCCTTAAGACAATTTCAGAGAAGGCAGTGAAGAAGAATATCCAATTTTTATTTGAGTTGTACTTAGAGCAATCCTTATATAAAACTTTAAAAAGTTATACAAGACTTACAAGAAATTTTATACAAAATGCATACAGCAGCAAATATCTTAAGAATGACTTAATTAGAGCCAAAATGAATTGGAGTATAATATTCACAGCGAGCTTTAAGAATCTTGACAAGTTTGCCACCTTGACTACATGAAATGATGCAAAGTTAAACACAGAATTTTCATAACTTAAAAATAATTCAATCTATAGACTTATAATGTTGAAAATTTTTATTTGGGAATACAAAGTTTTAAAATAATAATAGAAGAAAGAAAATAAGTGTTACTTACTGTGATGTATTTTTGCCTTTTATAAACCATGAGAATCAATAACAGTTTCTCATGGCAAACAAACAAACAAACAAAAAAATCAGTGAGCTGAAGGTGTGTCTTGAATGCCTGCATACCATGTGCAAGACACTGGGTTTGATCGTCAGTGCCATAAGTGAACCAGCCATCACAAACCAACAGAATTAAAACTTGAACTCTTAGCGTCTGTGGGAGGGGGCATGTTTTTGCATTAGTTTTTGTAGATGATGAATACATACTCTGCTAAGAATTATAAAACTACCTTTGAAACATTTTTAATTTTTTGCTGTTTATTCTCTAAGCTCATCATCTACAATCAACCAATAACTTCACATTATACACTCTCATTGAACACAGATTCAGTAAAGCCCCAAAGCTTCCTTATGATCCTACAAACAAAATGTCTACTTTTAAGTACATAAGTCTTCACACACATTTCTTTCTTCTTTAAAAATGCATTAGTAGTTCATTAAGCAGGAAACTCCAGAAAACTGTACTTGAATAAAAGTTATCTACAATAGTTAAAGGTCTTGTTTCTCTAACTAAAACCTCTTTAATATGATCACAAAACAGTTTATTAGCTTCTGGTTTTCCCTTTTGACCCAAGTTGGAGCACAGTGCACTTTCTGCAATATGCCTCAACTTTTAAGAAACACATATACAGATATTAAAGTTAAATGGAGAAACAAGTTAACACTGGCACTTAAATTAACCTATATGAGTAAACAAATTGATGGAAATGCACACATACTGATTATACTAAATAAAAGTAAGCATATAGCATTCAGAAAACAATTTACATGGATTTATATTTTGTAGAAAATATTTACATTTTTTAGATTTTTTGATGATAAGTGTGCTGCTAATGCTCACAGAATGTTCAACTTTAATTTGTGCATCCTGAGAAAACTGAAGCATAAGGATTTTTCCATCTCATAGTTTCCATTATTCTGCATCAAACATGTAAAAAGGTAGAAGCCTACTTTTAGGGGAATAAGGGGAAAATGGGAGGGAGGGAAGAATGGGAGGATACAAGGGATGGGATAACCATTGAGATGTAACAATAATAAATTATTAAAAAAATAAAATAAATAAAAATAAAGTAAAATTAAATATTTCTAGAAAATAACTACTGTATACTAAACTCGATCAATGGATTCTTTTTCTAAAGAATAGTTTTTAAAAGAGATTGAATCTTTTAAACTTAGGTTTTATTTGTGCTTAGTTTATTAGACAGTATGCATAATTTGAAATCAAAACAAAATGGCATCCTAAAAGATAATAGCAGAATGACAGAACCTGAGTTAGAAACAAATCTTGTAGAACATGTGGTGAAAGTCTTCTGCACTTCCCTCAGTCTCACGCCCCATTCCACAGAGGAGGAACTTGAAGGCTGTGTGTTCTATTCAGTCTTAGTTTACATTATATAAATATAAACGAGTACAGTTTTCTTGGATTTTTATCATACACTCATACACACACACACACACGAACACATACATGTACAAATACCCTATTCTAACATTTAGAAAGCTTTGTATTTCCATATATCAATGGCAGCTGTATGTAAATTAAGGCCTGAAGAATTGTATAACCCAAACTATGTTAAATAAATGAACATAAATTGTTCTTACAGTGAAAATTTCATTCATGTGTCAACCTTGCAGTTATAAAGATTTATGATGAATTCCTCAGAGATAATTGTGAATTTTCAGAAGTTACTCATATTTAGTTTCTCCAAGGTTTTCTAAATGCTACAATAATCAATATTTTTACCAAATAGTGATATTAAATTAAGATATGTAAATATGCAACAAATTATTTTATTTCATTCTATAAAGCAATATTTGTAAAGGCAAACAATCATTACAATTTAAATAAACTACAGATTATCCAGTAAGAGATTTGATATGTAGCAGCAAACATGTGTCTTTAGTTTAAGATTGACTAATGCAGATGGAAGAGTGAAGAAAAAAATAGAGGAAGTACATGTCAGCAACAAAGTCTGTGTCAGTGAGGAGTCAAAATGCTAGGTGTAGCTTTTGATCCGCAGCGCTAGTGTCTTAAGAATTCCATCCCAGAGCATCTGCTGAGCTTTACTCCTTAGTAAGGAAGAGAAACACCCCTGAGAAGTGGTGCATCAAAGTGTAAGAGCTCAGCCTTTACTCACATGGAAGTAAACAAAGCTTAATGCTTGCCCAACAGTTACTTTTACTACAAGAAAAAAGAGATGAAATGTATAAATGCAAGACAATTAAACAGATGAGTAAAAACCATCTGCTAATTTCAATTTTACTATGAAAATAAAAATATGAACTATTTCTATTAAAACTACTGCAGCATGTCAGCTAATATTAAGAGTTCTTTTAAGTTAGTGTTTAAATTTTATTGAAAAGATTTTACTAGAAATTATAGCTAGTATTAATTGATGATACACTATAAAGACTAATATATTTTACTAGTTTCTGATTAAAAACCTCTAACCACACTAAGTGTTTAACCAGGATGTTTATGTTGTCCATTGAAATATATCCTTTCCACAATGATACACCTATAAATGCTTTCCAAATATTCTTCAGAGTCAACACTTTAAAAAAGAAAATTTACAAAAGCTTGCCTAAAGAATAAAAGTAACAAGCTAGCATTTCACACTTTGGAAACTAGTGTCTATGTTAAGGATTAGCCTCTGAATTTTGGACCAATAAAGTTGCACTACCGAGACTCAATAATATAGGATGTTTGACTGGCAGACTCCTCAACAAGAAGCGGAGGGGGAAGGCAGGAGAGTATGTGCTAAAGTACGGAACAATCTCTCACATGATGAAAGAGCACATGCCCTGTGAAATCCCTCCTCAAAGAACACGAACACTGGCAAAACACTTGTAAGTGTCCGGTACCCTGGACCCTATAAAAATTTTAAAAAGAAATGCAGTTTGGGCCTAAAGGTGAACCCTATGTTCATATTTTCTCTTCCGACTGCTCATTAGTACTTGATGAAAGAAAATGAACACATGAAAAAAATAACAATTTATGATTACAATTCCCCATCTATCAATTTTCTTTAAAAAGTACTTATCATTTTGAATTATTTTGTATCAGAAACAGGACACATTTGAAATAAAACAAGAAAAACGAAGCTAAGAATAATACTTGAATATTCTGGCAGCATGACTCAACAGAGCACGCTCCGCTTTACTGTCAACTACAACACCACTTCTTTAAGGACACTTATGTTGACATAATTTGGAAAACCAAATAAGATAAATATTACTTAAACTATAATGTAGTAAAAACATTTTCAAATATCTAAGATATAGTAATGTTTACTCATGTAAACAAACTTAAAGTGGTCATAAATTAAGGTTTGTCATAAGATGCCATTAAAACACAAATCTTCCTCTGCAGCTCACATAAATTCCATTTTTGTCTGAAAAAGCATCAAGTTATTTATAAAATGTATCCTTTTTAAAAGTACATTTAAGAAGTTATGAGAAAATCAAAAATATTTTATTACTTATTCAACATTTAACTTCTCTTATAAAGTATAAAATATTACCAAGGAAAATTAATATAACATTAATGATAACATTAATAAAATCAGCAGTTTGTTTTAAGTAGAGAACAATGTTCTTCTGTTAGTAAGCGATACAAGTCACTCATATTTGGCTGTGTGAGAAATGATTCTTTTGAAACCAAGAAGTTTGAGGAAGTGGTGTTGCAATCCTGTCCTTTTTATGAAAACCGTGGCAAAGAAAAGGTCAAATAAATAATACGTATGATACCATCCTACTAAGAAAAGACGCATAGTCTTAACCTAATGTCTTACAAGTGAGCTAAATATGTAAAAGGAATACAGTTACCCAAAAACATTATATACTGGGTAAAAGCTATTTTTCAAGTAGCATATGGTAATCTAAAGCTCATTAACAAACATTTGCTATTTCAATAACCACTTACAAAAGAATTTGTATATAACTGTGAGTTCAAAAACAACTTATATTTGTTTTTAAAATATGTAGGATGATGAAAGTGCACCTTATTAAATTTTACTAATTAAGATTATCAAATAATTACATATACACAAATAAAAATCCATGTAGTTCTTATGTTTGCGTAACAATGCTAAAAACAGTTAATACAGACCTGCCTGTGGAAACAAATTAAAGTCAACACTGTAGAGAGTTTAAGAGAGAAAAACTAATTAGGTACCCATCTTTTCTTATGAATATATGGCAGAGCAAAATCATTTAATCATGAAATAAGCAATGAGTAGCAAGCAAAATATGTTTTATGCATCATTAAAACCCCATTGAGGCCATCACAGTCCCCAGCGAAGTGATGCTGGAAACCACCTTCCTTCATCCAGGCCACCACACTCCCTCCTGACCTAACTCGGCTGAGGCAGCTAGAGGGTGAACGGCAACACTCTCAAGTAAGCCTTTATTAACTATGAGAAATAAATTATATTAAGTGTTACTTTTTGAACTCAGAAATGAGGGAAGGGGTTGTGGGTTGTTAAGATATCAAATTTACTAGGAAAATAATTATGTGAGAAATAAGTTGCTGTCACAAGAGAGACTTGCCAGATATTGCATTTAAGCAAGCTGTTATACACACCTTTAGAATAAATTCTGTTACAGAGAGATTAGTCTATAGACTAAATTGCCTGAGGAGATTTTAAAACAGAAATTAAGGGTGGGAGAAATGTTTTCCTGAACAACACTGGCAATTCTTTAGCAGTGTTTGTAAGCAGGAGGAGACCACCGTGATTCAATTGTTCGGGACTTGTTGCTAACTGTTCTGTAACTCACTTCCAGACTGAAGCCTAACAAGCGCGCTTCCACTTCCTTAGCTCCTCGTGGCTGTGTGATTTTACTAAACGCAATTCTAAAACTTGAAAATTACCTAGAAGTGTGTAAGAACACACAGAAAGGTCGTCAGAACCAGACACATATTAAATATTAATTATAATGATGACTGTCATCTTCTACAGTGATTATGTCATTATATAGGAATGCTAATTAAGGCATAAAATGACTTGTTAATTGAGAACGCGTTCTGAACAAACACATTTGTACTTGTGTATTTAATAGAAAATCCAGCCTGGAGACTGGGCCATAATAGGCTGCAGTTCTATTTTCTAAAATGCTGACATTTGAGCAAATGTTCCCATGGAATGTTTGCCTGATTCGTGGACTGACATTTCCTCTTTGTAACTTGCTTAACTAAAAAGGAGCCATGCAGGCCAAAACCCACAGTTCTGGTAGGCAGGAGGCCATTTCTTGCCGCTGAGACTTTTGTAAGGTTTCTCTTTTACTTCCCTTTGCCCTGACTACCATTCTACCCTCACTGACTTTTTATTTCGACATGCACAATATCAAAGCTGCCTTCAGTTATCTTTTACAATAGAAGACATACCTGAAAAGATTAAGATTTCCCATCTGGGATTTGTCCAGAAATTCAGTGTATTATAGTTCTCCCACAGCTTCCTCCATCCTGTTATACATCCATGTTATCAATAGTAGCTTTCTTCCTTATTTTAGATTTACTTACAGAAAGAACCCAGGGAGCTAAGCTGATGGAAATCATGTGTATTGTCACTCATCTTTCATTCTAAGGACAAGGCTTGCCTCTGTTGTCTGTGACACTTTGCTGCCATCTATGTGTTTAAAAAAGCATAACATGCATCCATGCATCAGAATTCCTGGGTCCCCAAAGAAATTCTGTCTCTTCATCTAGATAAAGGAGAGTCAGGAATAATTTGCCTTCCAACCCAAGTGCAGACGCTTGCTGGGAATTCCTGACTTCCACTGTGAGGCAACTTCATTAAAAGTGGCTTGTAAAGGTGCACTGTTTAACCTTACATTTTTATCATAGCCAATAATTTTTCTCCCGTTACAGATACCGAAAAGTTTTAATAAAGGTAGTAACTTTCACAGAGTTAACAATTGAAAAGGATAAACATGAAAGATTGAGATACTAAAGACACTTAAGTAAATAAATTCAATAAAAATAAGTTAAATTTTATAAAAATTGTCATTTAAATATCTTGCCAAGTAATGGGATTAAATTTTCATTATATTTAATATAAAGTAAAAAAGAAGTATTTGATCTTGTGATATAAAAACAAATACTGTGTTGTAATCTTTTCGTGCTCTTCACCACTGAAATGCTTCTCTCCAAAGAAGAGAGACGAATCTATCAAAATACACCAAAACTTCTCCGCCTGCCTGCATAACAGACTTCTAATCCAGAGTGAGTTACACAGGTGTAGGAACACAAATAAAAGTAGCCTCTTCATTAATCCATCCATGGAGAAAAGGGTAGATGATAGTCAGGACAAGAAACTGTCCTGAAGAATGTCCTTTAAAAGTTAGAGGTCTGGTTTGTTACTATTACTAATTTGTAAAAGAGAAGAACAGTAGGGAGAGGGGTGCTCGCCCTGAGTCACCAAGCAATGAAAAGCCCTAACTGCGCTACTTCCATTCTATTGATGCATCCTTTACAACTTTCTAGCATCATCTCTGGAAATTTTCATTTTACTCATCAGTAATATGACATATACAAGCGACATCATCTTTGAAATGCACCATTTTATTAAGTGTTCTCAAAGTTCTAACCCTTCACGTGGTCTTATAAATATAACAATTCTAACTACCTATTATAAAATGAACATGCCAAGATTCATAGGTTGTTGTTACTTAAAACAATTGTCTATTAATCTATGATATTAATGTTTTAAAAATACACACAACACAGTACGTTAAATTTTTCTTGTTGAAACTGATAAAGTATCAATGATTTACACAGAAACTAAAATAAAAAGTCCTTATGCACTAAATTTTTTAATAAAAGGTTTTATTTTATCTTTTGTCCCAATTTTAAAGACTTGAGTTTAACAAAATAAATTTTATAAACATAACACATACTGAAATGATAAAGTAAGGATCCTAATTAAACCTAGTTCTATAAGTTATTTTAAAGAGAGCATAATTTCTTAAATACGGACACCAATCTGAGAAGAGGAAAAGTATATCTGCCTTCAAATATTACATAATGTTAGTATTTATATACTTGTCTAATTAGGAATTTTAAAATCCATTCATCATAAAAGTAAAAGAAAAAAAATAGTTTCACTTACAATACCTTTTCTAGTAACTTAAAATTTTCTCCCATTAGTATGTATGAATCCACCTAGACATGGACATCAAGATAAACATGAACATTTTTTTTTAGACATTTTAACTAATTTTAGCTTAACTGTATAAATTGTTACAATACTGAAATACTTTAGATTGTATTTAATAAAAAAAGCTACTACTGTAAATAGGTTAAGGTTGGAAAAGCTAACAAACACACCTTTGTGTGGTCCATTAATTATATACAAAATTCCAAACATTATTAGCTGTTATCAAAATTACAATACCACCTAGATCTAATAAAACAGAACAATCTGTTTGAACAGGGAACGGAGAACTTTCATAGAGTGTTCTCTCCCATAAAAATTCTTAATGGACTATAAAGGACTTTTTAAGTGGTTTTAGATTTGAATTCAATTGCTTAAATCTATAACAGGCTTCTAAGAAGAATGTGAGCCAGATGACACACAGAGACCCTCACCAACAGTGTACATGTCTACCAATCCTTGTGAATATAGGACTTAACAGGGCCAAATTTCATCCTAGGGATCTTGAACCTGACTAGCCATATTCATATTATGAAAGATGATATAATGTAAACACAATTGTTATATTTTAAATGAAAAATGTTCTTATCACAAGTTCTCTTTGTAGAAAATTAGAGTGATTACTAAGTATCATAGGCGCTGTACCTACACAGAAGAGGGGACAACAACTATTCAAAACGGGGGCTGCACAACAAAAACAAAGCAAAGGCAGCTGTCCTTGACATAGTAGAGGTTTACCACCTACCTACAGAAATGTTGTTCATGTCCCTATACTCCAGCATTTGCAGACCCACACGTGCATAGCAGTATAGACATAAAACAGCTAAGCTGGTGGCACTCTAAGTACAGTTATTTTGCTCTTCAGGCCTCTGAATTATTTCAATATTAACCATGCTCTGAATAACTGGAGGATTCCTGTATCTCTGAGCAAATTCAAGAACTTTATGTGACAATATAACCATTTTCTTAGATAATAACGACTACCAATTCAGGTGTCTGTTGAGGAAAATAAGTTATCTTCAGAGCCTCAACAGTTGTAACTTATACATATTAATAAGTGAACAAGATGTCATTTCAGATGAGTTAAATCTATACAATCCTATTTTCCCTATACAGCAATTAATTTTAGTATCATTAGCATGTTCATGCTGCACCATTCATTATATTCAGAGCGCTTCATAACTATAAAAACACCACTCATCTGGGATTAATTATAACAAGTTCCCTCCAGCAGGGACAATGTCTTAGTTCTGCCTATTACACTGAAGCTTCTTTTTTTATACGTAGCAAATGACAGGAATGACCACAGAGGTTAGACTTCTGTCATAGTTCAATGGCACCCAAGTCCTACCCTCTTCTCTGGTCATCTCAGCTTAGGAGCACAAGATGGCAAACTGACATCAGCCCTAGGTTGAAGGCTAGACAGAACTGGGCTGCGTATCAACTGGCAATCTCAGGCAGGCCCTTGTGAAACAAGGGCATGACCTGGGTTATTGCCAGAAGCTCTGCCATCTCAGAATTCTATGCCCCCCAAGTAATAAAAACCAACAGGCCACATATATCATTTCCCCTTTTAGAATATGCCATACAAGCTAATGTTTCAGCACAGGAACTACAGGCGTTTGACCAAGGGAAACAGTCTTGCCTATCTCTCAAAGCACAGCTGAAGCAAACCACGACCTTCATCCTCAGCAGAAGCAGCACTGACTAGTATGTTGACCATGTGATTTCAGCCCACTGCACTTCTCCAGATGATCTGCCTCATGTTTGCCTAAACTGTGAACAAAGAGCACAAGAAGATCAGGGGTAGGGACTGACAGAAGAGACAATTTGCACTTCCTACCCTCCTTGCCCACAGCACTCACTGTTGACACCTACTCCGTGAGGATGATGGGGCATTAGTGCCAACAGGATGAGCATGGCTTTTTGCATCAAGATGAGCTTTCAGTGAAGGCTGCTTTTGGTCAAGAGACTAAGGCAGATGGTACACAGAACAATGGCAAAAGAAACTATAACCTAAGGTAAGCAGCTCACTGGAGAAAACAGAGACTTAAGCCCCAGTCAGTTCATGACATAACTAGGACTGGAAATCATGGAAAACCCCAACATTCTTAGGAAAGCCACGGCAGGTCATTGGATGTGAAGTTTCAGAATGTGTCCAGGGAACTCTAGTATATGTCTCTACTTTAAGACCCTTTTCCTGTACTACAGTTCTCATGAGAACAGTCCCAAGGTGCTATTACATTTAATTCTTATACTAATACTGATTACAACTGCCCATCACCACCATGCATTCTGCACTGAGTCTAATAAAAGGCAGCCACTTGTGAAAAGAGGTAGATAACTATGTTCACCTACAGTGACATAATGAACTCTACCACGTAACTGTGTAGGCCACAGGGCCAGGCCCTGACTCATTTTTAAGGATGTTTCTTCTAACTGCAATAGTAATGTTCCCTGTCTACTTGTTTTCCTGCTCATACCTCCCTGCTAGGCCTCCAGAGTCCAAAATAAATAGAAGAATGAGTAACAACACAGAAAAACAGTCCCTCTCTGATGTTGGTTGTGGCCTTTATTGGGCCACCCCCTGCTCTGTTATAACACAAAACATAATAAAGGGCCATGTTACTACAGTTTTGTTTTGTGTTATAACTAGGTCAGCCATATACTAGCCAAATATAAAGTCAACCTGCTTTTCCCAACTGAATTCTCTCAGTGCAGTATGCCATTTGCTCATTCTCCCAGGAGATTCAGGCTTTCTGTAGTATATATAGCAATTAGTTATCAAGCTGTAAATTACAACTCAGAACCACCAGGAAACAGATGACAATTCCTTAGCTTGGTGAATTAAATTTGCTTGGGCCCTTTCCCAGGGTCTACCAATGCAATTCCCACGCCCGTTTTGATTCTTAATTCCATTTGCTGGACTTGCTTTTCTATCTTATCTCTCCCTGATTCTAACTTAGTGCCTGGTCACTGCTACAACAAGCCCCTTGAGTCACAAGCAATTCTGCTTCATGACCAGCCTGCTGATCCTGCACAGGAGCATTCCCTTTGGGCTTCTCCACTCATAATCTACCCGCTGATCTGCACAAGGATGGAAAGGAAATTGCAGCTCACTCACTCCCTTCAACCAAAGCAATCAGGCCCCCTTACTATCATAGAAAAAAAAGCCTAACAAGTAACTCAGAGAACTGAAAAGGGAAGTAATAAGGATAATTAAAGGATAAAAGAAGAATGCAAACTATGGAGTTAGTCATGGTGCATAAGCGAAAGCTTGAAGGAGATATAAAAATGATCTTCAGCACTGAAAGGGGATTTGAAAACTCCTCCTCAAAACTAACATGAGAATATCACAGACACAGGGGAAGAAATGAGTACAAGAAGAAATATACCAATATGGGGGAAGGAATTACTTTGTGAAGACTACCTATTTCAGAATAACCACTGGTAGAAATAATTGGAGTTTCCTTTTTGGTCTTTAAATTAGCTATATAATAAGACGATCTAAGTTCCCATTCTGGATTTGGCAATAACTAAATGTACGATATGAGCAGATGTGAAACTGAAAGTCATAATAAATTATTTCTTGAGTTCATGACTGCCTTATGACTAAATAATTTTCATATGTTTAAAAACGTCAAGGCAATTCCAGCATGATATTGGGAGGTAAATGTACTCAACACTGGACTAGGTTACCTGTGGAAAGATCTCATCATTACTATGACTGTAGGCATGATGTAAGGTCATCAAAGAAGCTGTGGAGAAAAAGCAGACAAATTCCAAAAGCATAACTATAATGAATGCTAAGCAAAAATAAGTTATTTGCAAGGAATTAAAAAGATTTTTTAAAAGGTTCCTAAAAACGTTTCTCTCTCTCTCTCTCTCTCTCTCTCTCTCTCTCTCTCTCTCTCTCTCTCTCTCTTTCTCTCTCTCTCCTCTCTCTCTCTCTCTCTCTCTCTCCTCTCGCCTCCCTCTCTCTCTCTCTCTCTCTCTCTCTCTTTCTCTCTGTCTCTCTCTCTCTCTCTCTCTCTCTCTCTCTCTCTCTCTCGATGGGCAAAACTATAAACTGTATCATTTGTTCCTACTGGGATGATATCATCATGCTAGGTTTAAGGCTTTTAATAACTGGTACATTGCAGTCATCTCTCACTTTCTCCCACGTAAGATCCAACCAGCCTTTCAACGAACTACTTCATGAGTCATAATTTTACTGTTTATGATTCAGAAAAATGTCTTCAGTCAGTATTTCCCAGACTGCTATGGGCTCATTCCAAGAAGCAATTTCATCTTCATTGGTTTCCTACAGGAAGCCAGACTAGCTTCCTATTATTTTATTTTCCTTACTTTTAGCATACCATGGCCCACATCAAATTAACTGGAAGTTTGAGTGATAGGAGAGTTTATTCTGCACAACGTGAGTCCAACACAAACAATGCCCAGTCTAGAAGTCAAGAATTAAAAATTAAATACAAAATGTACTAATATTAGACCACCTTCCAAAATATTACAAAATAATGTTATTTTATATTAATGTTACTGAACACATTAACCCAGTCAGAAACAAATTTTTATTTTTAAAAATTTATGGAAACAGTAAACTCTTTAAAGATATTGTCATAGATTAATATGGCAAAATAATTTATAACAAATTAAATATATTTATCCCTTGATAATAACAAAGCAGGCCAAATTCTGAAACCGGAAATTCACCTTAGAGTGATCAGAGGACAAGGCAACGTACCTCAACTGCCTGTCAGGTAGACTAGGTAAGCTGTGAGAACAATCTCTCAAACACAGAATCCTAAGTCGTGCCTTCACCAAGGGGAAACAAGTGCTGAAAATGCCTAGGAAAATAGCTTTGTTGCAGAATATAAAGAGCCTCATGCTTTCAAAGGACAGATTATAAACCCACATATAACATAAAATGACTGACAGATTAAGAAACCAAGAGAGCTAAGAATGTAGCTCTAGTATGTGTTTAGCATGTATGAGGTCCTGAGCATCACCCTCAACACCCCACAAAGCAAGAGAAATGGAAAGAAGAAAGAGAAACGTGGGGATTTGTTGTTGCTATTGTTTTCTTAACAGATTCTAGGCAGATAAGATATGTCTTCATAAACCTTCAGGCCTATCTTAAAGAAAAATGGGCTAATCTCAAATTAAGTAGCAGCAGCAGCAGCAGCAGCAGCAGCAGCAGTAGTAGTAGTTGTTGTTGTTGTGTTGTTGTTGAAGCAGCAGCAGCAGCAGCAGTAAATGCACACAATTCGTTATTTGCTTTTGTTTTTAAGATGTATTTATTTCATGTGTATGAGTGTCTTGCTTGTGTGTATTGCAAGTGTTGCTGCTGCCCCACAACATCAGAAGAGAGTGTTGGATGAAGTTACAGGTGTTTGTGTGAGTCACCATGTGGGTGCGGGGTGCCATACCCAAGTCCTCTTCAAAAGCAGTTAGTGCTCTTACCCACTAAGTTCAAGGACTCTGCAACTCAAGAACTGACCCTCAATTTTCAAAGTTTGCTGTTTTATAACTAAGTTTATTCCATTGCTCATTAGACTCAGGTCCTAATTCCTGCCGTCAGCAGTCGAGGTGTGGGATGTATAATGTGGAGGTGGATAATTTTTGTATACAAAATTGAAAAATATAAAGGAACACGAAAACAATTAGAGGAAAAGCACAATTAGTATTTCTGGACATTTTTTAAACTTAGAGCCATTTGTTTTTGTTTCTATGCTCTACTAACCACCTGACTGGATAGGTATCTAAATAGAATGAATCAATTATGGTTTCAAATTACATTCACCAAAGGAAGCATCAGGATACAGCCACAAAAACCTTAGTCATGCAGAAGCTGCGAGGCTGGAAAGCTGCGCAAGTTTGTTACTTGACTTTCTTTAGAATGACTAAAGAAAGGTGGGCACAGTACCAGATAATCTGAATACAAGGAAGGAAATCAACATGGAGTGTCACAGTATAGATGGAATGGCTTAAAACAGCTTACTATTTTCACCATTCACGACCAAAGGTAATTCAGCTAACTTTAAAGTATGGCTGCAACCCAAAGAATATCCATCGACCCAGCCATATAGCTACTACCCAAAATGAACATTGAAACAAAGGTTTTAATGATGATACTCTTTCTATAATTTAAAAAATTCTTCTCTTGCAGATTGATATAAAATGTCTGAAATGCGGCTCACAGCTATAGTGAACAATGTAAATTAAATGAAAATTGCTACTTCAGTGTTAGTTGAAAGAGTTCATTGTGCTGTTCAGTAACAGAAACCTCAACTTAAAAACGATAAACATTTTTATTAGGATGAATTCCCAAACTAATACTGAAAACTAAAATTTTTAAGGACTGGTAGCTGTCTTTGTATTAGAAACAATGAACATGAGTGAATAGGGCACACTACCAGGACACAGCCAGAGAAGCCATGGCAATGAGAAGGGCTTACCTTGACATGGCTCTGGGCACCAAGATTATAGATCTCTGTAGGCTTTACTTCATTGATGATTTTCACCAGGCAGGTGCTGTCAGTGAGGTCACCGTAGTGCAACTTCATGTCTTTAGGATTTAGAAAATGACCATCAGATATAAGATAACAAGAGAAACAGTTTTCAATATCAAAACTGAAATACATATTATTCAAGCAAGAAAATGAAGGTCAAACTGGAAATATTCCCAGGGGTGATACCCCCATCCCTGCAATCCCAGTATTTGGAACACTGAGACAAAAAGGATCTTGAGTTTGAGCTTAGCCTGAACTATTTAGCAAGATCCCACCATGAATAACAACTCCTTCCACCAATACAAAAACAAAAACATCGTATTTGATGCTTATTGAGTATCAGAGTATAACTTTTATCTTTAAGGAACATACAATGTATGTGTGGGTCTGTGTGGGTTTGTAATAGTAAACTCAAATATACTTGTTTAAAAACCTGTTCTATCTGCACGCCTGTAATCCCAGGACTCGGGAGGCAGAGGCAGGCAAATCTCTGTGAGTTCGAGGCCAGACTGGTCTACAAAGCAAGTCCAGGATAGCAAAGGCTACAGAGAGGAGCCCTGTCTCAAAAAAAGACAAAAACAAAACAGAATCTGTAGTACTGTGAAGATGTTAGACAATTATCATGGGGCTGTAAGTAGTTAAAAGATGAAAGTGTGATTTGGACAAATATGACCCTGGAATAATGTACATAGCTCTAAAGAAATCTGCAACACACTGATGATAGAAAAGATAGATTTTTAGGAGAAGTCTTGTTTAATTACTATCATCTGATTTTTAAGTAACTTACAGAATACGTCCTTACACTGACTACATGGCTATGGTAGTGACATAACAGCTCAATGGACAAGCAATCTAACCCAAATACCTACTTCAAAGCTGACTTATGCTGACTTTACTAGTCTAAAAATGTGAGCACTTTGCTAGCTTGGTCTATATATATATCCAATGGTGGTATCATTTTGCACACACACACAAAAAAAAGAAAAAAGAAAAAAGAAAAGAAAGAAAAAAGAAAAAGAAAAAGAAAAAGGAAACATCGAGCACTTCTAATCTGAAATTTCAAGATGTGGTATGATTCAAAATCTCCACAGTTTTGCAGGACTGACAGTGTAATGCCACAAATGGAAAAAAAACCATACCATGAAACTTATTTATACAAAGATTATCTAAAAATATTGTATAAATTATATATATATAATCTATATGAAATACTATAAATTCTAAGTGATTAGTTGGGCCCTATTTATAAGCCATCTTATAAATCTGAAAAAAAAAAACTTCAAAATTCATTCAACATAGAGTAACTTCCAAGAAACTATACTGAGTAACTTAAACATTTGGTGGGAAACCTTTTCTGTGAACAACTGGGTCACCTTCCTGATGATACCTTACCCAAAGGTAGACTAACCTTTGACTCTTCTTACATGAAGCCTAAATCACTTTGGGGTTACAATTGCGCTGTACCACCCTTGCTGGCCAGAAACACTACATAACGCATAGACTGTGTTCTAGTCTGAGCTCTGCACTTAGCATGGCATCTGACCTTGATAAAGTCACCATCTCTCTGTGTCTCCATTTCCTCATGCACAGGAGATCAAATGAGAAATGCTGTGGCACGCTGTCTAAGCAATACTGCTCTACACGGGCAAATCTGTTAACAGCATGGAAAGTGAGAGAGCCACTGAATCATGTTACTGAGCACTGAAGCAATATAAGTCTCGTTTGAGTAACCATCAAGATTTGAAAGCACCTTCAAGAATTATTTTAAATTTTCCACGTTCATGAAGTTATGTGGTTAGGGAGGTGGGGAAGATTTGGAAGGGCTTGGAAGAAGGGAAATAATATGATCAAAATAGATTGTATAAAAATGTTTTAGGTAACATTCTTAAATTTAATAAAAAATATAAAATTCTTAGAATAAAACATGTGGCTAAATCTTCAAAAAATCAATATACAAAGACCAATTAATTTGAATGCATTAAACCAAATATAGAAAACAAAAGAGTGCTATTTTAACACAGAACTGCTGTTACTTGAAGGAGCAGGGGATCAAAGTTACACCTTCCATTGGTCTCTTAAAGCCATTTACACAATGTCACTCTGCTAACCAGCCGAGATGGCACTAAGCCAAGAGCAGACACGAAAGGTTTCCCTAGCTTGCATGTCAGGGCATCTCACTGCAGTAATTCCTGGGTGAATCGCTGTGAGTAGACGGACTAAGAATAATGATATTTGAAAATATGTTATCTAAAAAGTAGAGAACAGCAGAAAAGAATGTAAAGGAAGTTACTTACTTCCTTCAATGTGAGCCTGAGGGTTCTTGTATAAATGTTCAATCCGGCCTGTATTAAATGAGCTGGATCGCCGCACAATTCCGTGGACCTGAGTTGGTAAGTATAGAAAGGGAAAGGTAAATTATAAACATAAAACAAGGATTAACAAACAGTTCAGACGCTCTTTTGCTAAGGTATGGTTCTACAAAAACTATAAATAGTACTTTTAGGTGGAATTTTTAAATTGTGAGAAATAGTCCCACTGTTTAGTTTCTGCCCAATCACTGCCTGTGTGCTGCTAGCTTCTGCCTTCACTCAGGGTTTGTGCTGTCACTCTCAATGTACATAATTAGATAATTTCAGGGCTTCATGCATAGTTATAGGTAATCAAGTTTGTCTTCTAAACACACACACTCATACTGATGACAAAAATATCTCTGATTCGAAAGTGAAGGCAAACCTGAGGCTGCAGCTGTAAACTGTTTTTGACCTGTTTAACAGAGCACAAGGTTTCCACAGTTTCGCCGAGTTCTCAGTGCTAATTCATGCCATTATATCAATTTCTGGAGGCACAGATACAATCAGAGAGCAGTTGCTATTGTGCAGCTGTGTGGAAAAGTTAGAAAGCCAAACTACAAGTTAGGAAAATATTTATATATTGCTAAATTTAAGGCACAAAAGACTCAAAGGTTTAAAAAAAAAAAAGCTAAAATAAAAACTCTTGACATAGCCATGGTCAATGTGAAGGGATAAAGTCACTGAACAGTAAGCCTAACTGTCTGATACTAAAGAAAAGACTACTGTGTCTGACGCATGAGAGAAATTGCTCCACGCTTGGGCCCACTTCCTCCTTGTGTCAAGATTTCTCCCTCTGTGCTGCCAACGCTAACACCAGCTCATGTCACAAACTGCCCAAGTTCCAGTTGCACTGGTGGCAGTTTTAATCCTTTACTTACTTTAGAAGTGTTCCTTCTAATGTTGAGTAGGTTCGTTTGCAGCTGAATACACTTCTATATTTTAACTCAATCGTTTTCTGTCTATTTCAAACCAAAATTAATCCCTGGCGTGACTCAAACATTCCAAGTGCACAGGGGAATTATAAGCACATACGGCTTTCTTTCAAACAGGAAGAAATGTCATTGCTGCTTCACATGACATACACAAGAAACTGACTTCTGCTAAAGATTCGACATTCCCACAATTAATAATTCTGTTACTTAACTGCTTTTGCCAAGAGAAAAGCAATCAGTGTCATTTGCCAAAAGAACAAAACTCAAGAAAAGCTGGTAAATAAGATAATACATTAGGGAAGGAATGTTGTAAACTGGGTTGACATTTTAGGAGGCAAACATAAAAATTTAGGAAGTATTAAATTAAAGTGTATTATTATTAAGCTTCAATTCTGCAAGTTGCTACTGAATTATAAAGTCAAAGTAATCTACAATATTAATGTTTTTTTAAATAAGGGACAAGTTCACATTTACTAATGTATAGAAAACTTGGTGTTTACACCAAAGTTACTTAGAATATGCAAATTTCTTCAATATAAGTATTCTACGACTCTGTTTAGTAGAAATTTTCTTTGTTCTAAAAACAATTTATTTGGTAATCAAAATATAATTATTTTATATTTTATTTGGACAGCCTTCTCTTGATTAATGAGTTCTAGAGAAATCACATATTCCAATAGGCAAAAGCCCTAAATATGTCCTAAATATGAAAATTTACAAGACTAGAAGAATATTCTACAATCTTAACAGAATCGGACACCAAATCAGAGCAAATACAAGCAACAGCTCTAATGTCACACCTACAAAGACTATCAATAAGCACTATGTTTTGTTTTGTTTTTCTCTAGTGGAAAAAAAAAAGTGTGTTTTAATTTCCACTTACTCCCAACTTTTGGCATCTGTGTAGAAGGGAAGAAAGACTTGCCAAATACTTAATCCATGACAGCAGGTATTATTCTAAGAACTAATGAAAGCTGAGTCTGTCTGCTTCTGAGGCAGGTGAAATACAAATATTAAAGCAAGCCAAAATGTGTGCAAACTGCATAATCTAGTTAAGAATTTGAGATTAGCAGCTTTCCCTTTACAGAAAGAAAATAGTTAGGTCTTTTTTCAAGATTTGGGGAGAAGGGGATGTGTGAATTAAGAAAGCAAACAGAAAAGAAATAAACCAAGTGACCTTTACATAAGCTTAATCAGAACTGCTATTATTATACCAGCTCAGGGACATCTAAGATCTTAAATGGAAGAGAATGTTTTAACATACAAACCTCATGCCTCAAAGAGGAAAGTTTCAAGAGAGAAAAGATCTCTCAGTATCAGAGCACACATGGTCTAACTTCAAAATGTTCAGTTCAAAGTAGGCCCTAAAACAAGGAAGTGCTTTTTTCATTATTTATTAGGAAGATAGGTGATTTAGACCACTGGATTTCAAATTCCCACCTAAATTGTTCTGGGAGGAGAATGGCTCCTGAGGAGGGTTAGTGCCATTCATGTTTGGAGAGTATGGATGGCCTAGATTTTACCAACAACTGACATTTACACAGCAATGACCATATACTGGACACTGGTCTTTACGACACAGAGGGACCACACAGCGGACACTGGTCTTTACTGGTGATGAGGCAGATTTTCATAATCACCATACCACAAATGATAGCACTGCATTGTTAACAGGCACACTGGTTCTATCATGCCAGTATACTATGCAGTTTGAAAATGAAATCTATATGAAGATTGGCCTTTTTTCTAATCAAGATACCAAGCTTCTGAAATAATGACTAACTCTGAAAAAATATCTCAAAAGGCCTCACAGATCAAGGAAGAAAAAAGAAGAACTTCACATTCTAAAACACTCCCTTCACATAACACCAGACTGTTTGAATCGAGTCTTTTCTGCTTTGACACTCCATCCCAGGGGAGGTGGTCATGTTTTCTTTCCTGGAAGGGAAACCCACAATGAACCTATTCTTTATTTTAAATCCTGATATGCTGTGTTGCTGTTGTCTCATTATTAAAAACAGATTCTCTTATATCCACAGATATATGTTAGCTTTTGAAGAGTTCAACTTGGACTTTCTTTTTATTATTAGTCTTTATTTCTCACATTTTTTCTCTGTGCAAAATGAGCACGCACTGCAGTGGTCACCACATGTTGTCAGCTATCTAAAATCATGATGCTGAGAAGATACTTCAGGCTAGGATGTACTTCCATAGAAGGTTTCACTACTATTGATCTTCCTTTCTCACTGACAATGTGAGAGCATGTGTAAGTTCTAGGATCCTAGGCAAGAGAATATGCCTGATTTCAATATTATAATTCATGAGTTATGCTATAGAACCTTCTACAACATGTGTCCCTGGCTTGCCCCCATTCACTCTCTGCCACTTCTGTGTCAGGAGCAACCTTGTGTCTCACACAGCTCCACTGGCTAAGTGTTCTGTACATGGTCTCTCATCTAAGCTTTGCAAGAATCTTGGACAATAAACAGATGTGCTCATCATCCCTGTTCAACAGACAAAACAAGCAAGCAAACAAAAAACTCAGAAAGCACAGTTTTACATGGGTCAATAATTGTGACTGAGGACACAGCCAGCAAGAATAGAGGATTTAGAGATAAACCACCCAGTGTCCAAGCCCCAGGGCTGATCACTATTAGGACTAGACTGTATATTCAGCTACTTGCTCTGTACTGTACAAATAAAAGAAATATGGATTTTGAGCTTTAGCAAGGTACAGAATATATATAGGAAATATTAGCATATAAAGTGTCTTTAGGGTAACTGTCCATAACACCTGAAAATTCTTGATTTTCCTCACTATGAAGACATCTGCAGATATTAAAGAATGAGCAAGCGAGTTAGACATGGTGATACATGCCTGTAATCCCAGAACATGGCAGGTAGACAGACAGAACATCATGAATTCCAAGCATGCCTGAGCTATTTAGCAAGATCCTTTCTCAAAATAATAATAATGGAAACTATAACAAAAATAATAACAATAAACAAGTAAGGACGTGGTCACTTTTAATGCTTTAATCTTAGTAAAAGTCAAAAAGCACGCATCCATAAAAACTAATTTTTTTGACCGTCTTCCCAGTAAGATCTGAGGCAGTAATGGAGTACACTGATGACCCAACACCCATAGGCTCTGCAATCACTGAGTCAACAGACTGCAGCTACATCTATCTCTCTTGAACAAGGACAGATTTCCTTATTGACTAATTAATACAGCTAGTTGTGTACTATTTGCACTGCACTAGGTATAATATCCATCCAAAAGAATATGTGTAAGCAATGCACAAACACTATAACATTTTATGTAATAGTATTGAATGTCCAGACTTTGGTATGTGCAGAAGCTCTTGGAACCAATCCCCTTGCAGATTATCAAAAGATAACTAACTATATTTTACTTCTTTACTTTAAAGGGCTCATGAAGAGTGTGATCAGATGCAAGTTACAGTGACCACAATAAACAGCTATCTTCCAAGTTTCAGGAATTCTAAGGCACATGTACAGGAGTGATGAACTCTTACTAAATAGTCTGTTAATAAAGACTATTGCTTTACATACATGCTGTTTTAGATACACGTTTTCAAAGCCTGTCATAATTTTTGTTGTTTTTTTAAGTACATTAAAAACAAAGGAGCTTGATTAACTGTGTTATTTTCCCCCACTGACCTGGCTCTGATCCTCTATTGGTCCCCTTCACCGTGCCAGGCTCACTGTGCCACGGACAGCAAATCAATGTCTGTCTCTTCTGTTAGGAGAGCAAAGCAGCCTCAGCATCATGCTCTGACAGTGTTGAGGTATTCCTGGACCACACTTTGCTACCAAAGCCTACATTGTTTTTACTTATTTCTAAGCTTCCTGGTATTTCTGAACAGAAACTGAATCTGAATAGTCAAAGTAGTTCAAAGTTAAAGCCAGCAAGGTGGCTTAGCGCGTGAAAGTATGTACTGCCAAGCCTAATGGCCTGAGTTCAATCCCCCAGGAAAAAGAACTAGCTTCCACAAGTTGTCTTTTGATCTTAACACACATGGGGCGGCGCATATACACATGCACATGAAGTAAAAGATGTTGAATAGAACTTTAAAAACTTAAATAGTTCAGAAGTAAGGCCCAACTGGCTCACCCAGTCCAGTCATTCACTAGAATTCATCTGGTCCTTTTTACAGCAGTGCCCTATCTGTCACAGAAAGGCAGCATCAGCAACACCCAGGAACACATAAGAAAGGACAATCCCAAACTTCTGATCCAGGCTCTGGATTCATAACAGAACCTAAGGTATGTCTGTACTAACATTTGAGAGCCATTGAGGTAGAATTGCAAAATTGCTGTCATTGACCTCTGGAATCAGATGAGGTTAGGCATGTTCCACATTCCAATTCTATACTGCTCGTGGTCTTGAATAGCCAGGAACTGTAGCTGATAATCCTGGAAATTTTCCAAAGCTGTCTTTTTTTTAAAATCACTATAATGTTTACTGTGACGTAAGCATAAAAAGATAAAACCTGTTTCACCCTCAGACTCTTCTTGATAGATCATTTGACAATTATGTCAATCAGCTCTTAAAATTGAGAGCAGCCCACTGAAGTTAATACAGCATACACAAAACCCTTTATTCTTACCACCCACACAAAGCTCATTTTTACCACATTGTGTGGAGACTTTCTGCCCGTACCCTTGCCTTGTCTTTTCCTTTCCCCATCACTTACCAGTCATAGTTTTTTTCCCCCCTAACAATTCATGGATCTCACTACTCTTCCCCCCCCCCCTTTTTTTTATTAATTTATTCTTGTTACATCTCAATGTTTATCCCATCCCTTGTATCCTCCCATTCCTCCCTCCCCCCCTCCATTTTCCCATTATTCCCCTCCCCTATGACTGTTCCTGAGGGGGATTACCTCCCCCTGTATATTCTCATAGGGTATCAAGTCTCTTCTTGGCAACCTGCTGTCCTTCCTCTGAGTGCCACCAGGTCTCCCCCTCCAGGGGACATGGTCAAATGTGGATCTCATTACTCTTATTGAATTGTGTCTGTGATAAATTCTTCCCAGTTAACTGTCATTTGCCAAGTGAGTCTTCTGCTGTGTTTATGTAACAGAACAAAATCTGTTCTTTTAACTTCAAATGCTAATAGAACTAAAACATTTGCAGGTCACCAGTCAGTCCTAAGTTGTCACTGCATCTATATGCATACCTTACATCATCGTGTCCGTCCTCTAAAACCTGCTAATTCTTCAATGAGTCACCTGCATAGACTCTACTTCTCCATGAGCGTCTTCCCTGCCTTCTCCAATAGCCCTGACGGCAACACACGTGCAGCCCTCCTGCTTGCAAATGATTAACCCCTACACAGCGTGCCTAGCCCCGGGGCCTGCCCGGCGATGAGTGCCCTCATGATAACAGCATGCCGCCGTCACACACTTCTTTGTCTCCAGACTATGTTCGGCCATTGCCTATTACTTCTAACTTCATTTCTATTCACAGTCCCACAGGTTCACCTCAGAGTATATATCACAGCAGCCTTGCGATTAGAGCATCCCTCAGCATATCATCTCCATCTTCAACGCTACCATGACTTGGCTTACCTAACTCCTTATTTTGATTCCTTGGCAGCTCACTCCCATCACTGGTAACCATACATCTTTTAGCAGCAGGCCCTACATATCCGTAACTGCACTTCAGATGTATCTCTACCATATCTGCCTGTTATTTGTTAACATATTAGCTTGACAACTTGACTACACCACAACTTTTTCCCTAAAACCAATACTTTTTAACTACTTATGACCTTTAGATTCTCAATTACTGTAACAGTTTACTCCTGTAGACATATGTGTACATGAGTACTCCCATAATTACATTTATCTTACTTTGATATTGTAAGGTATAAAACTACTATAGAAGAACATAAAAGATTCTAGTTTTGCTATGACTTCTTATAATTTTAAATCCCATTAGAAGGTCAAATTTCTTAAAGTTCTTTTCCATTTGTCCAACTGCACAACATTTTATACAACATTGCTACAATTAATGGTAGTAAAGTGAAAGTGTATAACTAATAACACAAGTATTTCCAAAGCAGGCCAGGATACAGGTCAGTGTGTAAGTTTTTATTCTCTATAGATCATCAGTTTACTATACATAAGTACCTCCAGAAAACGTACTTTAAAAATAAGGAGTAGGATATTCACTAAACTACATCAGATTAAACGAATTATTTCTAATGTTGAAGAAGAAGGCACAATGATAATAACAGCAACAACAGATCTGACAGTCTCCTCTTCCATAAAACACACAGCTGCCTGGTAGAAAGCAAACGCCTCCAGGTGTAAATCTTTCATGAAACCTTGCCAAAGATCAGCTTGGTTTTTATTGCTTTGTGCAATTTCCAAATTAAGTGACTTCACCATGAGTGGAGCCTTTTAATGTAGCACATTACATCATACGTTAACTCTAACAGTCTTAGAGCCAGGCTCACGAGGGCTGTTGCTTTATCACAGAACAAGGGAGACATGCAGAGCAGCTGGAGCTGGTGTGTTCACCAGCAGATAGACAGCACAATGAGCTGGCAGCATCGCCGGCGCCACAGTAGAGTCATGCTTGGATTCTGATTTGTTATCACAGTTTCCATGGAAAGCACACGCAGAGGAAGCAAGGCAGCTGCATCCTAGCAATCCGGGGCAACCCCAGGAGCACCAAGTCACTCACCTCGTATCCTTTCTCCAGCAGGAATTCTGCCAAGTATGAGCCATCCTGGGAAGAGAGGGAAAATTGAGAAGAGTCAGACCATTGGTGACTAGCATAGAATGGTGATCTACACTAAGAGTTTGGCAACCATCATTTGAAAGACAATTTAAATAGAATCAAAATCATAGCAGCCTAAATACCAACGAAATTGATGATGACAACAAACACTGAATGGTGTTTCATTATTCACAGAGCAGACAATAACCCATGAGAGGATCACTACACACAGGAAGAAATCAAAAGCCAGGCAAAAAAGGAAAGCAACAGAAAGAGCACAAAGTTCCAGAATCACATGGATTGGGTTCAAGTTTGAACACGTACAGGCTATGTGAAATATGCAGATATTTTATCAAAGTAAAATGCTTGGGTACTATAGGAATACAAAAAATTCTGGTGGGGGCAGTATTTTTCCCCTCTTTTTTTATTAATTTATTCATATTACATCTCAATGGGTATCCCATCGGGGGCAGTATTTAAAAAGGAAACTCTGGAAGATTCAAGGGGAGACAGAGAACACAAGGTGTCAAAATTACTGAGACTAACTCCACAGATTTGTGAAATGCTAGAAGTGCAATGCAGGAAGGTGAGCAACTCCAAGGGACTTCTCATGGGCCAAAGTTAGCTGTTAAGCCTCAGGGCTGTAGAAAGTCACTGAGTTTAGGGAATTTTGAGGTAGAGGAGGTTTATGGGATGGGGTAATATATGAGTGTATATATGATATACAAACTTCTAAAGAGAAAATGGTGGCTATTTGATAATGTAATAAGTATTTATATGAGTTCATCTTAAAATGTGTAATAACTACTACCTTAATAAGGGGCCTGAAGGTAATCATGTCTCTTCCACTAGTAAAAATCTTAGTGATATCAAAAGCTGTTCTAGATTACCCTTGCATTTCATGTACTCATTTTAGAGTGATTCTTCCTTAATGGCCATAATACAACGCACAAACGCATGCTGAATTTGACTAACGGCCATAATACAATGCACACACACACACACACACACACACACACACACACACACAATATTCATTTGTTAAAAGTAAAAGTTATCTGAATAAACACTGGGAGTCTCACCAGGTAATAATTATTTTAGAAATTACTAGATGGGAGTTTCTCTTTAAATAATTTCACGTCACTTTAAGAGAGAAAAAGTATGACAGGTATCTAATTAAACTAGTCTGAGGTCAAAAGTTGAACTATTATTATTCAAGGAGTTTTAGCTTCCCTCAGAAAAAGGAGGTGGTCTTGCACTTTGTAGCCAATCCCATAACTGCTCTTCAGCTTTCTGCCCCAATGGGGAGTCCCTTCTATCCAACTCAGATTTAAACATAAAACTAAGAGTACAATTAATGCAAATTTTTGTTCTGAAAAGTAGCTGGAGTATTTGGGTTGTCTTGAGTTTCATAAGTTAGAAAAGGCTTAAAATATCCCTTTGGGGTTCATAAATCCCTACTAGATATTCCAGGAAAGAGAAAAATGATGCAAGCCTCAGTATTATCATGATCTGACCTAAAGCTGGAACTGGAGACACCCTATGGGTCCTGAAAATGACAGGGTGCCAAGCGAGCGTTTACAACATTAGCGCAGAAGTCCTGCATAAATTTATGCAGACTGGCAAGGCCAGGCATACAAAGGGCACATTCTGTGGTCCATTAAAAACTCCTGCAGATTTTCTTCTGACTTCTCGACATAAATATTCTGGTTTATAGACTCGTGTGGGGAAGAGTTTGGCCTTTTCATCTCAATCTACAATGTGTGTAGGTTTTACATACATTTAGGTGTTAGCTAAATCAAATCATGAGATTGACTGATTCAGGCTAGGAAAGCTAAGCTGGCCTACGTGATCACTGGATGTTTTGTTTCTTTTCTTTTCGATGGGGGGAGGGGGTAGTCCTGTGAATCAATGAATAAGAAAGTCAGTATCAAAGAAAATGGCTGTAATGATGCTAATTTGACTACAGCCTCTAGAAGTCCTAGAAAGCAGAGTTGCTTTTGTTACAGTATTGTTACCTTGAGGCAGGCAAAACTACTCTTTCCACTCTTAATCCACCTGGAATAAAACGCAATGCTTTATGTTCTACCATATTCACAAAGAACTGGCTAGTAAGAACTGTGTAGGGAGAGCTGTGACTATTCAGAAAGCTGATGTGAAACAGACCTGACCAGGACTGAACCCTGTCAATAAGGTCTTGTTCTTCTCACCCAGGCTGCTCCTCAAACTTTCCAACCACACTGGAACATTCTGAACCAGCAGTGGCACTCACTTCCTCCTCACTTCCTTGCCAGGCCCCTCCAGTGATAGGGCCCAGGCTGCACAATGAGTGGGAAGCGAGCCTAGCAAGGGCTCTTGGTCTCTGGCCCAGGGAGCTCAGCTGGCCTCCCCCTCATCTTCCCCACTGGCCCTGGGGGACTTCTGGGAGAAATGGTATCGGAGTACACAGACAAACCAGCAGGATGGCTGATAGTGAATGCTCCAGTCAAACTAATGGCTGAAATGTCACACCAAGAACCATCAAGCAACATTAAGTTCTGGCAGTTGACTCCAGAAACCAAAGAAAACAGCTAAAACTGCTCATTTGCTAGGACCAGCCAGGTTCAAACTTTGTTACTAAAAGCATTTTAATTGGAAAGATAATGTCCCAACTGTGACCTTTTTAAATTTAATTATTCATACGGTTATTGGAGGTATCTACTTTATATGAAATTCCAGACCATTTGAGACAATCACTATGGCTTTACTATTTTCAAGACACAGAAACATTTTCTGTTTCTCTCACACAAGAAGTCAGTAAGGAAGTTTTAAAAGCTGTTTGGCATCTCCTGTAACTGAGATGTAGTATAAAATCACACAATTACTTATAGATGAAATTGGGAGTAGAATCCAACTCTTTCATTATCTGAACTAGAAAATAATCTCCCTCACTATTACCCCTGGGAGCTCCCAAAACATGTCAAACCCCAACAAAGTAATCAAAGACTATTAAAGGATTCATTTTCAAACTAACTTGACTTGGACCTTTTCCCTTTCAGGGTGTTTTATAAATTAAACACTGCTTCCAATTTTAATTAAGGAACCCAAACACAATGAAATCATGAGATTTTTAGAATGCTCTAGAGCTCTGAAGAGAAAGAAAAGATGTGTGCCTGCGATTCCGCAGGTCTTGACTCCAGGCATGCGTATGCCGATGAGGCAGTGCAGTGCTATGTGGAGCAGGGCTGCTATGATGGTACAGATATGTGGGAGGGATGATGCCTCCTCATGGAATCTAAAAAGTGAGGTTTCTGTGTTCCTGAGATCTATCGTGTATGTATAGACTGCTAAGTTTTCATAGGGCACTGAGAAATAGTCCACAGCGAGCCACAAACAACTTAATCATTATTCTAGAAGGATATTTCAACTATTATATTTAAACTATGTAAAATGCTAGATCTACAAGCACCGAAAAGTTTATCCCCTTCTGTTAATGGCCATAAATGAAAAGTGACCAGAAAAAGTAAAAACTGGACTTCAAACTCAATGGGCAGAAGATGTTAGTGTTTTTGCTTTTGTTTCTGTTTTCTACCAATGTACTAGCAGCCAATTTGAACAACTGAAAAGGGAGAAAGGGTAAGTCTGCATGTGCAGGAGAGTTTAGCCTCTCTGGAATGCTAACTCACATTGCTTCCCCTATGGCACCATTTGACAACCTCTTTGAAAGAATAAGGTGGAAGAAACCACAACACTGAAAAAGATCAGTCTTACTCAACCATGTCCTTTCTGCTGCTCTTGATAAATAATGGCAGATAACAATAAATGTGGCATAAACAAAGTAAAAATTGTTCAAAACATGACGTATTTTTGGTTTTGTTGTTGTTGAATTGTAAATGGTTCTCAAAAGTGAACTCTGTCCATGTAAAGTTAGGTTATCAAAAGGTTGGACACTGCTAGCAGAGGACAGAATATAATATTTGCATGAGGAGAAAGTGCTTATTTATATAGCCTCCTACATTCTTTTCTTCTGTATATTTTAATTACTCTAAAAAGAAACATCTTTGGCTGAGGACTGCCAAGAGTTTGAAGCCAGCCTGGGCTACAGAGTGAGGTACACTGTGAGCCTGTCTGAAGCAGTAATAACAATAATGAAGATGCCTCCCAGAAGCACTTTATCCAGCTGGTCACTACTATAATATCAAGGTATTCTGTCCTCCCAATGAGAACTACATTACACTAATAATAGGGAAGAGTGCTATTTTAAATCAAAATTAATTTTTCCAGTGATTTAATCAGTAGGCTATGAGCATCCAGAAGTAGAATATATTTAACAAGTATTGACATCTGGCTCATGTTTGTAGCAAATCACCAGATAATACCTATGTCAAACTCATGATTCCATAGACCATGGGGACTAATTAATCTAATGCTCTCATTTTACAAACCAGGAAATTTGGATCAAAGAAATTAAGTGTTTAGTGTGAAGTTATACACTGGAAAAGAAGGACCGGCATGCTCTCACATGAAAATGATGATGATGATGATGATGATGATGACGACGACGACGACGACGACGACATCTCAAGAATCCCAGAGCTCAAAATCCTGCACTAAAAAACCCTCAACAACCCATCGTGAAATTACACCTGGCATCTCAGCACTCAGAAGGCTCAGGCAAAAGGATTGAAAGAGGTAGCCTGGACTACTCGTAAGACCTTGTCTCAATAAAGCAAAAAATAAAAACTTAAACCCTGTAAAAGGAAAAGAATAAACTTCTACGTACAGCTGAGTACATAAGATACTTAGCCCGACACATTACTGCATGAAGAACAATAACAAAATCAATTATGATTAATACAAGTGACTCTATGGTAGGAAGATATTCCAAACATGTAATCCCATCTTGTAGTCTTTAAAATTCAAAAGTATTTTCACATGTGAGCTGCTTTCACTGAAGAACAGACTTCTACTTACACTTACTTCCTTGTAAAGAGGATCATGGCAATTCAAAATGATAATCAACCACCTCAGAACAAAAGAACACTCATGCCCCGCCAAGACCTTTGAGGCCACCTTTCTTTCTGTACCAGGGAAAAGGTAGTGCTCAGTGGCTCATACGTGCTGAGAAGGAAGAATGGCTCTGCAGGCAAGTCGTCACTTCCCAGTGATGGATGGTGAGTGCATGGTTAATATTAATACTCAGGTTCCAGAAAGAGGCAAATCAACTCCACCCATCACACACATTGTATAACACAACCCAGTCGTCAAATATTGAAGGGAAAGCCCCAATGATACCTAATATTTAAGTAGCAAACATTTACAAAGTAATCCTTTATATCATTGGGTTTTTTTTCTATTGGTTCGAGCAAATGAGCATGTTTGCGTGCATGCGTGCGCGCGTGCGTGTGTGCGTGCGTGTGTTTAAACATGCATGCCCCACACTGGACACAGCTCAACATCACAAATTTTTGAAAGAGGGAGATTAAACAGTATAAAAGCCAGAGGGCCAGGATGTCTGCTGTGAGATAGTGTCTCCAGGAATGACAGAGACATTATAGCCAGACTATGGCAACAATATGGCTGCCTAAACAAGACCCAAACAATGACAATACAACAGGCATGCTAACCTGGGAGAGAGAAACTCAAATGACTCTACCCCTAGATAAAGAACTATAGGCAATTAATGACTGCTGAGAGAAGGAGAATGAGTCTTCCACAGATAAACCAAGTGACTACCCTTGAAATCACATACATACAAGCAACAATAAATGGACTCAGCAGGTTGTATTTATATACTTTTGTGTTGTGCATACGTACATACATACATACATAATGTATGTTAACAATAACAACCTAATCAAAGAAAAATGGTCATGAATTTGAAATGGAGTTGGGAGGAAGACTAAGAGGAACAGGAGAGAAGAAAAGGGGGAAAGGAGATTATGTAATTATACTTTAATGAAAAATTTTTAAAAACTATTAGGAAATTATGCTTGCCACTACACAAAGGAGCATGAAGAGACTTTTAAATGATCAAAATACTGATGAAACATGTCTTATTTCTAGGAATATCTATATTATATGCTATCAGAATTTATTTACTAACACCTGAAAAGTGGCAAATTTAACCTTTTGGTAAGTCTCCCAAAGCCAGCTATGGACTCCCAACCAATAATGCTTGTCAAATATTTCCACACGTACGCACATAGTTGAAGAAATGAATCAGAATAAAAGAAACTGTTCTAAATATTAATGATTACTGCCCCAGGGGTAAGATCATGAATGGTTAGTATTATCTGTCTTTTCTACTTTCATATGAATATATCATACTTTAATAATAAGAAACATTAAATATTTATACCAAAATTTTATAGCAATTAAAAATATATGCTTTTAAGAGTGTGAAATGTATAGAACAATCTGGATGTAAGACTATTAAAACAACAACAATGCTATTTTAAGAACAAAAGACTGAAGAGCCTTTGTGTTTGTGACACTGCATATCATTTATTCAGGCATCTGTTCTTATTTTTTATACTTTAACCTATTTTCCTAGTGGTTTCTATCCATTTTGTCATTAGTTTATTTTTAAAGTGCCTACAAAACATGAAACTACCACAGAAGCCAGTTAAAAACTGAGATGATTTAACAGAGTTTTGATCAGTAAAGACCCTAACAATGTAGTCTGAAATCTATGTTCCTTCTAAATTGCAAATGATTCTTGTACATGCTTAGTTCAGTGAGATAACAATAAAACAAATACCAAATGTGAACTCAGGCTGTATTTTGCATAACCATAGAAACATTAATTCTAATAGACTAAAATAACTTTCTGTAAATTGATAAGGTTAAGGAGAACGGGATTAAAGGGGGAAAAACAAGGGGTAGAGAGGAAGCCTTTATTAATAAGAAACAAACATTAACCAAATAAGGCAAAACACACCAACAACCCAACACTTGCAGTCCCAAAACGTTTGAAAGTTATCATAAATAAAACAAAGACACTTGCTAAAAACTTACATATGATCAGGGTCATCCAGCTCTCCCTGCCACAGAATCCTATCCACTGTTCTTCCTTGTTAAGTGAGCTCCTTCACTTTGAACCTGCTTTTCTTCCCTAGATCTGAGCCCCTGAAACCATTCCTGCCATTCACATTGTAATATTTGTTTTATTTCATGAATCATGTTTGTGTGCATGTCTGTGCCATGATGCAGATGTAGAGGTTGAAAAACAAACCTCAGAAGTCAGTTCTTTCCTGCCACTTTGTGGGATCCAACGATCAAACTCATGTCACGAGGCCTTTATGCAAACTCCTATCTACTGAACCACCTCTTTGGCTCTGCAACAGTAACAGACATAACAGTGAGCACTTACACAGGTCTTGTAATATGTATGCCATGTGTGCTTGAGGTGTTCTTTATCTAGTCACTGTTTAAATCCACACAAAATCTCTATGAGGATGCCACTCTGATTACCACCACTGAAAGAAAGAAAAGCAAGGCAAATGCAGACTAACCTGCTCAAGGTCTAATACTGTGGTGGGCAATCTTGACTATCACCTTGACACTCCTGGGAAGAAGGAACCTCAAACTGAGAAAGTGCCTCCATCAGATTGGCATGTGGGCATATGTGTTGAGCATTTTCTTTATCACTACTTGATGTAGGTGGGCCAGCACACTGGGGACAGAGCCATCTGCAGGCAGTTTGGACCTGCAGATAGTTTCATAGAACAGACTTCTGTAGACTATTAATAATTTAAAGAAAGCAGAATTAATGGATATCAAACACCCACTTGAGGCCATGAGTATAAGGAAACTGAGAAAGACAGGAAGGAAGTAAGAGATGCAGTTCCTGCTCTATTGCTCTGTGAAGTGTCTGGGCATTTCCTAGCCTAGATATCACAGTGCTTCAATACTGGATGGGCTCAGCCTTTCACACGCATCAGCACACTCACACGTGGACAGGATGAAAATAATAACCTGTGGAGCTATCTGAGAAATGCAGTAGACGCATGAGTCATGAACAGGAAGTGGGAAAGCTTTGTGGATAAAAGAAAAGGTATCTTCTATACTGGAAGGTACAATGCACTGACGAAATAAATCACCCCACCTGAGCATGAAATCAGGGGAAGCAGGGCGGGGGGGCGGGGGGGAATACAAGAAGCATATCCGCCTAGCAAGCTAGTTCAGTGCTGGTGTAAATACCTTCTTTCAAGTTTAGAGCAACATAGTTGCTGAAAGTTTATATATATATATATATTCCAGATATATTGATAAGGAGTTATACAGAGTTACAGGAATGCCAATAATAAATTACCAGTAAGCTTCATGATAACTGTACAGTACACAGCTGTAACTATATAAAAACTAAAACCACAAATTTTACAGATTGAATTCCTTTCCCTTTCCTTTTGCTTTTCTCACTATCCTTCACAGTGACCGCCCATACAATGCAAAGTTGTTTCTTCAGTGTTAATCACTCAAGTGCTTACAGAAGAAATGAGTTCTTGCAGGTCCTCTAAGGAAAGCAGAGTGGCCTCTGTCCAATACCCCAGGCCATGAGAAGGGAAAACCTTGAAAGTTTATACGAAAAAAATGTATATTGAAAAGACAAAAATTATAAAAAGTTAGTATTTACTTGATTTACCAATGTCTTCCTACATGTGTCTTTTTTTATAATTTATATCATAGCTTTGTAAGAAAAGCAAAACAAACATTTTGTTTGCTTATGGAATCTGAAAGGTCACTAGAGTAACAGACGATAAACACCAATGATTATCTTTCCCCATTTTGGTGCACATCTGTTAAAAAGGTTGTTGCTTTCAAAAAGGCTTATTTGCAAATATTCCCTGCTTTTCTTTAAACTGATTTCTTTGAGACCTCTAATTTCTTTGCTTAATGTAGTTAAGACTGCTCTTAAAGTATAGATCATGATGTAAATGTCAGCTCTTCTCTAGCTCTATGGGATGTCTGCTATGTACAAAACATAAGATCAACAAAGAAAAATGTAAGTTAATGGCTGTGATTTGTGGACTTAAAGCCAAAGCTCAGTACTAAAGCACCTACTTATTGGCATATGGAAAAATGAAGGTTCAAAAACAAACAAACACATATTATGCTTTGAGCAAACTAAAAATCACTTTAAAGACTGGTGCAGAAGAAAAGGGTAAGCATCCCACCAGAAAGTTTCAGGTGATGAAACTAATGCTAACAAGAACAGATGGTGTGTTCTACATCAAGGGTATGAGCAAATCTAAAAACAAAGAACATTGATTTCTTTGGAAGCCGAGTTCTGGGATAGGTTCAGCTGATAAAATTCAACTGTGGTATTGTGTTAGGTTGTAGTAGATTATATTTTGAAGAAGGGATAATGGAGCTTTCTAGGGAGGAAAATGTAGTTTCCAACAGGGATTAAACATCCCAGTGTAGATCTCAGTAGCACTGAGCTCTAAATTGCCCAGCAAGCCCACGTTTTAAGCTGAAATGGAAGAGTTTAATTAACTTCAGTGTCGAAGCTAAAAAGCAGGTGCCTCTGATTGACAGGTACCTTTCTGTCTAATCTCATAATACTTAAATGTCTAGCCACTGCTTCTGCTTCTCTGCTACCCTCTCTCCTGAAATTTACAAGACATTTGGGAAATTACTACATTTTATAGGTCTAGAACACACATGTAAGCAATCTACCAATCATACCTTATAGGTATGATTCATCCAACTTAACATATATTTTTAGTATTTAGTATTATAGCATTTATTATACAGTATTATATTATTTGTTTCTACCTAAATGAGACCTTCTAAAATATTATAATTACTACAGTTGCTAAGTACTATATATAATTTTCTCATGTATATTTAACATCTTCATGAGTAGATAAGATATCCTCATTTTTCCAGATTGGAAAAACTAAAATCTGGGCCAGTGTGATAGCTCAGCAGTTACAGGCATTAGTTACCAAACTTGAGGCCTAAGTTTGATTCCTGGAACGCACATAGTATAAGAGAGGACTGGCTCCTGCAAGTTGTCTTCTGGTCTCTATCATACCTACACTCATACACACAAGAAACATATATAATTTTTAAATATTCTAAAACAAAAATTAAATTTCATAAAAAATAAAGCCCTTGCTCAAAGTCACAGAGGAAAAGAACTTAGCAAAATGCACACCAAGTTACCAAGTTCTAACTGCAATGTAACTTCCACAATGCTTCCGCCTCGTCCAGAATCAGAGTGCTTCAACCAGAATCAGAGGCCATAGCACTTTAAGCCTCGGTGAGCAAATTTATATGAAAATTCACGCAAATGAACAACTGAATTGTGCATCAAAAAGTCATTTTTCTTCTAGTTGATGGCCTGTTGGTTTTTAGTTTTTAGTTTTGATTTTTAATAACTGATTAGACATGGATTGTAAAAGAATTCACTTTCCAAACTACATTTGTTGGGAATGAAGAGGCGGCTCAGAGGCTAAGAGCACTCACTGACTGCTCTTCTAGAGGACCTGGGTTCAATTCCCAGCAGCCACAGGACTGCTCACAACCATCTGTAACTCTAATCCCAGGGCTCTGACACCATTTTCTGGCCTCTGCAGATACTGCACACACAAAGTATACAGATATACATGTTTATGCAAGACCAATAATTCTTGTCCCAAGAGTGAATTAACATCAAATTCAAAAGTACATTTACATAAGTTGGAAAGCAATCCCAAATTGCTAATATGTACACACAATATGTACACTATATATATATATATATATATATATATATATATATATTGTACTTTTCATTTGTACACAAATGTATTGTGTAATTTGCCAAGTCCCAAATCGTATCGGTATTGACAGAGTTCTTTAAATTCTTTCTAGCATTTGTAGTCAAATGATATAACAGTACTTAAAAATAAATACATTAAAACAATAGAAATATATGTGAAAACCATAGTATAGACTTCTACCATGAAAAGTTTCAATATCAACATAAATTCTCATACTTGCCTTAAAAAGTCACAAATTAACTGTTCTTTTCTTAAAATTTTCAAATTTAGTTCATTCAAAACAGTGTAATCTGAGTGAAAAACACACAACTATACTGCCATGTTTTCTCTGTAAACATTGAGTATCTGGCAAACATTCCTTTCTTTCAAAAAACAATACAGATCATGTGTTGGAGCACGTACTGCACTACAAGTTGTAACTCACCCGTGACTCCACCAACCAATCTAGGCAAAGATACAAGGTCACCGCTTTTGTTGTCTTCTACTCCTTTCAGCAGACCTGCAAACTGTCAGTAATGTGTGGATATGCACTTGTAGGCTGGACAGCTTTACTGTATCTAAGACTACTTCTCCATAGTTTGCACTTGAAAATAATGGGATACATCAATGAAAAACATGTCTAATTTCAACATTTACATTATAAAAATATAAACATTTAACCTAGTGTACCTAAATTACTGGCATGATAAAATTTCATATTCATTTGATATTATTGGAAATATGCACATTCACACTATCTATGCTATGAATCTGATACACAATTCTGTATAAATTTTTAGGTCCTATGAAATAGAGTACCTTAAATATTAACTTAAAGTAATTCATGTAAAAGCCAACTCCCCTAAAGCAAAAGTACTTAAAATTGTTCAAATTTCAAATAACTAATCTTTTATATTGTTAGAAAGCTCTTATGGTCCAAGCAATTTTTTAGTAATTTAATTAAAGATATTTAAATTTTTATACTTTCTCATAATTTTCTATTAAAATTTCTCTAAAATAGTTTTGTCATTTCTCCATCTAAAAACGATTTCTTCTTTTGTATATAAGTCCAACATATTCTCTAGGTGCACAAAGTTATAGGCTTTCTTAAAATTTTCTCTTAGAACTTTAAAATTATTGAGTATTAACTACTGATTTCAGGCAACTAGTTACATTGTCTGTTGTTTTTAACATTTGAAAAGAAATTTCTGGTCAAATTCACTATATATTTGCTGGAAACGTTTAATTAATTTTCTTCAATTTTTTCACACACAATTTCTTTTGTTTGGCATTACAAAGCACAAATGTTGAATTCATATTGAAACTCACTTTTTTCTAAATTTAGTGATAATACTGATTATCTGCACTCACTTTTGAAGCAGGGGTGATGGTATGCTACACTTTAAATATAGGAATTTGCCCTTCGCTATTTTAGCTAAGGGTAAAGCAATAATTCTTAACATTATATATATATTTAATTTGTTAATTTATTATTATTGTGTGTGTGCACATGGGCTTGTGTACATGCACATGGGCATGTATGATGGGGAGGGCACATGATTCATGTCATGTGTGTATAGGTTAGAGGATAACTCTAGAGACAGTGCTCTCCTTCCACACTTACGTGGGATCCAGGCATTCAGCTGACATCCTTATGCTTGTGTGACAACAGCCTGTAACCACTCAGTCATCTAACCAGTCCTAATTATCTGAATTTAATCAAATGATAATTTTCATGTTCACTGTATAGTCAATATGTGTTAAATATGCAAACAAATACACTATAATACTACAATACAGAATACTCAAATTAGTTAATGCCAACACAAATACATCAATTTACATATATTAGAATGAGTTAGTCAACACCATGATCAGCATGGTGTGTTTGTGAAATATATTTAACATCAACCAGTCACTCCAAAACAAGAAAGCTGTGCCCTTAACAAAGATGTATTTGGCATTACTTCCATTTTAAAACTTTATTTTCTCAGTGTTTTAGCCAAATATTAGCTGTTTAATATGTGGCTGCTAGCTAACCACTGTTACTGTAGTGATAAGGTTTCAGACATATGCGTGAATTAACATAAGTCTCACAGTGTTACCTTAGAGTAGCAGTCTAATATCTCATATCACAAAGAAAGTGAGGCAGGAGCAACTGCATGCTTACCCAAAGTCATCCACAACTAAATGCAAAACCAGGACTGGTGAGCAGACACTGAACCCTTCCATCTATTCCAACCGTCAAAACTTCAGCAGTGCTCTCTAAGCTCTCCACCTAGCCTAAAAATTATTTAGCAAGAAAATCTTTACTGCCGTGAGTGGAAGAGTAGATGGTAAAAGGCACCATCTACTAGCTTCTAATACTCCTTTTGACAACTTTTGGGAAATGTTTCTAGAAGCTGCTTATAGGATGAGGAGACTCTGTCCCTGTGACTCTGGATCTGGGTGGCTCCAACGCAGGAGAAGAGCTGCTTTGGGGAAACACGGCTTGGGAACAGCCGAGCAGGCAGCCAGACAATGGAAAGCCCTGTGCCCTGCAGACCAACCTCTTAAGAGGGTTACCTTCCCAACACGCTAAAGAGGCTTCATACAGGAACAGCTGAGAAACGACACGAGACAATGAAAGAGGACTGTTCCTGCACAACCATGTCCAAATGGAAGGCAAAATGGCAACAGCTCATGTAAAAGCAGTGCTAGCATATAACTGAGAAAACGAACCCCAAAAGGGGCAACAGAAGCCAAACTTGGAACAGACGCAGGAAGTGGACTACCCCAATGTAAAGGGACAATAAGCAGCACCTTCTTGATCTGAATGGCTATTATGGAAAGTGGAAAGCAAGCTGCTACTGTTGTAGGAGGGAAAATCCATACCAGGTAGGGAAAGGGACCTAACAACGGATGCACCTCCTCCAATTCTAAGATATCACCCTCCGTACTGGCCACAGACCTGCTTGTCATGGCCATGTGCAGAGCTGGAATACTGACTGAACAAAACAACACTACTTTGCACTAGGAGGGAGCTTCAAAATACTAGCAACTCCGTGCAGCTGAGGCACAGATTCTTCAGAATCACTATCAGTGTGCATGCGTACTCAGGGCATCTATCAGCTGAATCTTAACTTTCATAAAACTATTAACACTGACCTAGAATTTAATGTGCTTTCTAAGCAAACTGGATGACAGAGAAAAGGAGGAAAGGTGCCCCGTGTAAAATGTTTATTTGAATAGACAATAGGTTCCCCAGTTTGGGAAAACACAGGATGGAAGCAAGAAAGACAAGACATGTTATCTAAGGTTGATATCATGTAAACTACAAACCCACTTCAGTTTTGCTTTTACTCTGACCCTTAAAACACAGAAAAGTAAGTTGATGTTCCTACTGGAAGGGAAAGAAAGTCAGGAGAGGAGAGAAGGGGAGGAGTCGAGAGAGAAAGAAGAGAAATGCAGTTAGAAATAGTAACTGCAATGGTTTGGATTGTGCCTTCCCTGGGTTCACATGGTAAAATTCTAACCCATCAATATTTCAGAGTGTGACTGTACTTGGAAATTAGGAAATGAAAGTAATTGGGATGAGATCATACTGCAGCAGAGCAAGCCTCTAAGCCAGTATGAGTGCTCTCCTTATAGAGACACCGGGATACAAATAGGAAGACTATTTGAAGATAAAGACAGAATAGGGCTTTTGCATGTGCCAAAAAATGGCACAGATAGCCAGCAAACTGTTTCAGGCTAGAAAGAGGTGAAGCAGCTTCTCCCCCGTAATCTTCAGAAGCAGACCCTGCTGACACCTAAACTAAGATAACAAGCTTTAACTCTCTTCCGGCCTCCAGACAAACAATAACTAAAGCAGAACATTATCAGCAGAACGTTGTCAAGGCAGCCATAGCAAACCAACAAAGGCCGCAAAAGAATAAGAAGAGTGGTCACATAGGGTGTGAGGTAGGGCAGTTGAAAGAAATGTATCTCTTTCTATAAACCACTTGTCAGTCACTGTCAGCAACCACAGGATCTGGGGTGACAGTCTTCTCTGGCACTCTCCTGCCTACCATACCAGCCTTTTTGGGGGTCTGCAGTCTGTGGCTGCTACATACAGGCTCTTCTTCATCTTCAACTCTCCTGACTGCCCTGTCCTCAGCACATTCACTTAGTACAATTCATATAATAGATTGACAGCATTCTGCAGACAGGATGCTTAACATAGTTATTGTCTGTCTGGAGGCTGGAAGAGAGTTAAGCCTGTTATCCTAGTTAAAGGGTCAACAGGGTCCACTTCTGAAGATTATGAGGGAGAATCTGTTCCATCCCTTTCTAGGTTCTGGTTCAACCTTCTCTGCTGCAGCCATATGAGATCCCAGCTTTCAAGTACAGTGCAAATCACACTGTACTTTTCTCATGATCACTGTCATAATAGTATGTTTTAACCTATGGTAGCAACATGTTTCCCCTGCTAAGCTGCAAGATACAAAGAGAAAGCACCATAACTATTATATTCATCATGGCTCTGCACACTGATGTGCCACTTGTTTGCAATGCATCACTGTTCACAACTAAAACTCGATGTCCTAACACTTCCAATCTCATAAGGCTTAGGTCTCCAAGCAGATATAATGACCTAATGATATCTGAAACTTAAATATCAAAACTGTACTATCAGTCACTTGGCCTCCTTGGGCTCAAATATGACAACTCAAATTCTTGCCTCTGGCACTGGTGGTAAATACTGGAGACCTTTATCTGAAGGACCTCACAAGCTAATCTCACCTGTAAAGTACTCTCAGACTCACTGCTGTACCCATTCCATCCATAGTACCCAGGGCAAAGTCCTGAATCTTCCTATATCCAGGCTGCATCAAGCCTCACTACTCCTTAACAATCTACCCAATTTCCACCACTTTTATCAAAAGGTTTTCTTCTTTCTTTTCTTCATTTTGTTTGATTTTTGTGTTCCCTCTAACTAAATGCTTTTTCCAATGTTACGTACATAAAGTCAAATGTATGCTAGAAGTATAAATCAGTGCCTAGCATGTGCAAAAAATGGGTTTCAACACCAGCTAAAGAAAGAAATAAGAAAAAGAGAAGGAGGGAGAGAGGGAAATACCCAATAAATGTAGTGCTTACAATATAATAGTCTAGTTGCCAGGTGGGGGAGCTGGGCTTATCAACCATAGTGCTGGAACCATGGGCTCATGTGAAGAGATCACATCTCTTTATAGTAAAGGAGTTACAGAGTTATGGTTCTCGGGTAACTATTTCCTCATTCTCAAAAGCCTAACCAAATGAAAACAATCTTTTTAATATGAGCATTTCAGATCCCAGCTCTCTAATTCTTCCTGCCATGTTCATTATTCTACTCACTCATATGTCAGACATCTGCTGATGTCTCAACAAGTATTCTGGATGCAGAGCAAAAGATGAACATATTTCTATCAATAGGTGCAACAACTGTCAACAGTAATATGAACTGGACAGGCAATATTTACCATGGGCAGCAAGCTAGAAGAAGTTTCTAAGTATTATCCCTCTGAATAACAGAATAGATCCCATGATTATTCCAGTTTTAAAGACAAGAACGTGAAGTGTGGACACACAGCTACAAAGAAGTGACAGGCAGGTCCAAAACTAAATAGTCTGTGTTCTTTTGATGATGGTCAGTTGGGTGCAGCCACAAGAAGAAATGCAGGAGAGACTCAATAAGACAAGGTTTACTATCTTCAAAAGTCCCACACAGCAAGTACAGCACACAACTTTCGGGGCCACATGGAGAAGTATTAGAGCAGTCAGAAGTGGAAAGGACAGGAGTAAAGAGAGATCCAAGGCAATGCCTTTTCTGGATTTCCAGGAAAAGCAAGCCAGGCAGGATGAGCTGCCCAAGGCTGGCTGACTAGAGTTAAGAAATGGTGGTGGGCTCTGAGCCCTGGAGACGCTATCTAGCTGTCTGGCACTTGGCCCTGGAAAGAAAGTGGTCTTCCAAAGTGCCTGATGAGAGAAAGGATGTTCTGGAACAGTCAATTCCACATCAAGGACATGCTTACAGTTGAGCCCCTGCTCTCTCTGACCAGCTAGGCATGGGAGAAACAGTCTCTCTTCCACCAGAAGCATTTATAAGGTGTCAAAATTTCAAGGGAATTAAAAAACGCAAATTACACAGACTGCCTGACTTCAAATCTTCCAGAACCATGCCTGTCTCCAAAATAGTGTTACTATGATATCAGAGCAGGCCCAAGATAAGGCGATGATGTGTGTGTGTATAAGACTGTGAATGTCCCTGGAAGAGTAGAGGAATTCTCACAAAGAAGGTAGCATGTTAGAGGAATACTGAGTGAAAAGGGGACACTGGAAGAGAATAAAATAGAAGAAAGGCTTTCAAGAAGACACACTGACCCACGCAAAGGAACCCTGGTTAGCCCTCGGAGCTGCACGTACTGCAGGTTACTGGAGCCAGAGTCCTGAGAAAACAGTAGACAAGGATGGAGCTGAAGGTTTTAAGCAGTGTGGAACGGTTTGCATTTTAGCTCCATTGATCAAGCATTTGTTGAATATAGTCTAGGTGCACCCATAACAGGAACATTTGATATCCTGATTAAATAAGTCCCAAATATCAATTTTTTAAAAATAACAGAATAAAAAAATCTTGCAAATACACAGGTAAATATGCTATAGGATATCAAATACAGATCTCTGGGAATCCAATGAATACTCAGTGATGTGCTTTGGATGTGGCTTAGATACAAATGTGTCCCAAACAATTCATGTGATGCTTAGTCCTCAGGGTATCATGGTGAGAGATTTAAGAGCTGGGGTCTAGGAGTAGCTAAGGAATACAGGCGGTGACTTGAGAAAAGAGTAAGGGGATCTCACAAGTAAACTAGCTCCTTTAAGATGAGGTTGTTATAAAGCAAGGCTGCAACATATGTTTGGCCTCTTCTATTAACAATGAGTCCCCTTAACATTTTTTTCCAATACAGTGACACAGCCAGAGGACAAAGAGATGAGGACACCCAATCCTAAACTTTAGCCTCCAAAATTATGAGCTAAATGAACTTCTCTTTGTAAGCACAAGCTTCAGATGCTTTTTGTGGCAACAGAAAATAGACTACTACCCTTGTCTTCAGTAGGAATCATGGAAATAGAAATTACATTTCAGGTACAGTGGCACTTGCCTGCAATCCCAGCACTCGGCGAGGCAGAGGCAGGCCAATCACTGTGAGTTCGAGGCCAGCCTGGTCGACTAAATAAGTCCTGGACAGCCAAGGCTACACAGAGAAACCCTGTTCTCAACCACAAAAAACAAAAAACAAACAAGAAAGAAGGAAGGAAGGAAGAAAAAGAAAATTACATTTTACACTCACTAGATTAGCCAACATGTAAAATATCCACTAACATCGGCTATTAACAAAGATGTGTTCTTATAAAAATACAGGGCATGGGACATATTCTTGTGCTCATAAATTGGCAAAAGCACGTTGGCAGACAATAGTTACTTCCTAGTACTGGTGTTGTTCATACTTTAAGATACAAGGTATAAGCCCAAGAGACATGATAACAAATATGATAACAATGAAAAATATATGAGACAGGCAAAATCATTAAACCTAGCAGGCACTTCTAGTTATGTAAGGCTCAAACTGAATTAAGTTAGATAATCTATAAGTCTAAGGCTCGGAAATTCTATAATATCTAAAAAATATCAAATTCCATGACTTCTTTGGGTAATCCACTATGATTCTCCCCTTAATTGTTTTTAACTCATTTCCTATATTTCCTTATAACAGAGATATCAGAGCTTTTTTTCTTGGTTTTCAACTCCTCTGTAAGTAAAATAGGTGCCTTTATTCAAAAACTATATTCTAAAATTAATGTGCTACTCCTGCAAAGAGTAACTAGCTCATTTCTCCCTAAACTGAAAATAGAAAAAGACTTAACTGTTAGGCCAAATATGCCAAAAATAACAATATCAATATCCACTCTCAAAGATGAGGAGCTGATCTTTTGAAGATGTAAAGGACCTTAGTTAACACAAAGGAGGGAAGCTAGAATCTCGGGAGAGGGAGGGATGCACCCCCAAGAACAGGAAGAGCAAGAAGCAGACAATGCTGACGGATATGGAATGACAGAAACTAGCACTGGAGAACTGAAAGCAAAAGAAAACAGGATCCTATTTGATTTGTTCTTCCCAAGTGCGCCACCTGGACTGAAGAGAAAAACAGAACTATTTCGGAAACTGGTTTTGATGAAGCCTAAAGAAAAAGTAGCCAGCTGCCCAAAATGTGAAACTGATGGTCTGAAAAAAAAAAAAAAAAAAAAAAATCACGAGGACAATCAAAACAGTAATCACTGAAACCTCTGACACAGTAGACTCTGCCAAGAGTGGGAAAGCAATACCCGTTCCCCTCAGTCGCACACACATGTTGAGAGTCCCTAATTTCAGTGGTACGTGATAGTGGTTGCCAGCCCAAAAGAGATGCATGAGACTCTGGACTTAAAGTTTCCACTGACTAGTTCCAAAAGGATATTTTGATAATATTCCAAATGGGGAAGAAAAACCTACAGACATGAGATTGCTGTAATTTTGGAACCTTGACATTAATCATCTCTAGTCTGGCGTGAAGGCACTGGAAACCTCCACATCGCTCCCGGATCACCGTGCTGTAGCCACTACATTTACCACTTTGCCCCACCCACCCATATGCCATCATCACCCATCAAGAGAACGGCAATAATCTTGTTCATTGCACAGGGTAACACTGCTTAATGAGATCCTTACAAAACAAATCATACCAAAAACACAGAATTTTTTTCGGATTCTCCAAAAATATATATATATATAAAACTGGATCCAAGTCTAGTAAATGCTGTAAGTTTAGAGCCATTCCCCTGATCATACTAGACAATTCAGCAACATAGAAACTAAAAGTAGCTATATTTTAAACATAATTCAACAGATACGCTGCTGACAGGTTCTTTTTTAAGTATTTAAATACAAATGCACTCTGAAATATGCTACAAGTACCCAATATAAAGAAATCCTGTGTACAACCCCATATAACGGTTGCTAGGCATTCTCAAGTGGGGCACCCGCACCATAGAATTAAACTTCATCTCAACCCAGTATTCAGAAACACATTTTTACTATTCCTGGAAGCATTTTCACATTTTTCAAATGTTGAGTGAGCAAGAGGGTAAATAACTTTCAAAAGCAGTTTTGGAGTAGTAAGTTCCTTGCTAGAGGGGCTGAGCCAAAATAAATGAAATGCTGGTGTGACTAAGCCGAGTGTGGTGAATACAGATTTGTAGTGTGAAAACCTCCAGTTAATGAGTCTTTCCGTGATTCAACATGTACTTCAAAGTCCTAAGTAGTGCAGCAAAGTATAAACTCGAGACTCAAAAGCCTCTTCTGGCCTATGGGTTTGGGCTCACGACTTAGAAAGTTAATAGTTAATAGTACTGACAGAATGGATTCACCAAACATCACCTCCTCGTGGGTTACTCAACTATGTGAAAAGAAGTAGCATTTAGGGAGCAAAATCCCCAAACCAGAATAAGCCCTTGGAAGCACCAAGTATGGATATGCAGAAGTACTGTAGAAAGCACAGAGGTGAGTAACTGACTACTCTTCTGCATTTCCTGAAACTCTGCACATCACAGGCCCAGATGCGGCTGCACTATCAACCCACTGTTATGAATGACACCAGGAGAAACCCAAGAGATCAACTCAATGTCAAAAACATCAGCAATATAAAGCATAGGAAAAAACAAAACCACAACTGTCCTTTTTCCCTGCCTAAGGATACCTCAGTCTATATTTAAATAATTAAAAAAGAAAAAGAATATAGTTTCACATCAATGGGAAAAAATCAGTGAAGAGCCACCTGTTTGAAGACGTCATCTATTCAAAGTTGATTTCAATACAATGGAGAGATGAAGGGATATATCTCCACATGCCTGCTCAGCATCTGCAAGGTCTGAGTTTCACTGAAAATTATGCAAACAGAAATAATTTGAAATTTTAGAAACAAAGCAAAGAGAACAAGATGTATCTTTAAAAAAAAAAAATCAAACCACTAGCAAACATGGTTCATTTATATGTATTTCCTCCTATTTAAAGCCTAACTGGTAGATAATTTAACCACAACATTCCTGTGAGCAGGCACACAATAAACATGCACATAGGCATTGTGTAACATCCTACCACAGAAAGCTATTCCAGCCACCTGAGTTTAGGACCTTTAAGACTGCACAGTGCACAAGTAGAGCAGCTGTCCCAACACAAGCAGAAACTGAGCTGAAAATATTCCCACGCCAGTTCTCCTGAATGCAGCCTATTTTGTGCTTTTGCGTAGATTTAAGGAAACAGAACTACTCTTTAAAAGTGCATTTACAAAGAAGCCTTTTAAAAGCGTCAAAATAAATTACTTTGAAGTATATTGCACCAACACGCCTCCAGTTTTCCCTATTTGCGACTATTTTTAACCACCTTTACAAGCTGTGGGGAGACTAAGGACATAGCAGGTCCCAAGGAAAGCTGTGAGCATTAACCAAGTCCCAAAGCTTGGAGCCATGGGAGTTTTCTTTTCTCTTTTCTTCTGTTCTTCAATCTGTCTTAAAACTATCTTACATACTAGAAATGGAATGAAAAAATTTTAAACTATCTTTGTGTACTGTGAGTGTGTGTGTCTGTGTGTTTGTGCGTATTTGTGCTCACACCCTAAATTCTATCACAGTAACAACAATGTGCTCAAGACAAATACAGAGAGATCACAGTGTTCTTACACTTTGTAATTTATAATTTTTTCTATACATTATAAGAGAACATAACACTTAGCAAAAGATTTCCACAGAGATTAATAGCATTGGGAACTGATAAGGATGGCAACAAACTGAGTAACTTCCAATCAAGATTGAAATATGCTTTAAATTTTCAGTAAGTGTGATGCTTCTGGTTTTTAAGGCCATTTCTTGAACTTCTACAAAGCTGGCTCCATGGAGTTTCAAGATTGGCAAGTCCAACATCAGACTGGTTTTTACCATTTACTGCATTATCCTCTGGGGGAAATCTATTCGTTTGGTTTCCATTCAAATGCACAAAATTAGGACATGAAATTCTAAACTGGTCACTGAAATTATTTTCACCTATCATAAGCAACTAATCACTCTCAATTAAGAATTGATAATAACTGAAACTAAAGAATATTCAAAAGATTGGATGTTTCTGTAACTTTGTAGATACTGGCCATAAACTAAGTTCTAATTCTAACTACTAAGTAAATCAGAAAACTTTTTGGCTGACTGAAATTTCTAAGTGTTGTCACCACGTAGAAATCTATCATTATATGATACTTAATATAGACTGTCTCTTATTAGTCCACAAAAATATAAGGAGACAACACTAAATTCGTAGCTAATTAGTTGTAAATTGTTGAATACGAGTATGATTGGACTGCATTACCCTTGCAAACGTCTTTTAGAGATGCCTTGACTGCTAGGGTACGCAAAAGAGCACTGAGGCGGTGCATCTATATGCATTTGTCCAGGTGTAATAAAAGTAAAGTTATTTGATTCTGGGGGCTAGAGAGAGAGCTCAGTGGTTAAGAAAGCTTACAGCTCTTACAGAGGACTAAAGGTTGGTTAAACTCCTTAACTCTAGCCCTGGTGAATTTTATATCCTCTTCTGGACTCTGAAAGCACCTGCACTCATATGTTTATATACAAACATGAATACATATGCACATAGGTAAAAATGATAAAAATAAATATTTTAAAGATATTTAATTTTGAGCCACCGAGATAGCTCAGGAGGTCAAGGCACATGCTATGCAGCCCAATAACCTGAATTTGAGTACGATCTCCAGATCATATAGCAAAAAAAGAACATGCTTCCAAAATGTCACATGTGCATGTGTGTGTGCACGTATACACACATACACACAAATACATAATTTTTGAAATACGTATCTACTTAATATCACTTCATTGAAGATCCCCAAAGGCAAATATTATGGTCACATGGACTCTATAAACATGAATTAATCAGAGTGAATTTTAAATGCATGTTTTCAATAAGTTTGTTAAGAGTCAAATGCTACCTACATAATTAGATACAACTACATAATTAATTCAAGATAGCAGGAATAAATAATTCCCATAAGCTAATGAGGATATAATCAGATGTTCTTAGTATAAGTGCTTATTTATAACAATATTATTTTCTAAGCACTGTTCTTGAACTCAAAAAATGTATATATCTACATGTGTGTAGTTTTTCATATTTAAAATAGTTTAAGAGTTCTTATACTGTTTTAAAATTTTTCTTTAGTCAATTCATTCAACCTCATTTTAAGCATCAAACATGAGTTCATGTCAGAAAGAGAATAAAAAAATTTTTACTAAGATAAATTGAAATAAATATATAACTATTAATTTATATGTATCCCATAAAATGTCAAAGGATTTAACAAATAATTTTGAGAAGCACTAATTTAAATAGGCACTTGTTTAACTGTATCTTCAAACTAAATTTCACATCTTCGAGAAGAAATGCTGCTATAATTAAATGCCAGACAAAAAGCTTACAAATCAATGTCATAAACATTTCTTTAATATGAAAACATTAATGTAATGCAAATGCCTAAGTCCATAAGTTTTTTACTTAGTTAGAAATTGGCTTTATTCCTTGAAGAAGGGTGCTAAAAATGCCTCTATTAAAAGAAAGCTAAATTCAGGAGTAACTTTCTAGAAAGGCTGTTTAAATCAAATTAAACTCAGCCAAGGTTTGACTAACTTGTAAAGTATTTAAGAGGCACAGAATTGGTTACTACTACTGCTACTCGGTGGAATTCAGAGAAAAGCCAAAACTTATCATCTTGCTATTGATATAACTATTTACCTGAAAACTTCAAGTTTTTTTAAAGTTAATAAACTATAAAACTGTTACTTGTGCTTTCAACTTAAAAGTGGTATCATTTTAAAAAAGTCTACTGGGGGAAAGAATCCATTTATAAGAAGAGGACACAGGTAGCACAGATGAGACTTGATAGATAGAGGTCAGATGTTAGGGGAGAAGGGCTCCACTTTCTGAGGACTAGGGAGAGAGGGAGAGGTGATGAGGGAGGAATGGAGGGGGGATCGGGAGGGATATTTAAAAAAATAAAAAATAGAATAAGCAAGATATTGTTACCATAATAAAAAACGAAAAGTTTAAATTCTTCTCATGTATAAAATGAATAAAGTACACTGTTCCATAATACCTTAAGTTCCTGAGTGAGAGGTTGGAAAGAAAGGGACAAGACTGTATGTTCTACTCATATAAACAAGCAAGAATAACGCAAAAATTCTGGGGGGGGAGGGGAAAAATAAAAAAGATAGAATTGTGTTAGTGGTGAAAATAATATGCTGTAAAAATATGATATCATAACAGAAAGACATCAACAATTCAATCAAATCCTACGGAGCTCCAAATGCTTCCAAGAATGTTATGTAACGTGGGCAGCATCTTCTAGCCAATATGGAAAACTAGACTAGTCAACTAATGACAGTGGAAATATATTTTTAGAAATATAACAAATTCATTCTTCACATCAAAATAAATTTCAGATATAAGACAGGTTAAAAAATTATATAATGGGCCGGAAAAGTGGCTCAGAGTTAAAAACACCTGCTGCTCTTCTAGAGGGCCAGCTTTGGTTCCCAGCACCGGTGTCAGGTTGCTCACAACTGCCTACAGTTCCGGCTCCAGGGGAGCTCACTCCCTCTCTGGCCACCCCTGTCACCTGTACATATGTAGCCAACTCACACAGACACATACACATAAATAAAAATAATCTTATTTAAAAGAAAATAATTAAATACTAGAAAACATATATATGAACAATCATAAAGCAGAGACTATATTAATAAGATCTCAAAATCCAGATATGAGAAAAGCAAAAGACTGATGATTTAACTGATTACTGGACAACTAAAAATTTCTATGCAGTCAAAAACAAAACTAAATAGTCCCAAACTTAAAAAGCAAGTTACAACTAAGAAAAGTAATGTCCACACAAACAAGGAACATATCAGCAAAATAATAAAACAACTGTTAGTAGGCAAATGGCAGTTGATGAACAACTAATATATTATGTAGAAGCTTATACAGAAACAAAATGATGCTGAACTTATAAATATAGTTATTTTAAGATCTAGCTTCTACTTAAAATAAAATAAATATAAATAAAATGAGGTAGCATATTTATCATCTAGTGACAAAAGATGTCTTTTTTAAAAATATGGAAACCTATTGTAAGGTAAATGTGTCAAGAGGAAACTCCCTCTAAAGAGAGTAGAAAGAAAATGGAAGTAGAAAAGCCTTGCAGGTAACATAACCTGAACCCATAGCCTGCATTCACTTCCTAGGTGCTAGGGTAACAGGCATGTACTATCACATCTCAGTTTATAAAAGATTTTCAATTTTTACCTATTTGCTCTTATACTTTTATATAAAAAATAAGAAAGTATACTAAGGCTACTTTTAATGTTTACATAGGTAAGTGGCCCTAAATCTTTTCCAGTGATGCACATAATCCCAAGTTACAACCATATTCTTAGATTTTTTATTAATTTTTATTAACATATATATTTATATTATTGCACATGAATAAAATAAGCTACATACAGCAGGAGGAACCGTGAGACAATCAGGAGTTATAGAAACGTTACATTCATAGTGGTTTGGCTATTTGCATTTTTCAAACTTGAAGACAGCATCTTTTCTGTCTTGCCGGGTCTAAATTTCTGAATTAAAATCAATATTTATCATATCTCATCTCTATTAACTTAAGACATCTGTCTTGATCTAAAAACATCTTAACCCCTAACCAGCTAAGCTGAATTGTAAGACTAAGCTATCTCGTCTTCAACCCCATCAGAGACTTGAGAAGGGATAAAACTTAAATACCTGAGTGAACCGGAAGTGCAGGTTAGCAGCTTCCAAAATGAAAAGATGACTGCGACAGTTTACTGGATATTTAAATTAAAAGATTTTGATATTTCATAGTAAACTTTATAAACAAATGTAGAAAAAAGTAGTGGAAAAAAATTAAACTGTTGGCCCAGTAAACATTTTTATGTAACTAAAAGGAAAATGGTTTGTGAGTGTATAAAATAATGCTACTTGAGGATTCTTTTAGCCACAATTTCAGAAATTCTACTCAATATCCAAATAACATACTAAATTCTTTTCTATTCAGATTGTTAACAATTTATATTTAAACAAAAAAATTAATGTTCAAAAGGTACTCATATTCAAAATTAAATTAAGACAGTGGGAAGTAGTTACCATCTCTAACTCAGATGCTGGCGCAAAAAGAAGGAAAAAAAGCAATGACCACAAATATGTACCAACTCTTTTCCAAGTAAAATTCAGTAAAAGATTTTTCCACCTAGCTTGTACCACTTGCTTCCAGACAGTTACTGTCTGGTGCCACCCAAAACTTATACTGGCAACTTTACTTTTCAGAGTGTGAGAGTATCAATTAAACCAATGAGTATATGTATAAAATGCAGTTAACTGAATGACCAAGGCAAAGCTGGATGCTTTTCAAAGCATTCACCATCAAGGACCTGAGCATCTGACTTAGCCCAATGCTCTGCTGAACTGTATCTGGGTATAGGCAAGCTCAGCAAAAGCCTTTTACTGAGGAGATAGCAATCACAACAACTAAGATTTACCTTAGACAAGTACATTCAAAAACCTAATCACATGAAACTCCCAACGTTCAAAAACATATTTCATATGGATAGACCTAATAATAGTAAGGATGACAGGTAATCAAACGTTACTTAACATTTCTTTATTTTTGACTTATAATGAATACAGTCATACTTTTTTCTTTTCTTTTCTTTTCTTTTTCTTTTATGTGCATGGGTGTGCCGCATGTGTGTGGCTCCTACAGAAGACAGAAGACACTTGTATAAATGTTTCCCAACCTTTCCCAAGTAAGACACTTCTTCAAATGATGCTTTCCTTCATAAGCTCTGGATAAAGGTTGACAACAATGAAAGATGTTAATATCTTTAAATGAGCCTTTGCATACCCAGTGTCACACAGTACAAAATTATCACAAATAAGGACATTTGTTCTGATGAATCAATTAAAGATTATCTACAGCAGTAGTTCTCAACTTTGCTTAAGCTGTGACTCTGACTCTTAATATAGTTCCTAATTTTATGGTGACCTCAAACCATAAGGTTATTTCATTGTTTCTTCATAACTGTAATTTTTGTTACTTTAAATGTCTGTATTTTTCCAGTGGTCTTAAGTGACCCCTGTGAAAGGCAACCCACAGGTTGAGAACTACTGACCCACAGCCAACTTTATCTTTCCCATCTTCATTGTTTTCCATTAACTGTATTTAATAGATAAAACACCATAGGAACTGGCCTACATAGGGACACTGATTTTTCCTCCTTACTGATTGAAAGCAAAGAATCCAGAAAGTTGGACAGTTTTCAAAAATGAAGTAGATCCACAGCATGATAAGAGAGGTAATTACCATCTGGGTGGATGTCTTTTGGGGCAGGACCTTATGATCAAATACTCATAATCTGTTTTGACCTGTCACACAAATGGTCTCTCTTTTTTTAAGATGAATTCTTTTACTTCCTTGCCACCAATATATGACAGTACAACACTTCAACCTAATAGCATGTGACTGACAAGAAAAGATTAGTGTGCACCAACTAACAAGCACATAACTGTTTTAGATTTTTCAAGTTCAGAAATGTGTCCATAGAGATCCTTACTAATGGAGCCCTTTGGCTACCATATGCTTAAGGAAAATTAAGTGCAGCCAGGTGATGATGGCGCACACCTTTAACCCAGCACTTCAGAACCAGAAGCAGGTGGACCTCAGCCTGGTCTACAGCGTGAGTTTCAGGACAGCCAAGGTTACACAGAGAAACCCTGTCTCAAAAAACTGAAAGAAAGAAGGGAGGGAGGGAGAGAGGGAATCTAAATGCCAAATTCTGCTTAACCAACAGTTATGTCCAGCTGCTAACTATTCTAGTGAGAAACAAAACTCAGTGTCTGAAGAATCAGCTGTCAAATTTGCATAAATATCAGTTAAAATTATGTAAATGAGATCAAATATAATGATCATAATTTGAAAAGATGTTCTAATCTACTTATAAAATGAAACTAAAGCATAAAATATAAATAACAATAGAGATTTTGAATTGTCCATTATTATTTCTGGTATTTATTACATGAGTATTGGCATTTTTTAAAAAACAAATCTAGAAAGGCAGGATGCTTAAAAAGATGGGATAGTCACAAGCTTTGCCAGCAGTTAAGAAATTTCTAACTAATAAACACAGTTCTTTCTTACTTCAAAGCCTTTCAGTTGATACAACTTTCTGGTTCAGGGTTTAGAAAATTAAATATAAAGACTCTCCCACATGTACAAGCTGAATGTCATCATTTCAAGGGGGAAAAAACTATACATAGATAAACTGTCAGTCACTCAAACACATCTTCCAGTGGTAATGCATATCATTACAGAAAATTTAAAATGCTCTCACCAAACAAATGATAATCTAATGAAGAGGTGCTTTGCACAGCCTTAGCCCACTGCACATGATCAATAAATAAGAAATAAGATGAGTAAACAATGCAACTCAAACAAAAAAGTGATTACTTTTAAAAGGAACATAACTTACTGACTTTTAAATTTTAGCCTTAGGATGTTTGTTTGGTAAATATGAAAATAAGATGCTTTAGTACTTCAGTTTTATTTTAAAATCCAGTATTTTTATTTCATTATGTAGCTTATAAATTATTTTCTTTATATTCCACCATCAGTAAGAACAGAGACTATGATTTAAGCTTATCACTATTAATATAAAAATACATATATAAATATATAATTTGGAATAAATATTATTTTTGTCCCTCAGTTTAAGAGTTTTTCAATTTCTACCCAATATGTTTTTCTTTTCTCTACACACAATAAATAGTCCATGCTTCCTTCAATATACTGTTAAAATAAAAAGGAAGTAAAAATCGTTCAGTATTTTAAATAAAACAGTCAAATGCCATGGGATTTCCCTGCTAATATTATAGAAAATAAAAAATGATCACCAGATGACCACATGCAAGATCCAGTCACATTGCTTTGCTGCAGCTCTGCGGATAAACATTTGCTCTTTACCCTGCAGGGTGGTTTGGCTGTGAAGAACGCTGCCATGACTAGCAGGCACACTGAGATCTCCACTGCTAACTACAGGACAGCTTCTTCATCCCCTCACCATTTTCTAGAACACAGGACCTGGCTGGAACAGAGATTCTGTGTTGCACTGAATCTCAGGGGATATTGTTCATCTACTGGGCAGCAAAGTTCTAGAAATCACTCCTCAAAGACACTCAAGTGCATTCAAATTCCTCAGCTTGCTGTGGGAATGACGCTGTAATTTCCGGGATGGAATGAAAACGTCCAGGTACAGATGCATTCTGTGTGATCCTAGACATGAGGAAGCAGTCGGGAATCTATAGCTCAGCCCAGTGACCAACGGCAGCCAGCCTGCTGACCTGCATATACAAGATTATCTTGCTTTGGCTAATCCATCAGTGTACAGATGTTGCCTCCACCAGACCAGGAATGCCAGTGCTCATCATGGCATGTGAGTAAACATTTTTGCTGCCAAAAGGAAAAAATCTACACAGAGAAGAAAGAGTTGCCAAAAAAAATTAGAGCTTTGGTAATTATGAAACCACAAGGCACTAGGGTTCTTACATCAGTAGGAGATGAATGGGAACACTTGCAAAAGTATTTCACCATTAGTCTGATTTGTGAAAGAAAGCCACAGGAAAAACAACAGGAATTTTTAAATTCCTTTATTACCCAATACAATTATATGTTTCAGCCTAAACTAATGCTGGCAGTGCTCTGCGGGATTCTTTCATTCCTCAAGGGTAAAATGAGAAGCAGAACAAATACGGGCAGTCTGTGTTAACCTTGCCCTGTGTATCTTAGAGAGACATCTCTGTTTAAAAATGGGCATTAAAATCTGCCTGCTAATACAGTTTTGATTCGCTATTGTCTCAAAGATAGTGGCTGAAACAAAAACAAACCCCAGGCCCCCGAAACCACATCAATATGTCCTTCCTCATGAAAGCACCATTCTTTCATGTTCAACTCCCACAGTGGCCTTTTCATCACCTTCCTGCTTCTAAGTTTTATTTTCCCTTCATATGTTAGCAATGTTGTGTGTGTGTGTGTGTGTGTGTGTGTGTGTGTGTGTGTGTGTGTGTGTGTGTGCGCACGCATGCACGCACACACACACACACACACACACACACACACACACACACACACACTAGAAGCCAAAAGTCTACCTCAGTTTACATTCAGCTTCTACCACCCACAATCGGGTAATGCTTCTTTAATTTAGAGTAAGAAAACACTTTCTAGAAAATGGTAAAATTATAATGCACAAGTAAAACATAAATACGTCCTGTGATATTTGGTTTCACCTGAAAAATGAAAAAAAAAATTGTCAAGAAAAATTTCCCATCGGCTCAAGCAGCTACCATCTAGACATCAAAATAAAATAGTGCACCCCTTGTTATATGGGTGATTATGTCCAGAGGACGGCAGTACAGAAACTTGCAAACCTCAATAAGAGGCATGACTTCAAACTGTTTACATGTGACAAACTGCTTTAGATACATGGTAACCATTTAATTACTACTAAGTTATTATGACTTCCCTCAGTATTGGGGAGTTGAGAGAGTAGCTTGGTAAATTCTTGGACTGGTTACCTTCACTCCTTCACTCAGGCTTCCTTGGCTCAAGCCAACACAGTCAGATATACCACAGCTTTTCCTTTCTCAACCAAGACAAATGATGTGTCTGATCAACTCATTCTTTACAAGACCAGAAATGATGGTGCTGACAGCCTTTAGCTACTCTTCACAAACATGTCTGCTTACAAGGGGAATCACGAAAGCTAATGTCTTACAAGAGGAGAGAGAGCACTGAAAGAAGAAAGGAAGGAAGATGACTCACTTATGAGCTAGAGAAGACAAAGCCTAAAACCAGGTCAGACACATTATGATGTTAATTCTTTTTATGAAATTCTACAAAATGCCGGGCATGGTGGAGCACGCCTTTAATCCCAGCACTCGGGAGGCAGAGGCAGGCGGATCGCTGTGAGTTTGAGGCCAGCCCGGTCTACAAAGTGAGTCCAGGACAGCCAAAGCTACACAGAGAAACCCTGTCTCAAAAAACAAAAACAAAAACAAAACAAAAAAAAATCCCCCCCCAAAAAAACTCTACAAAAATGATTTTTCAGATCACATAGAAAACATATCAAAAAATGTAATTCAGTTGTAGCTATTGGAATAAGCATATTCCAATATGTGCCACTTAATGTGCCACTGGCCAAACTCAGGCTACAAAACAAAAAACAAAAAACAAAAAACAAAAACAAACACATACACACACATATATTTCTAGTTAATCATGCAACCTGAATTTTTTTAAAAAGTCTTTCTTTGAAACATTTAAAATAAACATTTCTCAAAAGTATTATGCTAAATTAATTTTGAATAACTGACATGAAATTCTATGAATATGTTACCTTCAGTTTATTGATGAAACATGACAACAAAGTAATGTGAGAAATCATGGTACCCAGTATCAGACAAGATTTCCATATAAGGTAGTAGGTGGATCCCTCAGGAAGCTTCAAAGTAGTTTTGGGGTTGGTTTGTTGGTTTTGTTTGTTTGTTCCATGTCTGTTTCCTGTTAAGGTGCCCTTGAGAATCTGGAGATGATGCTTCAGCCCCTGCTCCCCATCACACCCCCAAACCAAGTGTACCAGGATAGAACAAGAACATACTTGAGATCTTTATCATCCCATAGAAAATCCAAGCACTTCTGTTTTGGACAGAGTTATCATTTCCTAAATTGTCCCCGAAATACAAATAAGAGCAAAAAGGTTGGCTTCAGAGGACTTCCTGGATGTGACTCAGGCTGTTAAAAGTCAGAGTAAAAGGAGAGAACGCCAAAACCTCATCCAAGCAAGTCACTAACTACAGGAGTGGCAGTCAGTAAACTCAAAGACAAGATCTGCCACAGATAAATGACAATACAGCTAATTCACTCAGAAAACATATCTGGCTCTGTGTGTGTTTTATACCATGATAAGTTCACCAAGAAAAATAATATTCTGCCAAGGAACATCTTAATGACACAGGAAATTGTCTTTGCCTGATAAGGTCACTATGTTCATAAACAAAATCTCCTGAGACTAAATTGGCTCCTGAGTCATGCCAGGCTATACATTTCAGAAGCTATTTAAGAACTATAAACAAAACAGTCACTTTTCTAAGGAACAGAGAGAACACCTAAGCACGCTGTGAGCACCTGGGGTCTAGTCCTATGTATGTCCCCAACTGCATGTCTCTGGAATTCTAAATCAGCCACAGTATAGAAGGCCACTTTTGCATTAGTGAAAAGGTACTGACTTGGCAGGTTCATTGGTTCTTATACTCGCTTCCCATGAAATAAAACGCTAGGGTGCCATAAATCAAGGCTGTGGTTTTCTATAGCTAAAATCAAACAGTAGGTATCTGTCCTCAACGTTTTTTCCCATCATTTTTTTTCTTATACCTTTGGAACTTGAAACTACTAGTCTGGATAGAAAAGCAGAAATTTATTACTAACATAAAAGAGCAGATTTGGGGTTTTATTTTTCCAGTTTCATGTGTTCAAGGTTGGAATTTTAAACTTCATACCTAAAATAGTCATAGTACTAGTAAAATTATTGCTGGTTCAAGTAACAGAATCAAACATACCAGGTTTTCATAACATTCCAACAAATAAAAAGTAAACACATCCTCCATACATCTCCCTTGTAGCTCTGACTACACAATCTGATTTGGGACCCACAAGTTTCATAACTTCTAAGAGAAGGCACTGTTCACAGTAAATAACAGTTCTATCTACACTGATTCCCAGGAGGCTGAGACCCCTCCTGATTTCCAGGAACCAATGCAGCGTCTTTGGTACAACAATCCTATCTGCCAGCACCACTCCTTTCTATCACCTTATCTGCTCTATCGCAACCTCAACATAATTGTTTTTAATGTGAGGAACAGTGGCCTGCTCTGTCTCCAGTTGTCTCACTGATCCCAGCACTAGTATGCAGATATGAAACTATCCAAAGAAGAGTTTGAACCACCTCTTCAAATGTCAAATTAACATTGGTGACATTTACCTTAGAAACTAATGTAAAATATTGAATAATGGTATGTGGGCCAGTGACAGTAATGGTCCTAAGGATGAACAAGTGCTATAAAAATCACCTACAAGCCAACAGAAATGCTGAGATCATGTGGCTACTTCAAATGTCCATCAAGTCCAAGACCAGTGTGATCCTCATAATCACTTCCAGAACAGCCAGGACTAAATAGAAACACTGTCTCTAAACAAACAAACAAAAATAAAAACTGGACATGAGAGAAACTAAATTTGAAAAAAAATTAAATCCATACAGAACAATGGATAAAACCCACACAAGTACTTGTCAAAGAAGCAATCTATGTGACTATGTGATAGATCAATCTGATATGCTTTCTCAGATTAAAGAACAAGAAATAAATGCCCCACAAATAATGCAGAAGACATCACAAAAATGACAAAACTTAACAAAAATCAGGTCTTCCAATCCCTACACAAATCAAGAAAACATAAAAAGCAAAATTAGAAGGACAGATACATTTAAATTTATATGTGTTGATGGTCATTATTAATATTTACCTCTTCGTTAAAGAGAACCCTGTAAAATTGAGAGGAAAGGTAAGATACTGTATCTGAAAATAACCACATCAGGTATCTACACACAGATAGCAACAAAAACAAGGAGTGGTAATAGTAACATAAGACACAGTAGAAGTCAAAGCAAAATGATATGAAGTGATAATTAAGACATAATAATTATGAATTTCTGTGTGAAATATCAGTGTACTAACAGAATTTAAAGCTTATTATAAGGGTAGGAAAGTCTCTCAAATCTCCTAGATTTAGAATAACACACATCTTTCAGTATAAAGCCTTACAAATCACTGAGAATTATAATCTACATGTAAACATGCATGTATACACACAGACACACCTTACTTTTAAGCATTTGTGGAGCATTTTTAAAACTGATAATCTATAGCATTCCAGTATGCAAGGCCAAATTCTCAGTTGCTTAAAAAGTAAAATAAGTAACTACTTTCAAATGAAATATATTGGAAATTTCACAATATTAGCATAAAAGTACAGGATTGTAAGTTATTTTCAAAACAAGACTGTGATTTGTCAATACTTAAGAAATAAAATCAAATATGGACAAAAGAAAGCATATAGATTTAAACCCATTCATGTTGAACAAAAATCTCCCTGCCTAACCCTATACCAACATTTTTTTTTTTTCCAAAAGAAGAGGGGAGGGAATGATTCACAGAAAGATATTAAGGGAGTTAAGGCAGAAAGCCAGAGTTTATGACAAGATGCTTTGAATAAAAATGAGAAGAAAAGGCTGAAAATGTTAATCTAAAAATTGACCAGTTTTTAGGCACCTGAACCCACATGGTGAACTGATAACACTAACTAACACCAGATGCTTCCATGTTTTTATAGGGCATTGAGGGAAAGGGAGTAAGCAAGGACACACAGACGAAACTTCAGAAGGATTTAAAACATAGACACTGGAGACACCTAACACAATTTAAACATATCCATTTTTCTTAGATAACTTAATTTTAACTGACTGGACATTAACTTAAGTTACAAAGAGAAAGACAAACAGGAAGTTCTATTTTATATATAGTAAAGGAAGAAATCCTACCTAGCAATTCTGATAATCAAGAATAAAGGAAATATCTAGCTGAGTATCTTAAGATGGTTTTCTTATTGCTGTGATAAAAACTCCTGACAAAACCAGCTTAAGGGAGAAGGTGTATTCCGGCTCACAGTTTGAGGTCATAGTCATCATGGCAGGGGACTCACAGCAGCCGGAGCTGGAAGCAGTTGGTCAAATTGCATCCACATTTGAGAGGTAGGAAGCAATGAATGCTTGTGCTCAGCTCACATTCTCTTTATACAATCCAGGATCCCAGGCAAGAACTGGTATCACCCACAGTGGGTGGGTCTTCTACCCTCAATTAACCTTATCAAGATAATCTCCCAGAGAAACACCCTAAGGTCCAACTCCCAGGTAATTCTAGATCTCATTACTGTTAACAAGTGAAATTAACTATCACAGTGACCTACAGCACAGTTTTCAAGGGAAAATAAGTAAAAAGTGATGGTATCACAAAACAGGTAAACCCAACAATTAACGGTACAGGACAACATTTCATTGGATTATTTTCAGGAGTTATAAAACTCAAGTACCCGAATGTGTTTTCTTTTTGTTCCCTGCTTTCTTCCTGACCTAGTGTCAGGAACCAGGTTAACATTTCCCCACATCCAGGAAGAGAAGGTTGACATTGCCAAGAACAGACACAGTGTCCAAATCAGGATTGCAATCTCAGATCTCAATAAATTGTGGCTGGAAGGAACCAATCTCAGTTCTAGATTATATACTAGATAAATTACAAGCTCCAAAATAACACTAACTAGTCTCATGACATTGTGTAGTTTCCTTTATTCAATAAGCTTAAGCTCAAGAAGCTTAAGCATCTGTTCTGTGATTAAATACTGGAGGCTCAGGGTACGCAAACTCCAACAAAATATGGACTAACATACTATCACTTCAAAAGATTTAGAAAGTAATAATGAGCACCTATTTGTGAATGTGCTTTTTCTGAAACAAAAACGGAAAGACTAAGGAATAAGAATCACTAACTCAACGCCACCTAGAGACGTATAACAAGTTTCATGCCAGCCTTACCCTGTCGTGCAAGAGAAGGCAAAGAGAGACATAAAGGGAAAAGTATGAAGAAAGGAAGAAGGAGGTTGGGGAGAATGGGGAGGCATGGAGGGAGAGAGGAGAGAGAGGAGGAAGGAAGGAGGGAACAAAAGAAAATACAGGATTTACTGAATGTCATCCTTTCCTATTAAGACAGCTTCATGTCTTACATAAGAAATTTAGACCTCAAACTCAGGGCTTAGGAAAATGACTCAATGGATAAAGTGCTTACCTGAAAAGCTTGTAGACTTGAGTTCAGATCCCAAATGCCCTGTAATGCCAGTGCTAGGAGGCAGAGGCAAGAGGATCCCAGGGGGCTGGCTGACTAGCCAGTCTAAGCTAGTGGTGAGCTCAAGGTTCAGTAAGAAACCTTGTTTGAAAAAAAAAAATAAGGCTGAGAACAATAGTGAAAATATCTGGCATCAAATTCTAGCCTCCACATACACCCATGTGCACACACGTAACACCACAGACAGAAAATTTACTGAATTCAATTGTTTTTCCAACTATGTCCACAAATACTTTACATTTGCAGGATGAAGAATATTACTCTGGGAACTAGAGATATAGTGATAGAGCACTTATCTAAAATGTGAAAGGCCCTGAACTTAATTTTCTGAGGGGGTGTTTTTTTTTAAATAGCACAGCCATCCTAACATTTAAAGTTTTGTTTCATATCTTCAAGGAACAAGTTAGAAGGCAAGCAGTAAAATTTAATGATAGCATTGGTCTGAAACAGTGTTTCTCAACCTGTGGGTCATAGCCAATGACCCTTCCACAGTGGTCTCCTAAGACCATCAGAGAACACAGATACTTACATTACGATTCATAACAGTAGCAAAATCACAGTTAGGAAGTAGCAACAAAAATTATTTTGTGGCTGGGGGTCACCACAACATGAGGAACTGTGTTTATGGGTACAGTATAAGGAAGGTTGAGAACCACTGCTCTAAAGGTTCAATGATCTATGGGGGAAAAAAAAAAGCACACCTGCCCCTGCTGTTAGAGCAACATTAATAGAAACAGAAAAAAAAATCAATTAAATCATCATTTAGAAATAGAAACAAGATTTAAGATTTAAGGTGAGTCCTCCATCTTACACACTAATACTAACAAGGTTAAGTTAGCAAATGTTTTCACAAGCACCAATAGGGAAGCACAAATTAGTTTCCATTGGATTAATCACACAGTTCATGTGGGTCTGTGGTCTGGGTAACAGCAGCTGGTTGACTGCTCAGGAACTCAGGACTGAACCCAACAGCTACACTGGCAAACATGGCTACTAGCACAGGCAGGAGCTGCCAGAGACTGTGCAAAATTAAAGCATACTTGAAAATACTAAAGGCCTCTCAATAAAAAGTGTCGGGATGCCACCCTACACAGCCCACACCAAGTCAAGCACTGGACTCTTTCCTGAAAGATTAGCACCCCAGGAAAGGAATCACCAGAATGAATGTTTTCTCAGCTGTACTCCTGGCTAGAAGCTACGTCCATTGTGGTAATTCCAATTTGTTCATAGATTTTGATCTTTTCTTCTTTTGAATTAACTAAGATTTTAAAAAAACTATAGAAAACACAGATAACTAGAAAAATGAAGCTTTGTAAACTAAAAAAAAAAAAATTGAACTTTTCAGTTTTCTCTCATTAACAAAATCATGATGAGGCTGTATTGTAACATGACCACAATTCCTATTAATACCTCATTATTTTGTTATTTTCTTCTTTTGTGGAATGAATTAGGGCATAAGCAATGTCACTTTGGAACAAATGTCTTTCCAAGGATTTTAAGGTATTATATGTAGTCAGAGACCCTCAGAAATAATATTTCACTAGAAACTTCCTCTCCAAGTCAAAAGAAGGATCTAGGAGAAAAAGTGTAGCTCTCATCCCTCACCCAAGAAGCTTCCTTTTATAGCAGACATATTATTGAATCCACAATTGGTCAAAATGTAGAGAATAAGTAACTATGGGTGCCCAGCCCCAAAATGGACATCAATAACAATTTCACACGAAACTGGGAATATTGTGGAAGAGAGGGGTATAAAGATTATAAAAGCCTGAGGACCTGGACATCTGCTGCCTAACAGTGTCTTTGGAAAGCACAGGCAGCAGCACTCAAGAACTCTCCCACAATATGGCTGACTGCACAAAACCTATAAAAACACCTCTCAACATGCTAACATAGATGGATGAAACTTTTACAAGGTTCCAGGCTTAGGTAAAGAGCTACGGGAAGTCAGTGGCTGCTGAGCAAGTGATAACCAGTTTGGTTCTATGGTTGTCTGGTTGTTGTTGGTTTTGTTTTGAGGGGAAAGACCTCCAATACTAGGGGACCAACCCTGAATACATGCAATTAAAGGCCACAGTAACTGGACTCAGTACATAACATAAATAAAGTACAAAACAAACAAAAAATAAAAGTGCATAACAATTACTTCTCGATTCTTAATGTCTATTCATCTCCCTCCTCAAAAGTACCTCTTTTTCCTCAGAAATGGCATCTCCATTTATCCAAATAGCAAAGGCACTTAGTATTGATTCATTCTTGATTCCTCAATTACTTTAATCATAGAAACCCAACCCATTAGCAAATCCTATCAGCTTAATTTCTAAACAATATAAATCAGTATAAATTTCTCCATCTCCTCTGCCCCATCATTTTTCCTAGGTTACTACAAAAATCTTAATTTTAACCCAACTCTGACTTCCTAAAATCTCTACATAGCAAAAAACATAAAACTGTGAGTAAAATCATACATCCATTCAACAATGACACTCACAACAATAGACAGAGCTGTGTACAAGGAATTGGAGTTACAGGCTTTGGGGAATTGCCATGAGCATGCTGAGAATCAAGCCCAGGTCCTCCAGAAGAACACCCAGTGCCCTTAAATGCTGAGCCAACTCTCCAGCCCCTAATGAGATTTAGAATTACCATGGATAACAATTTCTAGACATGTGTAAAGATTAGGTTAACTGAGGTGAGAAACTCTACACTAAATATGGGAGATACCACTGCATGAGCTGTAGCCCAGGACTGAATAAAAAAGGTGAATACTGGATGAGCACCAGCATTTATCTCTCAACATCTCACTGCAGATACAATATGACCATCTGCCTTAAGCTCCTGCCAACAAAATTTCTCCACCATGATGGGCTGTTCTCTAGAAATATAAAATAAAATAAATCCATCTTTCTTAAGATTTTTTTTTATTATCAACAAATAAGTATTATAGGGAACTGGTATCTGGAGTGAGGCCATTGCGGTAATAAACCTGACCATGTAGTCTTTCAGGCCATTGAAGCTAGTTGGTGGGAGGATGTAGAGGAGTTTGGAGCTTTGAACTAAATCTTGATGGGTTATTCTGGGGAGACGTTAGAAGACAAGAACGCTAAGGAGGGAAAAGGCCATGAGCTTTCAGATGAGAACAAGAACCCTGTCAGAAAATAGGCTAGGAGCCGTTTGTGTGATATTTTGGCAAATAATCTGGCAGCAATCTTCCCATGCCTTAAGAACTTGAGTGGGCAGTTTGGGGGGTGCATGCCTGTAATCGCAGCACTCAGGGAGCCAGAGGCAGGTGGATTGCTGTGAGTTTGAGGCCAGCTTGGTCCACAGGACACCCAAGACTACATAGAGAAATCTTGTCTTGAAAAAACAAACAAACAAAACAAAAACAAAAAGAGGTTATGGTTTAAATAGGATGTGTTTAAGTAGTAAGCTGACAGAAAAAATGGGGCTGTGATATTTAAACTTGTCATCCTGATGACACTAAGAAACATCACAGTAACAAATCGCTAGGCAGGTCTGTGAGTGAATATCTATATTAGATTAATTATGATATAAAGATTCACTATAAATGTTGGCAATGAGTTTTGCCCTATAAAATTTAAGTGTAGGAGCTGGGGAGATGGTTAAGTAGGTAAAGAACTTACCATGAAAGCGTGAGGAATGGCGTTCAGATCCTCAGCACCCACATAAATATCAAATGGCCAGGATAGCTCACCTGAATCCTGGCACCGAGAAGCAGAGAAAGAATGTCTAGGACAAGCCGACTAGTTAGACTAGCCAAATCAGTTGGCTAGTTCTGGGTTGAAGTAAGCGACTCTTCGCATAAGGTGAAGAGCAATCAAGAAAGACACATTACATCAACTTCTGCCCTCCTTGTGCATACACACCCACACACATGAATGCTTACTTATACATAGATGCATGCATAGCACACATAAGAATATATAATAAATGTGTGTATAGACAGAAATACAAAGAAGTGTAGAAAAGATCTGATGACTTTTAAAACTGCAAAAACTATTGCAAAGTTTTACTATTATTAGAATATTGTTTGTGTAACAAGTCAAGAACTACTACAGGTGTTTATGTTATTGCAACCAAAGATCAGGCCCATCCTTTAGAAAAGGCAATAGCACCAATTAATGGAACCTGGCATAAGTCTGCCTATTCAATTCAGCCAAAATAAGGCCAAGGGCATTGTTTAGAGATTTCCATTAAAACACCTGAATATCTGAAACAACCTGGATAGGGTGGAATCTGTAACAAGCCTCTACAATTACTTAAAGAGAAACAATGTACTAGCTAGTCCTCTCATAATAAATTAAACATGCTAGAAGAATTTCAGCTCTAGGTTTGGTGTTCTTTCCACCTACCTTTAAGCATTTGCTCTAATACACAGTGAAGACCATTGTTTAAGTTTGTTTTTATTAATTTCATTTTAAGATCTGCTTTGTCAAGCAAGAACTTCAAGCCATGCAACCACCTACTTAGGTTCACTTATCATGATTCAAGTATTGAGATGAAGGCCTAAAATTACTAAGGGCTAGTATACAAAGACTCTCTAATAGAGTTTTTAAATTAAATAGGTACTTCTTGGGCTATCACCACGCTCCAATACTCTCTCTCTCTCTCTCTCTCTCTCTCTCTCTCTCTCTCTCTCTCTCTCTCTCTCTCTCTCTCTCACACACACACACACACACACACACATGCGCAAATATGTATGTAAATATATATGTGTAAGTACATATATACACATATACCATATATACAAGTATGCGTATATAATTATATATAATTGTATGTCATATATAATTGATTATGTAATAAAGTTAATACTTTTAACTAAGTAAAATCTATTTTTAAATATTAGTGATATCTCATGCTCAAAAACAGTAACTCCTTTAAATTTTTGCCACTTTATTAAAATATCTTAAATAACTTCCTTTCTAAGTCTATGTTTATACTTTATCCTCTATCATTTCTGATGTGTAGACTTTATAATGTCATCATTTCTTATCAGAGATGGTTTTCCTTCACCAGCCACCTTCATATATGTCACAAATTAATAAATTGATTTCAGGGGCTGTTTATCAGTGGAATAGGAAGAAAGATCCAATTGATCCAGCTAGTAAAGCATTTTGCTCTCAAACCAAGGAAAGGCCTCTTCATCAAATTCTGTCATCAAATTATGTTTCATCTGTACCCTATTGGTCTGGGTAGCTTCTAAATAACCAGGAAGTCATATGACTGGCTTGGAAAACAAGCCCATTATTTGTCAACCATTTATAGTTCTATGCATTTGACTTACTCATGGCCCCCTTTAGTCATAGTCACAAGCTAAGACTCCTGTGCAAATAAGCATAAGGTACCAAGACATTACACAAATGCAAATTGGAAGCAGCAGCACCAACAAAGGGAATAGGGCAAGGAAGAGGAGGAGTAGCAGGAACAAGAGGAAAAAAGAAGAGAAAAAAGCCTTGTTGCTTCATGTTGTAAACGGTGTAAGCTACACAACTTTTCATTCCATCAACTGGAGCTTCTACCATAGTGAAGACGGATGTTCACAGGAAAGTGAAAGAACACTGTCTAAGATAACTTTTACAATAAAAATATTTAAACCCTGGGAAGTATCTGCTTCTTTTTATAAGAGATAATATATAATGCTATCATCATTAGAACAAATGAGCAATGGCTTTTCAAGCTGAAATTGTTTTATTCAAAGGGACTGTTATAACAGCACATGGTGATACATGCCTTCAATGCTAGCACTAAAGAGGATAAGGTGGGAGGATCTGATGACCAGCTGGACTACATAGCAAGACCCTCTCTCAAATGAACAAGGAATATTGGTACCAAAAGGGTTTTCAACACATGTATTAGAGATTTTGGTGGTGGTGGGTTTTGGGTTTTGGTTTGAAGGAGGTTGGTTTTGGTTTTGTTTTGCTTTGTTTGTTTTTTGTTTTTTGTTTGTCATTGTTGTTTGTTTTTTGTTTTTGTTTTTTTGTTCATGCCCGAAGCAACTTATAGAAGGAAAAATGTATTTGGGGTTACAGTTTCAGAGGGTGTCTTAGTTGGGGTTTCTATTGCTGCAATGAAACACCATGACCAACAAAGCAAGTTGGGGAGAAAAGGGTTTATTTGGCTTACCCTTCCATATTGCTGTTCATCTTGGATTTAAACTTCTTAGCTGCCTCATCTGAGAAACCTGAAACCACTCTATGTTCATCCCACAGCTTCCATCCTGAGATGAAAGTGCCATGGTGACCTGGAAGAGCTCATTCTCAAGGAGAAAATACATATATTGTATTTTTTATTCTAATTTTTTTCAGCAAGAGAACATTTCTGAGAATTCCAATGCTGAAGAATTCAACAATTATTATCCCATCTACAATGACCAGACTTCTTAACTCAACTCAGTGCTGCAGAGGTACCAAGTCCCAGTTATCCTGGAGTTGTTTCATTTTTAAAGTGAGAGAGAGAGAGAGAACGAGAATGATATGCCCATTGTGTGTCATGAACATGTGTCATGCAAAACATGTTAAAGTCAGAGCATGACTTTGGGTGCTAATCCTTGCCTCCCACCTTGTTTAAGGAAAGGGCTCCCTGTTGCTCACTGTTATGCAAGCATGGTTCTCTAGCCTGTGAGCTTCCGAGGAGCCACCTTTCTCCTACTCCCATCTACACAAAGGAGTTCTGGGAATTCCAACTCAGGCTCTCACACTTGCACAGCCAAGAATTCACCCACTGAACCATTTCCCCAGCTCGTTTAGGAAGTTGGCATCCAGTCACAAGACTAAACTAATAACCATAATTGCAATCTTTGACAAAGCACTGAGGTAGACAATCACACATATGGCAAAGAAGAAAAGACACTGATGTCTTCCTTGAAGACAAAATTGAACTCAGTTATAAAGAACAACACAAAAAGAGAATAAAAGGCAAGGCCTTAGGAAGGAGAATAGCATCTATAAGCAACAATGTGTTACACTTGGGGAAAGTAAGGTAGGCAAACGGACAAAAGGACAGTAAACTGATCTGTATGGCCAAAGCTTGAGACAGATACATGGAAAAGAGAGAACAGGAATGATAGTGTGATCGTAGTCTGCTAGGCTATAGGGTGTAAATAACAAAGTCAACCTATGGCCACAGAAAAACCCTGTCTGGAAAAACCAAACAATAGAAAAAAGGGAAGGAAGGAAGGAAGGAAGGAAGGAAGGAAAGGAAGGAAAGAAGGAAAGAAGGAAGGAAGGAAGGAAGGACGGAAGGAAGAAAGAAAGAAAGAAAGAAAGAAAGAAAGAAAGAAAGAAAATAATCTCATAATTGTATGAACTAAATTCAGTAAGAAAGAAAGAAAGAAAGAAAGAAAGAAAGAAAGAAAGAAAATAATCTCATAATTGTATGAACTAAATTCAGTAATCAGTAAGCCAGAAAGACTCAAGTAGAGATTCAAGAAAACACAGACAGAAAAAGGACAGACCGGATGAGGGAAAAAAAGGAAGAGACAGAACCCAGATAAATGGCTGTTGGGGGCTGGTGGGGACAAGGGAAAGGAACAGAAAACTATTCTAAGGATTTGGTGTTTGTGGTGTGAGTAATAGGAACCCACGTAAATTAAGTAATAGAGCTGGGAGTGGAAGGGGAGTGAGTGCTTCAGAATGTGGATTTTCCTATCACTTGAGATTTAGGGGAGCGCTCCAGGTAGACAACTGGAAATGCAGGGGGACCTTATACTTGAAGCATTAGTTTCCTGATCCATAATGACAAGTCCCAAATCCATATGATCATCATAACCAGCTGAGGAATCCACTCAAGGCAAAGATCCCCCAGGTGCTACCTAAGAAATCCTAAGTAGAACTGGATGGAGCCCAAGAAAGCAAGAAAGGGAGCCACTGCTATTACTGTCTGCTCATATTGCAGTTCATAATACGCAGCCTTTGCCCGCAAAACACACTTACAAGGCATGTTCCCTTTGATGGCATTTGCAGAATGTGAAACTACATCTCCGGAGGCCTGGAAACATGCTTCACATTTTAAAATAATTACTTCTCAGTCTATATTCCACCGGTTGTGAGAAATGGCTCTGATATGCCTCTAGATTGTTATTGATGGCTGAGGTTTCTAACTACTACAACACAGAGATCGGTTCTGCTGAAACTTTTTGTAACCAGGACAAGTCACTGTTCCAAAATGACTTGGCTGTGTACAGTAGGCAGCAAGCCGTTCTTTGGATGGAAACAATGGTGCTGAGCCAGCAAAGAGATGGTTTATGGTATCAAATGGGCATGCTTCACAGATACCAATAACTTCTCCTCTCCCAGTTCCCAGGCCTCCCACCACTCCTCTCTCCTTTTTCTCCTCAGAGGTGAGAGCATAAAAGTCGGGAAGACCAATGTAAAAAATTCATCCTGCAACTTTCCTTACAACTGTAAAGCACTTCAATTCATAATTTATTTCTGAAGAAAAAAGAGATAAAGGAAAAAAAAAAAGGAAACATGGAATGAAAATCTGGCCCTGAGGGCTACAAGAATTCTGTTGTTTTGTTTGTTTCTTTGTTTGTTTCTATTTTCATCAAAGAGCAAAGATGGCACAACTATCAGAGGAACCCTAACCCCATCTGCTGCTTGCCTATTTTCCTTTTGTTTAATGGTAGGTAACACTTGAATTATTCTCCAACCCACTATTAAAAAAAGAATTAAAGACAGACAGGAAGAAAGGAAGGGAGTGGGGGAAGAGAAGAGAAGAAAGGAAAAAAGGGTAAAGGTAAGCCTTTAGGCATTCATCTATGACACAAAACTCGGTTCTCAGCTGTGTGTTGTTTCATGAGCATCATTTTCAGAGATGAGAATTAGGAAGCTGTATTTCTGCTCAAGGTCTCCCTTGCTGAGAAGGGCAATAGGATTCCTATCCTGTGCTTCCTGAGGGCACTGTCCTCTTGGCCAAGACTCCAAAGGGCTGCCAAATTAGAAGAGATAATATAAAGACAAGTGGAAAGTGGATCATGTTTAAATGGCAGAAGATTATGCTTTCCTGAATCCCACCTGGGCCGCGTGACCTTGCTGCACATGCTGCTACTTTCTCACACAAGGATGATATTCTTGGAGAAGGAAGCACATGCAACTGGCTCTCCCTCTGCAGCCTCAGGGAAAGCTCTTACCTTGCTGCTGAAAGAAGCACAGCTGAGCAATTCACTTGGGCTTAAATACTGGCTGTGGCAGCCTTCATTCCCAGCACTGAAAGGAGAATCTAGGGATTTGTGGAGCCATTCTGGCTGTCACATCACTGGGATGCTAATAGTACTGGTGGATGGAGATCAGGAATGCTGTAGGTCTCATGACATCCAGGACAGCCTAAGGCTATGCAGAATTCATTATGACTTTCTAAAGTCTTGCTGAAAACCCATGTGGGTACAGAATGTACTGTCGGAGAATAGATTCTAACTTGGTTTTTACAGAGACATGAAGTATGGGTTGCAAAGCATGTGACTTTTGTTGGACCTCAGACCCAGACAAGCAGCTAAGGTGCCTTTTGGACCAAGGCAGACCTGGCTCCCAGGTTCTCCCAACAGCCCTGGGTCCCAACCGGCGACAGAGCATGGCTGGCATACCCTGAACTTCACAGGCCAGGAATGGGGCGTGCGCACGCACAGGCATGCACACGTGCACACACACACACACACACACACACACACACACACACACACACACACACACACATACACACACACACACACACACACACACACACACAATATAATCCAGACATTTTGGTTCCCCGCTCTCTCCCCTCTCACTTTCTCTCTCTTTTTCTGTGTGTCTCTCTCTCCCTTTCTTCTTCTCTCTCCCTCTCTCCTCTCTTGGCATGCACTTCCTGCACCCCCACCCCATCTCCTCCTCCTCTCTCTGCATGGAAGGCAAGAGCTGCTCCCAATAAACCTGCATTTATATACTTTAACTTGTCTTGCATTAGCTCATATTGCTGTTTCAATAAAGCTTATCAACTGTAAAAACAAATGAACAGTATTTTATTGCAAATATGACCATCTCAAAAATGATGACAGAGGCTGAAGAGATGACTCAGTGGTTAAAAACACATGTTACTCTTGCAAAGAATCTGGTTTATTTCCAGAACCCACATGGTAGGTCATCCCCATCAGTAATTCCAATTCCAGGAAATCTAACACACTCTTCTGGCTTCGGTAGGCACCAGGGAGGCACACAGTGAATATACATCCATGCAGGCAAAGCATTCATATGCATAAAAACATTAGAAACAATTATGATGCTACCAACATACCACTAGTGCTAGATGAAGAGCCACTAGCCTTCAAGCATATTAACAAATGCTCCTCGTTGGTGATATATTGCACATCAGCATATGAACTGCATATGCTCTGGGCCAAGGACTTTGTTTCTCTTTTTGTTGTAACAGAAATATTAACCAGACTTTTTAATAAGGTGCAGATAAAGGACATTATCTAGGAGTTGGGGGCATAGTTCAGTGGCAGAGCACTTGCCTAGCAAACACAAGGCCCTAGGTTCAGTCCTTAGTCTCTAAAGGAAAATATGACATACAAATTTCACTCCATAACTAGAAAAGTGGCAAATTCCCACAAAATGGTCCCATGAAGACCAGAATGAAACCTTAGTGAAAGTTCTAAGGGGCCAAAGGGGAGTCCATTATAAATATCACCTGTCTTTTTTAATCCATCATGATACAAGTCAAGTTACTTGGTTCCCATGTCCCAGGAAATCTTGACCTAATCAGTTTTGTCAGGAGTTTGGATTGAAGAGGAGGAGGAAGAGCAAAAGTAACATGTGTTTTTAACCACTGAGTCATCTCTTCAGCCTCTGTCATCATTTTTGAGATGGTCATATTTGTAATAAAATACTGTTCATTTTTTTTTAAGTTGATGAACTTTATTGAAACAGCAATCTACCAACCAAGGGCCCTCTTCGATTTTTTTTTTTTTTTTTTTAGTTAAAATATTACATTTTAAATTCACAGCAATCTCTGAAGCAATATACAACTAAAACTGAAAAGAACGTCAATGCAGCCCGAAATGACATTAAAATATTAAGTGGGCAAAAATTTTTAATGATGTGAGACTTTCAAGTTGTATAAAACAACCTCACCATTCTTAAAGATTAAAGTTAACTCCTCATAGAACACTGTTACTGTTGGTGTCTATATATCGCTGGGGGAGAGACCCAGCACCTCTCACATGCTATGTAAGTATTCTGCCACTGAGCTATACACGCAGTCTGAATACTTTAATAAAATACATACAAACTTGTAGCTTAAACTGTTATGTAAACACCACTTTGGACATCTATCTGGCGCTTTCTCATAAAAATGGGAATAGGGCTTCCTCAAGACCCAGCTATTCCACTCCTTGGAATATACCCAGAAAATGCTCTACCACACAACAGGGACATATGCTCAACCATGTTCATAGCTGCCTTATTCATAATAGCCAGAACATGGAAACAGCCTACGTGTCCCTCAGTAGAAGAACAAATAAAGAAACTGTGGTACATTTACACTATTGAATACTACTCAGCTATTAAAAACAAGGAATTCCCAAAATTTGTGGACAAATGGATTGAACTAGAAATTATCATAATGAGTGAGTTCACGCAGAAGCAAAAATAGTTAAATGGTATATACTCACTTATATCGAGACACTAGTCCAAGAGGTACGTCCCATGAAAACCTTTACTTACCAGGAAAGTGGGTCAGAGAAGAGGATATCCTATTGAGATTTTAAGTGAGAGAAGCATGGGAGAATGAGGAAATAGAAAGATCCAGAGGGTCCTGAAAACCTACAAAAGGAACTTTATGACAGGCGGATCTGGGTCCTGGGGTCCTCCTCAAACTCTGGCACCAGCCAAGGAAAATATAGGCAGTAAACTTCAAATCCCTACCCAGACTAACTGATGGACAAGACATTCTCCACCATTGAGTGGAGAAGGAGATCTGACTTTCACACGAACTCTGGTGCCCCATCTCTGACCACGTCCCCTGGATAGGGAGGCTTGGTGGCACTCAGAGGAAGGATAGCAAGTTACCAAGAAGAAACTTGATACCCTAAGAGCATACATAGCGGGAGGAAGTCCCCCTCAGTCACAGACATAGGGGAGGGAAGTAGGGGGGAAGAATGGGAGGATACAAGGGATGGGCTAACAATTGAGATGTAATATGAATAAATTAATAATAAAAAGAAGAAAAAACTGTTATGTAAACATAAAACACTAAACTGTACCTTAAAGTGTTTTCTACTGATTTTATTCTCATCTTTATTAATCAACATGTTCTATATCCTAATCCTTCTATCATTATAATAAAATGCTTCCATTTTCATATCAAGCCAGTCACTAGGATTGAAAAGTACTACGGCACATATACTTTTTGGTTGTTTTGTTTTCCTAATCATGGAGGAAAGGGAAAATTCAAACAGCTTCCTTTATACATTTCACAAACAGAACAGTTCTTTAAAACCACATTAATTCTCCTGGCAAAAATAAAGACCTTAACAAAGCTCCATTGTTTCAGTTTCTTAGTTGGTACTTGACTAGCCATGCATAAAAGGGGAAATTAGCATAGTCAACTGAACATATAAAGACACTCAGACGCAGTAACACTGCTTCTGCCAAGTACAGTGGCAGTGTTTAATACACACCATGCTGCTAGCCACAACCACTTCTTAAACTATCTTTGGAATTATCAACCTTTACCATAAAGCAAAAGAAAACATTATTTTTAATAATATCAGTAAAGACCTTGGTTTCCTTTCCAAGATAATTATACTTCATGAAATTGATAGGAAAGACTTTTCTACAAAAAAAGAAAGAAAGAAAGAAAGAAAGAAAGGAAAAAATTACTTATAATTTATACAGAGAAAAAGAATTTTTCCTATTCTGTAACAGAAATGATAAAAACCCAATGACTGAGTAAAAATTGTCACCTATACAAACAGGAAAGTTCACATCAAATTTTTAGATATATTACTTTCAAATAGGCTTTAATTCTACCAGGAAAAAACTAATTCTAGGGATTCTGAAGTTAAAAAATAAGAAATACAAAAACCAAAATGACTATGGCTTGGTCTGCTAAGGTGAATAGGTAACATACTTGAACCTTAATGTATATATGTGATAAAAAAAAAAAAAGTAAAAACTTTTGTTCACATTTTCTCCTGACAAGTGGAAAGTTATATAGAAACTTTCCATGGGAGAAATTTGACTACTTAATTCTTTAAAGAAAATAATAAATCTATAATACTGAAATGTTAACTTCCTAGCTATAATGTACCTTCTTTATTTTGTAAGGAATGTATGTATAGAAATAATGTAATATAAGCCAACTTATACTTTACATTGCAAAAAGCATACTTAGGGCCAGAGATGTAGCTCAGTGAGACAGTGCTTGCTCACATCATCAGCATGAGGCCCTAGTTTCAAACTCCAATACTTCAAAAAGAAAAGGGGAAAAAGGAGAAGTAATCATCTATTTGTTTTATCTTCTAATGTGGAAAATAGAGATCAAAATAAGACATAAATATATAAGTAAATTTTCAGGACATTCCAAGATGATGATTCATTACTTATATCAGAAAAAAAAAAAAGGTCCAATCTTTTCTATTATTCTAACAGAAGTGTCTATGTCCAAAAGCCTTGTAAATATCAGTCAGTGATAATTCAAAGCAATCAACCTAACTGCTGTAGCATTCTAATGTAATGTGGAAATGTAAATGCCCTCTCTGAAGCACAGCAACTGCAAAACTTAATTATGTAAGACTAAACACTGCAGATGCTATATATTGGAGCCACCTGCTGGTCTGTTTTCCTATAGCACTGGTAAACACCCAGTGCTTTGCACACAGCATGATGCCTTCAGTGCTGACCACACAAGGAAGATTGCGTTACCAAATGGTAGTAAGAATGAGTATCACAAGCCCCAACAGCAGGCAGGAGCATTAAGCGAGCACTGCTAAGTAGAAAAGACATTCTCTCAAAAATCCACTCTAGGCATCTCCATGTCGTGTTTTATTTTCTCAACATAAATCCAAGCCAACTCTAAATAAATAAATAGGTAGATAAATAAATAACATCATATGATTTCCTATGGATTGTTTACTTCTTGTTTAGTGCTAGGAAGTTCAGGACAAGGCTTATTTAACTTCTAAAAGATGAAGGTCTTGTCAGCAACACAGTAGGTAGTGCACTGATCTTTCTTTCTGGGCACAGGAACATTTACTATAGCCACAACTACTAAGACAGGGAAAGGCAGAAAGACTGCCAAAGCCCAAAAGCTCAACACCAGCCTAGGAAATATATCAATATATGTCCAGGCAAGATGAGTCCACTGGTGCAGTCATGGCAAGTCTCTTATGTAGGTAACTACTTTTTAACTGGATCTGATGTGCAAACCACAGGAGGGAATTCAAGTCTGCTACTACAAACCCAGTTAAAACTCTGGGGCTAGGAGGTCATAGTCTCCAGTAAGAAAGTTATTGCTGTTTTTTGCTAAATGGACATGATATGCCTATCAAACTGCCTCCTAAATAACTATATGTGTGCCCATAGGATAGTACTAAGTTCAGTGTTGGTCAGAGAAGCTTCTTTTCACAGTGGTCAGTGGTGACTGCAAGGACACATACTGGTCAAAGTATTGAGAAGAAAGGGCTGTTGAATGTCCAACCACAAATGGCGCGTCTACATCATGCCTTTCAGTGCTCAGGGAACAACAAGGAAGATGGAGCAGAAAGAATGTAAGAGTCGGAGGAAGTAGAAGTGTGAAACACTGACTTTCAGGTATAACCTGGTAATTGGTAGCTACGAGTATCTGCACAAGACTGGGCCTCGCCAACACCCTGTCATGGAAGAAGGAGAAGTGAACTTACATGTCTCCATTCCTCCCTGAAGATTTACACCAAGGTCAAGGCTGGTAAGAGATAGGTATTTTTTTCAGTGTACAGACACTGAATATAGTGTACATGCTCCTGTAAGCAACCTTAATGAAAGTCATTTACATACATACACACACACACACACAACGTGAAATAACACAGATAAGTAGGAAAAAGGATGGGATTAGCAAGAGTAGGAAAGGAGACAAAAGAGTAATGGGATCAATATTATTGAAATACATTATATACATTTACAGAAATGTCAAAATTAAACCTATTATTATGTATAATTAATATATACTCAAAACAATCCATTAAAAAGCTAAGGACAAGGTAAATTCTTGAACTATTAATTAGCTGAAATCTAGCAGCAGTCTATAGGCTCCTGCAACTTCATTCTTCTTAATTGTAGAATTAATAAACTCCACATTAAAGAAATGCAATTAGGAAGCTCACAAAACCATTATAAACTGTACTCCCACCTCTGGATGTACTGGGATGTGTACCAGGCATAGATGCCAAAGGCTTCTCCTCCAGGCTCCTCTCAAAGCATGCCACATTCCTGACTCATCAGAGAGATTCAAAGACCACATAGCTCATTGAGTGGAAATGCTGAATGGAAAGGCTTTAAAGGATGCCTCTCTATTTATCCCCTAGCCCAGGTACTCAATGCAGGGTAGGCTGCTATTAAAAGACTTGTTTCCTGAAGAAAGTAGACAGTTTCAGGGAAAGACCACTTGGCTGGAAGGAAGGGGCTTTGTTGCCAGCTGTTCCTGCAGCTCTACTGCTTGTGTGGTCTCCAAAGTTGCTAAACTTGACCACTTCAGGGGCCAGGTCTATAAAAATGAAGATGTTCCCAGTAAAAGGCCTGTTTGGCTCTGCACTGTCCCCCTTCACAAGGCAACACTGCCACTAGAGAAGCTCTGGCCTTGATGTGAGCATATCAAAGGTGTAATGGACACTTGGCATTTACCCCAGTGAAAACCTAAGTATTCTACTTCCTGGAAACACTCTAAACAGGATGCATGCCTGTATTTTGTCACACTTCCTAAGTGCACGTGCTCTTTGACACAGCCAGCATTAAGAAATCAACAGCAGAGCTGTCCTAAAGTCTAAAGAACGGTATGAATACCCAAGTGCAGTCACCTACATAGATAGAAGGCCACTTCCTTCTCACAAGTAGAATATGTCACTGCGAGTCTCATTTTCTCAAGGTGTAATCCAGAAACAACACATATACTAGTGGAAGATAATGCACACCAGAATCAGAAGGCCTGTTTTCAAATGACAGTGTCATTATCAGAAAACATCATACAGAGTAACCTTTCTAACAATCCTTGCCCCTATCTATAACCTGGAAGCAATGTGTGCGCGCGCGCACACACACACACACACACACACACACACATACTCCCATGCTCCCTGTAAGTAGATGATAGTTTGTGGAATACACTAAAGAAAGCAGCAACCAGAGGTAGAGTTCTAAGACTAGGGGTAAGCCAAAGAGAGCCCCATCTCTGGGACCACCTTCCAATGGGAGAGGCAGAAAGGGGAAGTCATCAACTTAGGCTTTAGTAATGGTTGTGCTTACCTACAAAGATCCATACACTGGTGAGAAAAAAGTATCCTTAGTCACAAAGATGAATCTCTAATTTCTTTAAGGCTCTTGGTTTTCTACACATTGTGTGTGTGGGTGTGTGTGGGTGTGTGTGGGGGGGACACAGAGAGAGAGACACACAGAGAGAGAAAGAGAGGGGGAGGAGACGGAAAGCGATAAGGAGAGGGGAAGGGGAAGGGATGGGAGGAAGACAGAGAGAGAGAGAGAGAGAGAGAGAGAGAGAGAGAGAGAGAGGGAGAGAGAGAAAACAATTTGCAGAAGCCAGATTCTCTGTTCTCACTATTTAATCCAGGAATTAAACTTAGGTCACCATGCTAGGCAGCAAATAACTTTACCCTCTGAGCCATCTTACCAGCCCTGAATCTCTAATTTCAAGCATCTCCCTACTGTATAATATTTGAAAATATAATTTCCTTCTTCATAAAGACTTCATAAATACAACACTGTTCCTTTCTTAGTGAACATAATGGTTAAAAATAGACTATTTACTTTGTGTTTTAACTTTTATATCCACAATACATACTGTTTATTCAACAATCAACATTTTCCTGAAAGTCATATAGTACAAAAAAAAAAAAGATTTTTATTCATGAATAACAATAAAAATTAAGTAGTATGCTACAATCTGTTATATCTTAACAGTAACCCAAAGCAAATTTAATCTCTGACACAACTCCTAGGAAGCCAGAGATCTCTATGAAATGTAAACAAAATGTTAAAATGTAAATGCTATTACTGCCTACAAAATCCAACATAAAATGTCTCCTGCTTACCTTCTCCCTTCTATAGCCTCTCCCACTCTCCCTCTCCCTCCCTCACTCTCCTTTTTATCCTCTTGACTTTCTGGTCCCTTCTATATACACTGCAGCAATGTGAGCCTTCCTAGAATACAATCAGCTGCCTGATATGCCTCCTTCAGACTGTTGTCTCTTGTCCTCATTTTCATATCCTATGACAATGCTTCAAAAAAATTTCTCTCAGTACTGGATGGCTAGGTGGTTAGAAAACACTTACTACTTTTTTTAGAGGACCTGGGGCTCGATTCCCAGAACCCAGAAGGCAGTTCACAACCAAATGTAACTCCAGTTCCAAGGGATTTGCTGCCCTTTGTAGCTCTGAGGGCACCATGTCTAAGTGCTACACAAACATTCATGCAAGCAAAACATTCATATACACAAAATAAAATCAAACTTTTAAATCTTCTTACAAATAACCAACAGAAATCCCCTGGCTCCAAGCCAATTCAATGTCCATTCACAAAACTCTTTTCATGTATTTATCATTTATCATTGTGTTCTGCCACAATCAACAAAAGAAATCTCTTTACAGATGAAATACAAGCACTGAACTTCCAAACAAAGAATATTACCAGGAATTTAAAATACAGCATTTCAAATAGATTAAAAAGGTGACTTCATCAAAAAGACTTTTCCTAAAGAGGAACTGCATATAATGACAGATCTTCAAATACATCAAGCAGAAAAGAGGGAAGAGGCATAGATTCCTGCAACAAATAGGTGTACCCATGAGGATCAGGGCATACCTCTTTGGTGTTTCCCAGTGATTCCTATAGACAACCAAAGAACATGTCAGTGAGTGCAGCAGCCTTGAGGCAAGAACTCCAAAATCCTGAGCATGGAAAGTGACATCAAAGTCCAATGCTGTGCATGAATTCCATGAGGCTTGATAGTTCCATAATCCTAGGATGGCTGTGGCAACCTTGTCAACAGGCCAGTGGCAGACTGGTGACAGCCCACCACAGTGTACTTAATAAAAAACTGGGCAAATAATTAGTAAACAAGTGAACAGAGTAGCAACTACCTGTCTGAACTGCAATATTGCCTATAGTGAGTTCATGTATGAACTATAAGGCTCACCTAGTTCATGAAGTATATGGTTTTAATCTATTATATGTCATTAAGAGTAAAATACAAATAATCTGTTAGTATTTTTTATAAATTTATTTTAGGAGTTTATTCTTAAAGCTGAGCATAAGATAGATATTTCCTATAGGCTTGTCTACCTTCATACATGCACACATGAACAACACTCGCCCTCAGTTTCAACAGTAATTTCATTTTAGCATAACAGGCTCTTAAAATATTCTGCCTAGCTTCTGATGTGCCAATAAAGCAACATTGATATTATGTAACTATTCCTCAAATAGTTCAAGCAAAATGTTAACACAGAGAGATAAGTGTACCTATAAGTAAGAAGGCAAAGCTCTTCAGGGCTCCTCCAGTGCCTCCCAAAGCTGAAGGGTAAAAGTCTTTAGCTTTACGTGACAAATGTGTTGGGACCAAATTTTTCTCATGAATCCTCAACTGTTCAACTCAATGTGATGACATGCAGTGCCGTAATGAAAGTAAGATGAGATGAGACAACGCAGATAATACTTAAAATATTTTAAGAATGAGAAGAGATTAAAAAATTCAAAACTATTAGGAAGCTTACAGAAAAAAGTTTTAAAAAGGAAAACTAATATTTGTTTGTGCTCAACTTAGTATTTTTCCAATGCTACCTCATTCAACTATTATTATTGTTGTTTGTGAATCTAACTTTATAATAAACAATCACATTATGACATAGTAAGGGTTGCACCTAGTTGCCTGGCTCTGGGTTAATTTAGAAGTGATCTTAAGAGTCATGTAAAACTGTTGCCAAGTTCCTCCTTCTCCCCCTCCCTGCCACCTACTCCCCATTCCTTCCTCCCAACAAACAATATGCTCTAACACTAGGTGTGCTTGAATGTTTCATTTCCACTCAAACATTTCTTCTATAACTGCTGAATCTGTTTGCCTTAGTCTGGGAATCCAGGAACAGGAAACAAGGAACAGTCACAGAAGCTGCCGGCTCTGAGACTGGTCCTGTGGCTTATGTTCTAGTACATTCTGGCCTGGGAAGGGAGTCCAGGAGGAGGTGTACCTGAATAAAATAGGCTGCTTCTGCTGATCTAAGATACATAAACTGTGTCCTTCATTCCACACCAGGATTAAGCCAAGTAGCTATAGAGGAGATGGAAACAAAGTGCTACACACAGAGGCGATAGGAGAAGCCATCCTAGCCTCTAACACTTGACAGGATCTGGAGAAAGTCACCCTGAGTCAAGTAACAAAGGTGCTTGAATGAGGGCTGAGCACCCCATTTACCTAAAGAATTATACTCCATTTTCATTTGAAAGGTTTCAATGAACTGTTCCTGTATGTTTTGAATGGTTCATACTTGTTAACTTTATAGGAATGTGTGCTCATAGGAAGCCTGTTAATCAAATTGCCAACATAAATTACTTTCTCTCATTTCTGAAGACCTGTCCAATTAATAAAAGGCCGATGCTTATGTAGTAGAGCTATTTTAGGCCACTGGGGGGCTGGGAGAAAGAGAACATTTATTGATTCAATATAGTTTTTCCTGTCACTATGAAGACATTTGTTCAATATTAAAATGAAAAATGATGGTAAAATTGGAAAAGAATATGTAAGAAAAGAAATTTATGAAAAACAATTCCCCAGCTTGAGAATAATACTGCCTTCCCTGTCAGGCCTTGGAGCCAGCTGTTATTTAAACGTGTGCCTAGTGAGAGTCTGCTGCTGCTGAGAGTCATACATTCACAGGAAACCAGGGCATTTATGATTGAGCTCCTGTTATTGACTTACTCTTCAACAAAGTGCCAAGTTTCTTTAGGATGGGATAGTAGCCCACTGTGAAAGCTCAGTATGAATACTGCTGTGACATTTAGACTACAGTTTTTGTTTTTTATGTCAAGACTTCTAAAGATTTTTAAAACAATGTTTTCTATAATGATATGGAGAAATTTGCTAACTTTAAAAAGAACTCTGCTTTTAAAACAGATTCTAATTTGTATATCACAGAACTACAAATGGCTGAAGTTGACCCAGGCGGCTTTGACAATCTTTTCTTAGTAGATAGGGGTTCTTCAACATAAAGCCACATGGTAAGTAAGGTGGACGTTTGTGGGGTGAGGCTATGAGGAAATATCTTCACCACAGAAGAACAAAACATCTTTAAGTGATCGCACAACTTTGTAAGAAGCTAAATGTTTTTAGAAAAATAAAAATGATTACTAAGATAAAACCATTGTGAATCTATCTAGACCTGTATTTTGCCTTTCCCTTACAGGTAAGGAGAGAAGGGGGCACAATTTACTTTGAGAATGAGTATCTTTGTACAACTTGACTGTCAAAACCTTCCTGGTTGAAATGACATATTCCTAAGAAAGCACGTGCCCAGCAACTACAACGCTAGGGCCTTGCGTATCTGACTTGGTTTATCCTTCACAACATCTTCCAGATTCTAGGATACATCATGCATTAGTTTGCCACCATGCATCCAACATCAATTTCCTGGCTACCTTTAGGCTTCTGCCTCAAAGGTATATCCCAAACAGACCCATTCTCAACATGCGGGCAGGTCCAAGTTAACCAAAGCATCTGTCCACTGTTGCCCTCTACAGCCCACCACCCACACAACAACTGAGGGTTACTGAGTCAGGCCATAAATCTCTTCTAATTTAATTAACTTGTACCTGTTTCTGCTTATATTAAAATAATGCCCAAACAGCTCACCAAAATCTCATGTGTCTTGACAATGTGGTACCTAAACATTGACACCTTACCAAGCACGATTTTAGGTTGGTGCCTTTGCACTTGTTATTCTCAACTCCTGCATCTGACCCCTTTGGCACTGTTCAGTAGAAACCTTGAAGTGTTGAGCTGTTTGTTTCTTTAGTCACTGGGCTCTTCCATGTGAAACAGGGTTTTGGTGACATAATTTCTTTAATAGATGCACTACAGCATATGTATTCTATTCATCATGAGTCAGTTTGAGTAAACTATCCTTTTCAAGCAATTTGTCCATTTCTGTTGAAACAGTTTTGCAGTTATACAGAGGAACACTAAAAGCACAAATACACAAATATGGCATCAGTGTTTCCTCTTGGAGTAAAGTGTACTTTTCTTTTATTCTAAATGGTTCTAGGTTTTCATTTCGATGGCTACATTAACTGACAAACTTCAAGGGTGCCTCTGAAGATACTAGGAGACACTAACATGTGTCACTGATGCCTGGCAAGTATACTTATCTCTTGCATGATTTTTTCCATTTTCTGAAGTGCTCATTCATCTGTTTAATAATAAATATGAAGAAACAAGTTAAACACAATTGAGTAGTCATTCTCAGTACCTTGAAACCTACCCACTCACTGTTCCCTAGCCATGTTCTTATAGCATCTTCTGAATGTCAAAATGTAGAAGATCAAATAGCAATGCTCTTTTGTTGTGGCGGTGGTGGCAGTGGTGATGGTAGTGGTAGTGATGATGATGGGTTGATGTCATTGTCGCTTGCTTGCTTTTCTGGTGCTTGACACTGAACCTTCCAAATGCTACACAAACGCTCTACCAATAATCTACATCTCTGCCCCACAATAGTGGTCACTGAGCTTTAGCCAACTTCCGAATCACTCAGTGAAACACAAATTGTGCTCACCACGCCAAGTTCTGATTCACTATGTCTGGAGAACAGCCTTGAAATTCTTTTTTTAATATATTTTATTAATTTATTCATATTACATCTCAGTTGTTATCCCATCCCTTGTATTCTACCATTCCTCTCTCCCTCCCATTTTCCCCTTACTCCCCTCCCCTAAGACTGAGGGGGACCTCTTCCCCCTGTATATGCTCATAGGGTATCAAGTCTCTTCTTGGTAGCCTGCTATCCTTCCTCTGAGTGCCACCAGGCCTCCCCATCCAGGGGATGGAGAACAGCCTTGAAATTCTTAAGAAATGCCTAGGTTTCAGCCAGTGCTGCTGATCTAAAGACTGCATCTTAGACGCGACTATACAGTACTCCCAGCACACTTGGTTAGGAGCAGTCCAGCTGACAGTCATTGTTAATCCAAACACTTCTTTACCTGCAATCTGGAATGGCACTACCAAGCCACCAAGATCATAAGGAAAGGATAGTACATTAAAGTCCACTCCCAAAATCAGCTGACTGAAAATATTCACTCATGCTTTGAGGTTAGAGAAAACCATGAAAATAGGAGCTTGCATCACCAGGCATGGTGGCACATGCCTTTAATCCCATTACTTGGGAGGAAGAGGCAGGTGGATGTCTGTGAGTTTGAGGCCAGCCTGATCTACATAGTGAATTCCACAATAGCTAGGGCTGTGTAGAGAGGTAGAGAGACCCTGTCTCAAAGAGAGGGGGAGAGAGAGAGAGAGAGAGAGAGAGAGAGAGAGAGAGAGAGAGAGAGAGAGAAAAGAAGAAGAAGAAGAAGGAGGAGGAGGAGGAAGAGGAAGAGGAAGAAGGAGGGAGGGAAAGAGGGAGGGAGAAAAGGAAGGAGGAAAAGAAAATAGGAGCCTGTTCTTCCAAAATTAGGTAAAGTTACATATAAGAACTCAACCTGAGACATATAAAGAAATCTGCAAATTGGCCAGTACAGAGCAGTTGTTTCCTGGGTCAACAATTACCATATCCTTTTCCAGAAGGTTTACAAAGTACTTTCTCCTATACTCATTAGCCCAAATTCAGTCATAGAATAACAGCAACTACTTAAGAAAATGGAAAATGCCATCTTTTAACTAAGTATGATCAGATCCCCAAATAAGAATGATTGATGATGAGGATAATAATAACAATAATAATGATATAGGAATTGTGCTTACAGGGAAGAGAGGACAAACAGTAAGTATTCTGGACAGTTTTATGTCAACTTGACACAGGCTAAAGTCACCTGAGAGGAAAAAGCCTCAATTAAAAAAAAATGCTGCCATTAAATTGGGCTGTAGGCAAGCCTATACAGCATTTTCTTAATTAGTGATTGATAGAGGAGGGCCCAGCCCATGAAGGAGGGTCCATCCCTGGGCTAATGGTCCTGCATTCTAAAAGAAAGCAGGCTGGACTAGGCATGTAAAGCATGCCGGTAAGCAGCACCCCTCCATGACCTCTGCATCAGCTCTTGCCTCCAGATTCTTGTTCTGTGTGAGTTCCTGCCCTCACCACTTTTGATCAACTGTGAGCTATTGCTGATACTTCTGATATAAAATTGCAAGCAAAAGAAACCCTTTCCTCCCCAAGTTGCTTTTTTTCATGGCACTTTATCACAGCAAAGGTAACGCTAACTAGAACAGTAAGCAACTAACTGGTTGTCCATGTCACAAGAAAAACAAAATACTGAAGTCATTCGCTTAAAGAAGCTCAGGGCTTAAAATTATAAGAAAACTTACAAATGTTATTTTGCATGTAATACGTTATCCCTTGATTTGTCACCATTATTCCTGGAACTGTTTATAGCACCTAGAAAATGCTCAATAAATATTTGTTGGAGAGGGGCTGGAGAGATGGCTCAGCAGTTCAGAGAACTGACTACTCTTCCAGAGGACCCAGGTTCAATTCCCAGCACCCACATGGCAGCTCACAAGTGTCTGTAATTCCAGTTCCATGGAATCCAACATCTTCACACAAACATACATACAGGCAAAATGCTGATACACATAAAATAAATAAGTAAATCATAAAAAATATATTTGTTGGAGGAATGAATATAACCCCCAAAAGCCTTTAGCGTATTGTCATAGTATAAAAATAAAACCAAGTCTCACATACTGCCCTCTTTCTCCTTTCCATTGGGAGGCTCTTCTGGGAAGACTACAAGATTAACAGACAATTTTCTAAAGACAACAAGGAATTGTTACACCAATAAATTTCTCAGGGGACATAAAAACAGACACTATTTTTTAAAAACAGGATTTCAAGGCCTGGAGAGACAGGTTGGTGGTTAGGAGTGCTTGCTGTTCTTCCAAAAGACTTGGGCAGCTCACACTGTGTGTAACTACAGCTCCGGGGGATCTAGCACCTTCTTCTAGCCTCTGTGCTCGCCCATCACACCCAGCATACTGATACATAGATACACACAGCTATGCATAAATTAAATATTTAAATAATTAAATAGAATCTGAAAAACAGGAAGTTGAATACACAGGTGTTTGCCAATGTTACAAGGCAGACATAGTTCAGGCATGCAAAATGCTTGGGCAGGAGAAGTGAAGAAAGATAGACACTCCCTTTCCCAGATCATTAAGGACTCAGCCACCATTTTCAGGAAGCCAGCTCTGTCTCCAGGGCATCACAAATGAACAACATGGTTAGCTTATTTGTACCTAGTAGCCCATATTTCAAAGATGACAAAAACTGTTACATAAAAAGGTTAAATAACTCACAAATTATCAAATTATTGTTCAAGCCTTAAATACAAGCTACTATTCTTGATTTCCAACACACACACTTAACAGTCACGCAGTGTCATATGGTGTCATACATGGTGTTCATACAACTTTCCTAGAACTTTAAAGGACAAAGCAGAGGTGGCAATAGTGGATTTTTGTCCATGGATCTTAGATGCTTAGAAGAAACTCTCTATATATTAATAAAAACATTCTCTCATAAATTTATGGGAACCAAACTGGTACAGCTCAACTCCCCAATGGGAAATAAAAACACACTAGAAAACAGTATTCTAAGATGTAGAAACTTAAAAGCTATAAATTCAGACCATGTTTTAGGATTCTTTAATTAAAACTTGCACATTATTTTTAAATATCACTAAATCCTTAAGCCTGAACTATAATAAGAAAATTATAAAACATGTCTCAGAAAATTCACTATCCCCCTCTTCATTAAGGAGAAATGAGGGCATAACTGTTATAGGGAGACTGTTTTCTGTGTTCAGTGACCCCAGATTGGGGACCTGAGCCAGTCCCTAAAACAAGGGTGGGAATCTTTCTCAACTTTATCTCAAGCTTACTGAAGAAGCCATTGTTATTGCTCCAAGATCACTATTTTAGATTTTCATCTCTCTAACTATTAATAGTTTGTTATAGAAAATATTTAAATAAATAGGCCAAAAACTCAATATTTATATCTTACACAATATTCTACTCTTGATATTACTTCCTACATTTCTACTGTTAAACACTTTGTATTTTAAATGAGAGCAGACATCTATTATATGACAGGAGGGCCTCAGGCTTGTTCTTAGTGTAACAAGAAAGGAAGATTAGTAGCCACACAACAAACCAGAGGGCTTCGTGAAAGAAGATGCTACAAGTAAAGGAAATCAAAAGGTCTGGGCCACAGAACAAGACCTAATGGTTTTTTTTTTTTTTAACCTCAGATTTGTGACTAATCCATAACTGTCTGGCTTGCTCATCTTCCCCCTCTAGGGGGAGCAGTCCTACACAGCAGAGAGCTGCCCATTAGTCAAAACCAACTGTTTCACAACTGCAGGTGCCAACACACATGTGATCTGAAAGGCTGCAAGTACTAAGGAAAAGGACAAAAAGACATGATTCACATCCTGTATCTAATGCATATTTCACACACAGAGAATTAACACAGTTAAAAAGATTAAATTTAAGAAAAACTTCATTAGGCCTGGCAAAATGGCTCAGACTGTTAAAAGAGGTTACCTTGAAAGTCTGACAACCTGAATCAAAAAAGAACTTGCTCCTGAAATTTCTCTTGTGACCTGTGGCATCACACAACACACAAATACTGCACAGTCTAGTATGTTATATAATTAGTGAAAAGGGTAATCATTGTGTCCTACAAACAGGAGTTTTGTATAACTGAGTTTTCTACCTACCAATTTAGCATACTTTACATTTTCTATGGGCTATACTTGGTGGATATGAACTCTGGAAACAGACAGAGCTCAGGATTAGAATGCCAAGTCTGGGGTTCAAAGCTACCTAAATTGACAACTACTTGAGTTTTTCAGTACCTACCTTGGTACAGTTAGGGAAAGATTAAATGAAATTATTCTAATAAGGAACTTAGATGCAACCTGACACAAAGAAAATGGCCTAGGAAATGTAGTTATTATTGCAAATTATCAGTCAGAGTTTGTGACTATGAGACTTTCCAACCAAATTCCACCAACCATTTAACCATTCCACCTAAGTCCAGCTCCCAGCTCCAACCCAGTAATGATTCTTAATTAGATAGGTTAGGAAAGGGCTCGCTGTTCAGTGTGTTCCAATGAAATAAGAAAAGCAGTCACTGAAAGATATTTGAGAAGGTATTATCATTCCAAAGAGAGAGAGAAAGCAACATGACTATGAGATGACATGGCAGAAGTGGCTTTCTCTTGAGTCCTCATATCTGATATTAAGGTTTGAATACAAAATGTCCCCCATAAGCTCATAATTTGCATATGTAACCCACAGTTGGGTAGCACTCCTTCGGGAAGTTTTAGAATATTTAGGAGGTGAGGCCTTGAGGGAAGTGTATTACTGCAGGGGGTGGATCTTTAGAACATATTACTCTTCTTGGCCACATCCTGTCCCACTTTCTGCTTCCTGGCCCATCATGATGTGAACTGATGCTCCACCATGCCTTCCCCATCATGATGGCCTGAACCTCAAACACCCTTGGCAAAATAAGTCCTCCTTTCAGTTGTTTTCTGGTCAGGCAGGTTGGTCAAGGTGACAAAAAGGTAGCTAGAATAGAATGTCTGTCTATTGCAGCTAGAAGCCCTTCCACATCTTGTGCTCTCCCATGACACATGTAGTTCCCACTATCTGATTCTTTCATTCATGTCTTCCTCATACATGCACCCGAAAATGAAAGAAGTGTCTCTTTAGGATGCATGCACAATGATCCTTTGCAAATTAATTAATCCCTGGGCCCTTTGCCATCATGTATCTTTCTGCCTAAATTTGTAGATATACAACAAATACTAACTGAATAAGTAGTTCATTCCAATGAAGCAACAACAATAACAATGTATCTACTTTTCAAGTAACTTGATTGTTTTTAATGTGTTACTAAAACACTGTCAATTACTCTTTCTCTTACAGTTCTTTAATTTGCATCTTAAACTTTAAGGTCGATTCAAGGTAAGTAGTCTGTCTGATGTGGAAAAAAAATATATATATATATATATGTTGTAAAGCTCTCAAAAGATATGACAGACTGTAAAGGAAAAGTGCTTTCATATTAGCATCCCTCAATAAACCATGCTGTAGGGTCAGAAAACAAAAGAAAATCTGTCTAAAACATAACTACAGAATTTTAAAATCCCAGGAAATATTTATTCTATTATTTTAAAAGGCTACCAAGTTCATAACTTCTCATCTTTCAGGTGCACCAAAGTGGACTTAACCAAAATTAAGTCCTCTTGTATAATACATATATATTCCAAAACTATAACTTTCCTGTCAGTTTCCCCAATAAAACCACCTAGAATTGAACTGCAGTTTCAAAAATGGGCAATAATTTAATTCATTTTAATAGGTACTATGCTGCCTTGTACAAATAATGACTCATCTGCTAACCTTTAGGTTTTCCAGCTTGTATCCAAATCAGTGTTTGCCATAAGCCAACACTGATGATCAATAGCACAGCACAAAGGAGTTATAAATGCATCTACTTTATATATAAAGGAAGCTGGGGCCAGAAGGGAATGGTTACAAAACCCTAATTCAGAACAGAATAAGGAAATGATTCAAGGACAATATGCAAGTGCCAGTTTCCACCTGGACCCTGCCCTACAAACACCACAAATGTCCCTTCCAGAGCTATTAAAAGAAAATTCCAGTGTTTGTTCCATACCCTTCCTGAAGCATGATGACCACCCACAGGCATTCACACCTGGGCCCCAGGAAAGCAAGGCTGTCACTACAGCTCTGGTCACTGCTACTTCTTGGCATGTAAACTTCACCCCCAGAAGATACACTATTGTCACTCCAACTCCTGAAGGCCTACTCACGGAGGATGAAAGGTATGGGAGTTTGAAAGGGAGAAATAGCAAAGTGGGAAAGCCAAAAAGGAAGGAGAAAAATAATTAGTAAGGCAAACCAACATAGTGTCTGTAAGTAATGAAAGAACAATACTGAACAGGTTAGTGGCACGTGATTTCTACTGTTACTCTTTACTAAAGCTTTTCCAAGTGTAGTTGTGGCTATGTAACTCAAGGCCAACTTTCGAGAACAGAAAAATCAACAGAGAAATCCAGATAGACCCTTGCCCCACAGCCATGTGAGGCTCTCCCTCTTCAACCCTCCAGGGATAAAGGGCCCGTCTTTCAAAATGTAGGCAATAGACAATTCCATATAGCATCCTTTGTAAGCCCATTATATAAAATGATGTAGTATCTGCATAGGCTGAGTACATCTTCCTGTGGACTTCAAACCTAGCTTTGGCTTATTTACAATGCCTACTGCAAAGCAAATGCTCTCTCAATGGTTATATTGCCTTGTATAGGGGACATGTACTTCAGACTCAGTACAGTTGCAATTTTTTTCTATGTATTTTTGTTCCATAGTTAACCAAATAGACAGATGTAGAAGCCACAGCTAGAGAGGATTACTTGTATTCGATTTTCTATCAAGCTGGGCTTGGATATAGAATTCTGACTTCTAGAGAGGTCTGGAATCTCGTCTCCAGTAGAGACTGGGGTTGCAGTTCACAAATTCTTCACATTCAAGAACAGCTTGAGTTAGCTGCATAGCTAATCTGAGGGTGATAAAGTGGGCTTTGTGAGACTGTTTCAGGAAAAGAAAGAGAGAATCTGTCAGAACTACAAGGAAACTATGAAATCATGACTAATAGGTGGACGTGAGAGCCAAATTTTAACCTGTAATATCTATAAGAAAAAAATTGCAGCCAAAATTTGGCATCACTATGTAATATAATTAAATTTAATCAAACAAGTCAATACAGTAATTCCAAAGTAATAACCAAAACAGAGAAATATACTAAAACAATATTCCCAACAACAATGGTATCATAACTTCTTCACTAAGAAATGGAGAAACAGGATATGAACATCTGGAAATGCGCTCTTCAGGACCCTGCTTTAAAAAGCATTTGAATATATAAAATGCCAACAACCAACCAGCCACTCATTGTCCTGCATCATCTCACTCGCATTCACATTAAACCATTAGAAAGCAGTAAAATGTCTTAATTCAGCCTCACAGGGTGGTGTCAGGGGCAAAGGATGTACCTGAGGAAAGCTCTCTGATGGGATTTCCCCGTCTCCTAGGCCCCTAGGCATTCAGTGCCCTGTGTTCTCCTGCTTCCATCAGTACTTGCTGACCCTAGAAGAAGCACCTGGGAAATATCGCGGATCCATCTTAACACATATATCCAATTCAAGGCCAGTGGCAGTACCTTCTTCTTCAGCAAGGAGTGACTTTGCTTTTCTCTAGAAAGGGCTGGAGTCAACAGTCAAATTGCCAAAAAGAAAAGAAAAGCTTTCTTTAGGAATGAGTCACAAATCTTGAGAAACAGCTGTTTCTGGTGAGGGAAACCCAGTGCAGTAGAAAACACCCACGATGGGATGAGATGGAGAGGGAAAGGGGGTGACTGTTATCCACATTCGAGCTGAAAGACTAAGGTGGGTAGGACAGGACTACTACTGCCCTCTGGGTCATAATGTCAGCTGAATCTTGCTGTTCACATAAGCAAGTAAAAATACAGGGCCAGATCCCCTTAGGATACAGACACACACAGACACACCTTTGTCAGCACCTTGCCCAAGTCTGTGCAGAGTCCATATTATGAACTAAGAAGTAAACTGAAAACAGGTAATTCCTCAGACCTCCCTTTCAGTGCCAAACATGGAGAAAACGTGTGTACCAATCTCAGCAACAGGTGTAATTTACCTTCACTAACTTTTCCTAAAGAAACAAGTATGGCAGATACCTGCCTAAGAGTTCTTGGCTTTATTTTGATATGAGCAGTAAGCCTATGTCAACATACATGTTACTCAACTTCACACTGGAAATCCTCCTGCCTCAGTCCCCCAAGTGCTGGGATTACCAGGCATTCACCACTGTGACCAGCAAGGTGAGCCCTTCATGAAATAGGCAAAACGGCTCCAGAGGAAAAGGAGAAGTGGCTCAAAGATGAAGACCATTGTTGCTCTTTCAGAAAAGCTGGGTTTGGTTCCTAGTATGCCAGTTTAAGATAAACTCAAATACAAGTAGTCGTCTCTAGCAATGGTGCCCACATCTGTATATTCAGTTAACCATGGAATAATATAAAAAATTAATAAAAAAATATTTTAAAAATAGGAAAAAAATGTGAACTGCAGGATAAAGGGGACATCAGGGAAAAGACATAGCTAGCATAAAGCCTAATACACTAGAAAACCCTGAAAGACAGATAATAGTGTTCCCATTTTCTAATTACAATTACCCGGGGCCCTTTCACTTCCTGGTACAGCTAGGGTTTTATTTACTTCCTGGTACAGATTAAGGATGTGTACAGAGATTCAGAAATCTCTCTAAGGTACTCAGAAAACACTGAGGTCAAGGACTACACATTCATCTAGTTCTCTTACAGTTACTCATAGGACAAAAGTTCAGGCACAAGAAACAGATCCTTTAAGCACAATCTTCTTATAATTAAATAGAACACAGAAATTGTTAAATTAGAAGCCCAGAGAAATGACTCAGCAAATAAGCAACTGCCACATAGCCTGACAAACTGAGTTTAATCCCCAGAACCCACAGAAAGGTAGAAGAAAACTGACACCATAAAGTTGAATTCTGACCTACAAATGCATGCCTTGGCACCGGCACATCTACACACACACACACACACACACACACACACACACACACACACACACACGGTGGGGGGGGTGTGAATTTGTTTTAAGTTGGGCGTGGTGGCACACGCCTTTAATCCCAGCACTCAGGAGGCAGAGACAATCAAATCGCTGTGAGTTTGAGGCCAGCCTGGACACCAAAGCAAATCCAGGACAGCCAAGACTACACAGAGAAGTCCTATCTCAAAAAAATCAAAACAAACAAACAAACAAAAACTGTTGGATTGAGACTTAAGAGGTGGCTCAGCAGTTAGAGCTCTGCAGCTCTCCTAGAAGACCTGAATCCCATCCCTACGGCCCATATCATACAATTCACAACCACCTCTCACTTCAGCTCCCAAGAATATGATGCCCTTTCTGGCATACAAGGTACGAGCATATACTCATATTGACACATAAACATAAATAAATATAAATCTTAAAAAGAAAAAAAATCACATTACAAAGATAAGTTTTCAAAGCATACTTGGTTGTTCTTCCAAGGGAAGAACTACACAGCACATCTGGTGCTCTGCACAGATCTCCCCTCTGTAAATCTCAAGGCTTATTGCCCCTGACGTCCATGAAGGGCAGCCTCAGCCCATGATGTTCCAGCAACAAAGCCACTGCCTCTCCCATGACGGCCTTTATCTGCCTCCTTGGTAGAACCAAGGACTCACTTCCTCTTCAGGGTCCCGTCAGACTATTCATCCCTGAAATCTCTCCAAAAATAAAGCATTAACTATGATCCACATCACTCAATGTCATACTAAATTTTAGGTTACATTATACATATAAATTTTAACCTTAAGAAAGCTAAAAGAAAATTGGATGTCTTTATTCCCTATATTTACATTTATTTCCTGAAATGTATATTTAAAGAGATGATGGGAGGAAAACAAAACTCTCATAAAGGCTAAGTAATCTGCCCTTTTCCAAGAGCCACATGGCAATCTCGGGTTTCCTGGACTCACCCTTGAGCACCCAACCAACCACTGTGTCCTACACAGTAAGTCTCCTAAGGTTTCCAGCTGGATTTCCAATCATCTCCCTGGGCTAGAGTAAAGAATTTCTTTTGAAATATTCTCTAGTTTGTAGTGATTAAAGCCAAAATTCTCTTAAGTCTGGCAAAAGTACAAACTTGTGATTATGCTTAAAGAGGTTAAAAACCTACATGTTCAGCATCAGTAAAGATTAAAAATCAACTCAATGGACAGAAAATTCTATACAGGTTAAAACAACTCAAAATTTCCCAGTTTTGTCAAAATAGCAAAACAGACAAGAAATTTTAAACTACTATTATGTGGTGAACTATAATCTATTAAAAAGATGAAAGAAGAAAAGGGATCCTAACGCTTACCTACTGCATTTCAAGACATATTTAAAGCCAGACATGAAGAGCATACACCCAAGGATTACCATGTAATACAATCAACTGGATGTCTAAATTAACATCATAAAAAGGTGGGGGAAGGACAAAAGCCCATGGTCAAAATTACAAGATTTGTTTTTCCTAGAAGCACCCTAAAACTTCATTTCAGTCTCAAGATACTGACAACAACACAATGGTTTGAATTTCCCTTCCAGGGATATTCACACTCCTCACGTGGCTGCAGAATCAGAACTAGAAGGGCTCAGACAGGCTCCTGACTCTACTGGCTTTAGGGCCTTCTTTACAAGGCGTGATCATTGTGTAGAGTCTGCCCAGAATGACACAGGGAATAAAATAAAATCCAAGCAATCAGCTACTTAATGCTTCCCAAGACCTTGTACCGTGCTCAATACGGAATGGTCTGTAGGAAGGATGATTTTTCATATAGTACACACAGTGTCCTTCCAAACAGTCAATGCCCAGAGCCGGGTCTACTCTGGATCATATATATATGCATGAGCTGATGTGTTTTGTGTTTTATTATAATCTAAAACAATGTCAGCAGAGATGTAAGACAAGATCCCTAGCCCTAGGAAAACTCTATTAGGGTTCTGGGAATCAGCCAAGTGATTCTTTTTCTTACTTTTTTTACTCAGTAAACCACCATTGAGATGGTTCCCAAATTTACTTTACAGATTAATGAATCCATGACATATTTATAATCCATTCTTTGACAAAATGAAAAAATAAATAATAAAGTAATTTGCATAGCTAGGTGTATAACCTAGTGGTAATAAATGTCCTTGTTACACTTCCGTGAATAAAATACTCTTTTAACTCAATGACTGACAGCAGATAATAATATCTCTTTCCTAAAGTTTTTATTTTCAATTATTTCAAACTTGGTTACTATATATCAATCTCAAGGGTCTTTTTTAAATCCTGCCTATATAAAAACTGAAAGCTACTGATATTCAGGATGCCCATTTATTCATTCCCATTCTCTCGGATGCAAAAGGCTATGTCTCAAGAAATATCTTATCCCTAGTCCTACAAATCACTTGTGTACACCAGACCCCACGATTATCAACACTTCACACCCATGCAGTCTACTGGCCCCAGACTAATCAAATCACAACCTCCCTGTGTGATCTAGTCTCCTTCCATGTGCTCCTGGAGGACCTGGAAACCAGTTTCTGATCTCAACAGTCAGCCACCATGATAACCTATCATTTTTTTTTTTTAACCCTACTTCAGTCAAAGAACTTACTAGGATGAAATAGAAACCAATTGCTGCAAAATGATTTAGAAAAGAGACCCATAAAGCCAACATCCAAACTGAAGAGCTGGCTGAGACTTCACAATAAGAGAGTGCACCCACAAGCTTGTGGCATACTCTTTTAGTGGCGCAGATCCCCCAAAGAACAGCATTACTGTAGAGATAGTTCCTTCAGTCCTTCAGCATCCCCTCCCCCAAATCAGATATATACAAAGTGTTCCTAAGGGTCAGAATTGCCAGGACTCATCTATAGCCCCAGCTCTGAGGAAGAATAAATAGGGACATTGAGAATTCAAGATCAGCTAGGGCTACACACAGCAACCCTGACTAAAGAAAAAAAGAACTACTCTTTGGTAGACTTCAATACCCTCAACAGAAGAGAAACTCTCCTGCCCTTCTTCTCTGTCAAACCTAACAAACAGAGCCAAGACCTGCATGCACTAACTACTCTGGATGCTGTTCCCTTAACCACACTGAAATACCCTAATAAATCCCTGAATACCAAATCAAAAGGCGCATTTTTGGCCTAGTTCTTCCTGGTATTGTGTGAAGCGCTTGCAATGCCGAATCCTCTTATAACTCTGTCCTGCAATTCCTCCATGGGCATACACCAACAAGAACTGAAAACAGGACACTAGCAGCCTCCCTAGAAAAGATGAGGGCTTCCTAGCTGGGCACAGAAGCACATGCCAGTAGTCCAAGATGTGTAGGAACAGTTGTCTCTACTAGTCCAAGACCAATCTGGAAAACATAGCAAGAGCCCATATCAATAATAATCATAATAATTAGGAGTTTCCTAACCTCAGATTTTCTCCATTGTGGTGAAAAACCAAAGAGCAGGCACCTTTCACCTAAGCTCAGCATGCTACCCTACAGATCTTAGAAGCAAAGCAGGAGAATGCTATGAAAACAAGGGCACAGATATGAATTCATACTACCTAGAAGGCTACACCAAATAATGTCATTTGTCCCTGAACCTGCTGTATTCTGCCATCACGAATAGAACTGTAGGTTATCTTGTAAAGTCTGCAAGTGTGGAGAAATATAGGAATTCCAACAACTTTTGACAAGCAAGATTTCTTTGAAGAACTCCACTCAAGCAGAAGCATGTTCCATATTTGCAGTTTGACCTATGGGTCTCTTCTAACCAAGATTACATTTTGAAAGAGTCTACTGTAAGTCTACAAAGAGACCTACATCTATCAGTAATGATCACTGAAAAATTCTACTGGTACTTCAATATATCTACAAAATTCCATGTTATCATCATTAAAGAGATATATTTTGGGCTAGTAAGATGGCTCAGTGGATAAAGGTCACCAAGCCTGTCAACCTGAGTTCAACCCCCAGGTCCCACAGGGTGGAAGGACAGATCCTACTCTCCCAAGTTGTTCTCTGGCCTCATATCTGAACCATGACTTACATGATACTCCACCTATGCAGTCATAATGAAATAAATGTTTTAAAAAGTGAATAAATACAGATTTTTTAAAAAGACTCTTTTATGAAAGGCTATTCAACCTGAGGGTACCGAAACACAGGAAATTATATCTTAATTTAAAAAGAGGACTAATGTGGCAAATTAGAGACTTTTTCATTCTGCGTTAAGAAGCATATTTCTATTAAATATAATCTAGCAATCCATTCACACTACAATCAATCCTAATTCACAAGCATTTATATCACACTTTGGGGGTAAATTTTCTAAGTATAGTTTGTGGATATACATATTTTCTTAAAATATCTTTTGTTTTTCAGCTTAAAGTCAAAACAATTAATATGAAGGTCTGAGAAAGGATGTCTCTAAAATTCACAAGTAGTAGGTTTTTTTTCTTTAAATATCATCTGAACAGTCCAGAGGGAAAAAAAATGAGGTAAATACCTTACAGCAAAGAAAGTCTCTGTAGATAAAATCATCTAACTCTAATTCTGTGTGACACCCTTCTATATAATTGAGCAATGAAGGATGCTCCAGAAAGCAACATTTCAAAGGCAGATTTACATGAGCAGTTGAGCTACTTAAGTGACAAGGCTTGGCACAAAAACTGATTACTGATTTCCCCAAGACAAAGTCTGTCAAAACACACATACATACACACACACACACACACACACACACACACACACACACACACACACACACATACGGCCCCAAGAACATTACTAAGCATCAGCTTTCAACTCTACAGGATTATCTTCAAGAATGTCTCATTAATTCGTTTCATATGCATTACACTCACAAGAGCATCTTATTGGAGTTATGCATTTTGCCTCCTTTTATCCTGGGAATATGGACTTTCTAAAATGCCTCAAGGAAAGAAGGAAAAAGTGACAAACTGAAAGCTAGAAAACTCTTGGATAATGCTGTGGCATTTATTAAGAAAACATAAATAAAAAATGAGAAAGGAGAAATTAAAAGTGAGGGGAAATTGACATGCCCTGACAAATCTTAAGGAAAAATGTTAGTCTAATGCTAGAAAAGTAAGAACCAAAGAAAGTTCTACAAGTTGTCAACTTGGCAGCGTGGAGTTTTCTGAGGATGTCTCAATTGGTGGGCAACCTCAATCAAACCGGCCTGTGGGCATGTCAGTGGGTTTTGTTTGTTTGTTTTTGTTTTGTTTTGTTTTGATTGCAGAGTCCAGCCTCTCTGTAGGCGATGCCATGTCTGGGCAGGTGAGCTGGGCTGAATAAGAAAAGTAATGGGCGCCTGGGAACAAGGCAGTAAGCAGTGTTCTCTCATGGTTTCTCCTTCAGTCCCTGCTTGAGCCTCTACCCTGAATTCCCTCAACGATGGATTGGGACCAGAGAGTATAAGCCAATAACACCCTTTCATCACTAAGTAGATTTTAATTATGGTTTTTAAGATTAAGGAAAAAAAAAACCACCACAAAGCATACTGGATAGGACAGGGGCTAAGTATCAGGGCACTCTTAAAACTTCCATCTCTGACTGCTATGCTACCTATATTATCTAGGGTGTTAGAAGAAAGGGCCACAATATCTTACCATCGTCCCAAAAGTGTATTTTAAGTAGCTTACAGGTTACTTGAACTTGAACAGTATGTTCTCACCTCAAACCCAAGGTAACACAATAATTCAAAACTACCCTCACTAAATCTAAAACTAACATTTCTCCCAGTGGCTGCATCTTGGGTCACGGTTATACCATCCAGATAGTCTCCAGAATTGTCTGGAAGTCAATAAATCTTCCATTTCTAAGGATACTGCATGCAGCCCATCACAAAACACTGCTGTAGCCCATCCCCTTTCCTTTACAACTAGGCTTGTTCTCATCCTCTGCCTTCTACCTCATAAATCAAGAGCTGGCTTTCCTGCCTCCATTCTTTTATTATTTTCAAATTCATTCTGCAAACTACATCCTAAAATGCATTTCCAAATACTTCTCCATCCTCTCAATCCTATCTTGGGAATTCTTAAGATGTAAGATTTACCATTTCCTAAAGTTTCTGTACTACACATTCATTATATTCACTATAATCAACATTTCTAGCCTGTAATCAGTTTGTGATGTACATTTAATCTCATCTTTAAAATAAGGAAATAGTAGGGCTTGGTGGCACACGCCTTTAATCCCAGCACTTGGGAAGCAGAGGCCAACAGATCTCTGTGAGTTCGAGGCCAGCCTGGTCTACAAAGTGAATCCAGGACAGCCATGGCTACATACAGAGAAACCCTGTCTCAAAAAAACAAAACAAAAAGTGAGGAAATAAGCTGGGCGATGGTGGTGCATGCCTTTAATCTCAGCACTCAGGAGGCAGAGGCAGGCGAATCTCCAAGAGTTCAAGGCCAGCCTGGTCTACAGAGTGAGTCCAGAACAGGGCTCTATTACGCAAAGAAACTCTGTCTCGGGAAATGAAGCATCACAGAGACCAACTAGATTGCCTAGGAACACTAGGGAAGTGGTACACTTTCTTCATTGAACTTAGTTTTGAAAGCAAGAGTTGAGCTCAGATTTCAGCCTGAGCTGGTACTAAGTTCTGGTATGTGTCTCTGACACTACATTGCTCATGTCATTAAGTCAAGCCCTTCTATCTGCCTTTCTAGGCCTCATAACAACAACAAGATTAGTTTTGGCCCATCAGTGAATGTGGCCTTTAAACTATGTAACCACAGGATAGCAAGTCACCAAATGCTTTCACTTGGCTTAAAATCCATGTATACCATTCTATTTAATGTACACTTGGTGGGCTGTTCATGAATGCATATGATCAGGTAATAGAAAAGCCTTCCAATTGGGATCAATGTTAAGAATGGGAAATAAGAATAAGAACAATAATATCTTTAACTATCCACCTATGAGAAATATTCCTGATTCTAAAAGAAGAAGAAAGCAGCATACAGGTAATCCCTCAGCGGCACATCTTCACAGTGGACAATACCATGCTCCTGTAATTCATGTGCTCCTGAAGCACAGAACTACCTGTGCCCAGGCCACTGGGCAAACTCGGTAAGACCCCATCTTTACTTTTTTTTAAATTATGTGTATGTATATGTGTCTATATGGAGTTTTTTCCATGAGTGGCCCTTAGCAGCCAGAAAAGAATGTCAAATGCCCTAAAGCAGGAGTCAGGGGCATTTGTGAGCTTCCTGACATGGGTGCTGGGAGCCAAACTCAAGTCCTCTGCAAGAGCAGCATGGACTCTAACCAGAGCCCTTGAAAAAACCCTGGACCCCACCCTTCATAACTCTTTCTCAAACTTGACATTTATAATCAGAAACCTCCTTGGTAAAATATGTTCAATTCAGCCAAGCCTATTGATGAAAGCCTCTGATCCCAGGGACTCAGGAGGGAAAGGAGGCAAAAAGATAGTAAGTTAAAGGTCAGCCTGTCCCAAGGCAAATTAGAAAGACCTGTCTAAAAAAAAGAAAAAGAAAGGGGGAAAATGGAATTTCAGTGGGAAACCTCATTGGAGATGCTCAATTAACTTGTTGCATTAATGGTATTGTATATGATTTTTATGAGCAGGTCTTTCTATCCTCAAATACTAATTAATTTATCATTCATCTCACAGCTACCCCATTAGTCTATCAACTGCTTGAAGATAAACTCATATTTATTTCACCCACTGTCACATCCCCAGCACCTAGCTCTACACACGAAGTATCTCCATAATTATCTACTAAACTAAAACTCTCAACTAGACAGCCAGGGCTACCCAGAGAAACCCTGTTTCAAAAAAACAAAACAAAGCAAAACTCTCAACTATATAAGCCTGAAGTTAGAACAAATGTTTATATATTTTTAATATTCATAGAGAAAGAAATAACAGGAATTTTGAAAATCCTCCTTCACCCTCGCCTCCCCAAAAGCAACAATAATAACTCATCAGCACGTGTTTGCACATGCGCGGGCGCGCACGCGCACACACACACACACACTTTGTTCATTTGGTACATTCTACAAAGATAAATAGCTCAGGTTTTTCACTCTTGCTTCACTAACAAATTCTGGCTAAATATAACTCCTAGGTGAGTATAAATACAGTAAATAGTTCATTAATTCTATTTTTAAAATTCTGCAATTGGTCTTATCTGTGGAACTGATATTAAATGACTGCACCACAAAATATAATAATATCTGGGTTTTATTTTAATTTTACACAAAACTGTAGTCAGCATACAATGGTAAATTCACAGTATTTTACACTTGAAACAGACTAGTCTCACATAGTAACTTTCACCTTGCAACCTTGTCAGGAGCCGTTTGCAAAGGCTCTCTGTCCATATGTACCGCTCTCGTGCTCTCTGCTCTGGCATAAGAATCACATAGATTGCTGAGACCGTGATTAAGCAAGATGTTCTGTCAAATGCACATTCAAGGTCTTCAGACTATCAGAAAAAGTACACTGTGGCCTTAAGACCGAGTCAATTGAGATCACACCACCTTTCCCTGAGAGTGTCTGTCTGCATTATCTCCTGAAAGTGGCCCTCTGCTTTGATTTCCCATGTCTGAGATGTATATAATTTGAACTGGTGAATAAAGCTGAGGTTTCGTGTGGTACGGATTGCAGGCCCTCTCCTGTGTTTCTGACTATTTCTTGCCTCAGTTTCTTATTTCTGATCTTTTATTTCTCAGCCTCACTCCCTGGTCTAGGACCTGTTCGATATTGTCCAGAGCAGGCTCTGGCATAAGAAACTAACTCAGGAAGCAGTGAGGCCACACAATCAACTGGAGTTAAACCCAGCCTCTGTGTACACAGCACTTTATTACATGTAATATAAGGACACATAGCAGCCTTTGATGAAAGCAGGACAATGCTCAAGACATCTCTTTCATCTCCAATTATGACAAACCTTTTATCCAAGCACTACAAATCCCAGCAAGGAAGATTTAGAATGGAAGTCCCTATTCACAATCCTCTTACAAGAAGATAAGACAAGCTCTGCTTTGCACAATCAGTCTGCAAGACACACTGGGACCAAATCAGCTGACCTAGTGGAACTCTATATTCTTGTATTTGGTTCAAATACCACAAAACTTTCCCTGCAGGCTATGCATTCCTCAGGAAAAGCAAGACTCACTGTCATACCTTTCCATTCAGCTTCCTTAGCTAAAATGAAAGAAAAGTTATTATTATCTCTAGAAAGGAAGATCCATTCTCAGCAGAGCAAAGACTCCTACTATGTAGCAAACATACTAAAAGCCATCATGTAGCGTAGAAGTAGTTACACAGCAATTCAAGCCCATGGTGATCTAGGAACCCAACTCATTCTGCTCCACTCTGCAACTGTCTTAGTCAGTCTTCACAGTTTATTATCAACATGTTCACTCCAAAGAATTAACTAACATGACTCAAATGTCTGTGCAATAAATGATCCAATGAATAGAAATGGAGACATATAATCCAATAAATGATCAGGTTTATTTAGTCTGGCTGTAACTCTGGGAGAATGGGAATGTTGTAGCTTAGTCCGTAAGAGTGCTTGGACCAGGTGTACAATGCATGCCTGAAACCCAGCACTGGGAAAGAAGAGTGGAAGTAGAAGCAGGAGGATCGGGAATTCTAGGTCATCAACGGCTACAGAGTGAGTGTGAGGCCAGCCTGGGCTACACAAAATCCAATCTCATTTAAAAAAAATGACTCAAAATATTCAAATTGGGTATATAATTTTACAGTTTAAGTTATCTATCCTCAGAATTTATTTACTAATGCTAATTCAAAACCTAGTAGAAAATATAATTATCGAGATCTGTACTTGAAATAATATGACTTTGCAAAATAATCTTAACCTCTGTGCCCCTTAGGGCAAATAAGGAAAATGCATTCTAAGTGCCCTATTGCTTCAAAGAGTAATGCATTTTGAACAAAATGTCAAACACTTTGAACAGTGCCTGGCATAAAGTAAGTGCTCAACACATGCTCATTATTGTAATCATATAAAAAAAGATAAAGTGAGCTGGGCGTGGTGGCACACGCCTTTAATCCCAGCACTCGGGAGGCAGAGGCAGGCGGATTGCTGTGAGTTTGAGGCCAGCTTGGTCTACAAAGTGAGTCCAGGATGGCCAAGGCTACACAGAGAAACCCTGTCTCGAAAAACCAAAAAAAAAAAAAAAAAAAAAAAGATAAAGTAATCATGGAGGGGACCCTAAATTGGTGCTGAGATCTTTAAGAAAAAGAAGTAATACAGAACTGTAAATAGGCCAAACGAATGAGAGTCGAGCACTCCCTCCATTATGCAAATGGAAGCAGGATGGCTAGGAACAGTTTATAATGAAGTCACAACCAAGTACCTTCTTCCTTTCCCCATGCTGGGTGCTGGCATGAACACATGCCCTCAGAACTCACAGCACTCACCAGCTGTGAATTTCCTTCAACAACGTACTTTCAAGGTGCAGCCCAGGCCATAACTAACTACCTGTAGGATCACATGAATTGGCTATGCCAATCCTACTTCTGGATATGACTCCTAACTCCAAAAATAATAACAATGGATCTCATTATTGGCTGCTGCTCTTGAACTTCAACAATAAATAGTTTATAGGTGGTGAAAGGCTCCTCACTGCTACCATTTTTATTTCTTTACCTTTAGAGGCTTCAACGGAGAACTAAGAAAAATGGTGGAGCTTAAACATGCCTTTCAGAAGTCACAGTACTGCACTTCCTGGCCTACCCTTCCTGCAGCTTTCTGTGCCAGCTGATCATCGCAACATCACCCGATGAGCGTAAGAAGCACTTCTCAGATTTATAGTCATTTTAAAACCAAACTATTAGGCAAACGCTTGTACTCACAGCACTCAGGATGCTGAGGCAGGAAGACTGCTGTGAATTTGAAACCACTGTGGGCTACATAGTAAATTACAGGTCTGCCTGCACTGCAGAGTAAAACCCTGTCTTTTAAAGAAATTTCTTGAGACAAGCAAACAGAGTTTCTAAAAGTAGGTGCCAGGTGCTATCTGGAGTCAGGTGAGACAAAGTATTAGTCCTTGACAATCATTTTACTAAAGTTCCTGACTGTTGTCCTGAGCCTTCACTCAAATAATTACCTACCAAGCAACCAGAATGCTGACAGGTAAATAGTATTCCTCACTCCTTATATATTATTTCTGCCAAGGAATCATGGCCAAATAATGTTGGTTTGCCTACACACCTAGTGGTGGCTTTTTTTTCTAATAAAAAAGATTTAGGAGAGCCTGATTCAAAGGATAGGTAAAGGCCAGCACCATAGCTTACTGAAAAGGCACCCCTCGCCCAATACTAACCACACAAATACAGGAGCACATTAGATAGGCATATTGTGGACTCTATAACACAAAGAAAGTCACTCAGGACCACAAGTACAGGTAAGACGCTGGTTGTGGTGGTCTGAGTAACAACAGACTCATAGGCTCGTATATTTGAATGCTTAGTTGCCAGGGAGTGGCACTATTTGAGAATCTGGAGGTATATTCTTTGTTGTTGTTGTTGTTGTTGTTGTTGTTATTGTTATTTATACTGTTATTTATACAGATTACATCCCTGTTGTTATCCCCTCACTTGTATCTTCCTGTTCCCACTCTCCCTTCCTCTTTCTGCCCTATTCCCTTCCCCCTAGTCCTCTGACAGAAGGGGACCCCACAGCATGGCCACAGCCTACCAAGTGTGTCACTGTTGGTGGACTTCGAGGTCTTAACAACAGAACACCTTCTCCCTTCCTCTCCTTCTTCCCCTCTCTTACTTGATTAGGTACAAAAGCCTCCAGAAGAACCAACTACACGACTTCCAAGCCTCCCTGGCCACTTAGTGCCAGCCAACTAGCCAAATACAGGTTACTCCTATTCCTTGGGTGAGAGCATATAGAATGGGTAGCTTAAAAGTTCCCGGATGATATTATTAAGAAAATGTACAATAAGGCACGGACCCTTTAAAGCCACAGTCCTTGAGGGGTCCTTGAAACTGAGGTTGGGAGTCACCAGCCTAGAAAATAAACCAAAAGGAACAGAAGAGCATTCAACTCATGAGCAAACAGCTGTGGTAGCTACAGAATTTGGTACCGTATTGCAGGTACACCAGGAAGCCTAGGTAACACAAAGCAAGCAAGCTAGGAAAAAATACAGGGAGGTATGTCAGGGCGGTAAGTGATGGGCGGTAGAGCTCAGAAGGATCTAATTTTCAAACCTGAGAGCAAAGTAGGTATATGGAGTTTGAAATGAAGTGAGAAGCCATAAACTTCTGGTCAGAAAGTGGTATGTTGAACATTGTGCTTTAGGAGAACTCTAGCTTGGAGTGGGGGTGGGGGTGGGGGTTGGGGGCAGTTCCAAGTCTTCCTTTCCATGAAGTATCTACCAAACAACAGTTTTCAACTACTGAGTAAGATTCCACTTCTAAGCTGCACTAATTGAAAATGCTGGCCACTTAAATTGATACAAGCCATACTAATACGGCACACACATTTCTTGATGACACTAATTAAAAGTCTACTTTAGAGATTATGTGAATGTAGTTGATACCTGAGCTTAATAATCAATCTGAGAACTTGGGAAAGCGGGGAGGGAGAATTCAATGGGTAGAGCACCTGGGAGGGAGCCCCGATTCCTTTCTTCCTCGACCTTGGATCCTTTTTCTACCGTCCTGTCTTACTAGTTTCTAAGCGTTTATCCATTGTAAGTACCTTACACAAGATACAACGATGACTGAAAGAATAATCAGTATCTAGTAACTGAAATAATATAATGTTTGGGGACTATGTATCTGCCCTTTTGTAAAGCAAGAGAACTTTGAGACCACTTGCAGTCCCAACAAGACACTCCCTACCTGTTGGACCTCAGCTTGTTCAAACTCCTAGGCCTCAATTTCCACATCTAAAAGCAGAAATAAAGACTTCGTTGTGGAAACTAATGAGCCAGTATGCTAAATATGCTGCTGTGGTACATATTAGCTATATTATCATCTTTACCATCTTCGCTTTAGGATCACTCTAACCACCATCAGATGTCCTGAGATACACCCAACACATTACTCCGACGATAAGGACATTACTTCAACATAGCTGAATTTCACACTGCACGAGTTGACAAGGCAGTGGTTGGCCCTACCTTGTTGCAACACCTCTATGAGATGGCTGGGATAAATTAGCCACACTAAGCATGCAGTAAGGACCAGACAGACTCCATTTTGAAACAGAAACTCCATTTGGTGTTAAACCTAGCCAAGGCCTGAACCAAGATTCCAAAAAAAACACAAACTAGTCTAAACAGAAAAATATTCCCTAGCAACACAATCAACTCACCTTGGGAAAGTCCAAATATACTCTCTGCTGGTCAAGCTGACCAGCAGGTGGTCTGGCACATAGCAACAAGCAGTTAGGAGAAGTAAGGCCAAAGTTCCTAATGCCCAGTGACTGCTTTAACCAACCTTTTCTATAGGCCAACTTGCCCCTACACCTATTACCCAACCATGAAATGCCAAGGCTTATAACCCCCTGCTTGCAGCTTTTCTGCCCAAATGTCATTCAATCATATACTGTAAAACCCATTTCTTTGTCTAAAACCTATTTATAAAAAAAACTCTCAATTGAGACTCGAGGCCGCTTCCCTGCATCTGCTGTGTCAGTGCATTGGAGGAGTAGCCCGGGTTCGAACCTGCATTAAAGACTTCCTTACCATTGCATTTGGACCTCGGCTTTTGGGTGGTCTGTTCGGGGTATTTCTCGAAATCTGGGCATAACAATACGACCTGGGGTCCCAACATTCAAGATAGCACGGGAGGGCTGGGTGTTGTGGTGCACGCCTTTAATCCCAGCATTCAGGAGGCAGAGGCAGGCGGATAGCAGTGAGTTCGAGGCCAGCCTGGTCTACAGAGTGAGTCTAGGACAGCCAAGGCTACACCGGGAAACCCTGTCTGGGGTGTTAGGGGGGGAAGACAGCACAGCATAATTACCTCACCCAAGAGTTCATGCCTTTGGAATTAGAAACGTTGGTCTCACTTTGGGACCATTCTGTCAGGCTATGCTCCAAAATGTGTGAAAACATAGCCGGGCGTGGTGGCACACGCCTTTAATCCCAGCACTCGGGAGGCAGAGGCAGGCGGATCGCTGTGAGTTCGAGGCCAGCCTGGTCTACAAAGTGAGTCCAGGCTACACAGAGAAACCCTGTCTCGAAAAACCGAGAAAAAAAAAGAATTAAAAACATGACTCCCACAAGTTTATATAGGACTTTTTTTCTTTTTTTTTTAAGTGTGTAATCATTAAGAATAAAAATAATTTGTAACTACTATTATCTCTTTTGCATCTGGAACTCTGGAAAGGGGGTAACCAAAACGCGGCAGCCGCTGGGGTCCCAAACTCAGCAGGTGAGCGAGGTTGAGCAAAGTGACTCCACACACACAACTGACAGATCAGTGGCCCCTTTTCTCCCCGGCACCAGGATCTGCAAAGTGCAAAATCCCTTCCAAGAGGTCTTTGGGCTCCGGGAAGAAACGCCACAGTAACCTAGGGGACAAGTGAGACAGTGTGGTCCTGTGCATAGCACAAGCTCACACCCCCAGGTGCCGCAGAGAGCCACGCCGCCCGAGCAGAAGCTGTCCCACCCCGCGGCCGCACACACCTTCCGGGACGCCCGGAGCACAGTTCCCGGTGGCACGGCGGTCCCGGGCTGGGAGGCAGCCCACGTGCCCCCGGGCCACAGGCCGTTTGTCCCCGCCCGGCACTTACCTGGCCCGTGATGCCAGTGATGAGAGCCACCTTTCTGGGCTTGCCCATCTCGCCGTCCCCGGAGCCCCCGGAGCTCGGACAACTAGCGGGCGCGTGAGCCATGCCGCCGCGGGCTGGTGAGAGGAAGGCGGAATGCAACGGGACGGCGGGCCGACAGAGACGTGGGTGCGCGCGCCAGTCGCCTCACGGAGCAGCAGCGACCGCCACAGTCTGACAGCGCGCGCGGGAGGCCGGGCGTGGAGCGAGGGGCGGACCGACCGGGCTAGGGCGGGCGGCGGGAGCTGGGCAGAGGCCTGGCCGGCGCCGCGTCACTCACTCTAGCAGCGACGCGTCAGCAGCGCCCCCGAAAGCCCCGCCCCCGCCGGGGTCTCCGCGCAGAGCCACGCCCCCCTACGGGGCGGGGCCTGTGGGTGCCGGGCTCCTGGAAGAGGAAGGATGCCGGGCTGCGACAGGGCGGAGGATATGGCCTGCCTGGCTGGGCCCCTGTCTCCAGGAATCCTGATATCGCCTCATGATGCCAGAAGGAATGACGAGCTGACCTTTTCGGTAGGAAAATGCTCTGAATTCCAAATCCAGGCACCACAAGGCAGGGGTCATCGACTTCATTAAATACTTTCTGGAAACCTGCTGCAGTGTCTTTGTGAGAAGTCAGTTTTACATTTCTTGAGGGGACTAGAGTTTCAAGGCTCCTAAATGTGGTTACAGATATGGGGACTAACCTGTCTATCTGAGTCTTCCGGCAGTTTCTTAAGGGTTGGAACTAGTTTGGAGGTTCCCAGTAATTCCATTCAAGGGCTGGAAGTGCTTTAGCAATAAAGTTTCTGGCCCCACCCGCCCTGAAAAGGAAACAACTGACAAAAATGAACAGGTCAGTGAATCTGTCTGTGACAAATTTCATGAGGTGGGGTTGTTGCTTGTATTAATTTGCTTCTGTTTTGTATGTGCACATTGACAGAGAAAGGCTGGCAAAGGACTCGGACATGGGGGGGGAGGGGTGAGCGGAAGGAAACACACACACACACACACACACACACACACACACACACACACACACACACACACACCGCTGCCCTGCTGGTCGCTCCAGTAAATATCTCAGTTATAAACTGAGCTACCAGATCAGGGCCCAATAGAACGTGCAGGAAGGATGTAGTGCAAACGTGTAGTCCCATAACCATTATCCACAGACTCCTCAAGAAGCATTCTAGACTTTATACACAGGCTTGTCTGGTTTATTATTTTTGCCTTCTCTCTGTTGTATCCTATATGGAAAATGAGACTCAGAAGCTGGGGAAATATAGTCATTAAAGCAAGAAATGTCTACTATCTAGATGTTCTTTGAAGACTGATTTGGTTTTGTATAAATACGCTGTAATGCAAAGATAAATAATTCAATATTTCAAAATTTGTAGACAAAAATGGATGCTTAGAAGAGGTATATCCCATGTGTCCTGTAGGTCTGACACCTCCTGTCATACTAATAAGTGCTAGGAATTCATCTATCTAGGAAGAAATGTAACTGTAGGGGGAAAAGAAATCATAGAAATCAACTATGTATTGCATGTGCTAAGATATGGCTTAGTGATAAAGCACTTGACTAATGAGTTTTTATTCTTCAACATTATGAAGTAAATAAATAAAAGCAATATTTTTAGGACCTGAAAGTATACAACATAGTAAAGAAAATATTTACAAACTATAAAAGAGGAAAAAGAAACTATGTAGCTTAGACAACCAAACTTTATTTTCTTTATTACTGTTCTAGAATCCGGAAGTTTAGAATCAAGGTTTGATGTCTCCTGAGGCCTGCCTCCCTTGCGTCACAATGTCGCCTTGCATCTTGTCATGGGGCTGCCTTGACTTGTGCTTGTGTGCCGACTTCCTATTGGAAGGACATTGTTTACATTTGATTAGAGACTACCCTAATGACCCCATTTTATCTTCATTACCTTATTAAAGGCCCTATTTCCCAGCCAGCACACTGGTTTTGTAGGTAAAGGCATTTGCTACCACGACTGCCATCCTGAGTCCAAACACCCAGACCCACACAGTGAAAGGAAAGAGCAAAGTCCTGCAGGCTGTCCTCTGAGCCCAACATGTGCACTAAGGCGTGTGCATGCCCACACATTTTTAAAAATAATAACAAATGAAATAATTAATAATAAAAAGTATCCTATTTTTTTTCATTTTATGTAACTCTTTTAAGTTTTTATTATTTTGTGGATTTTGGTTTATTTTTTGGGTTTTGGTTGGTTTTGGTTTTAGACAGGGTCTCATGTACCTCAGGGCTGACCTGCAACTCATTATATAGCCAAAAGTGACTAAGTTTCTATCCCCCTGCCTCTATGTCCTGAATGCTCAAATTACATGCGTGGACCACTACACCATGCTTGTGTAGTCCTGGGGATAGAACCCAGGACATTGTGTATACTAGGCAAATACTCTACCGAATGAACTATAGCCTTGTGCCAAGTTGCCTTTTTTTAAAACTCAATTTTGAGGCAATGATATCCAACACTTATGAATTAATAGAAGAATGTGATACATCTCATTACAGACAGAGGGAAAGGGAGGATTTTGTTGTTCGTGGTGGTGATGGTTTGGTTTGGGGGTGTGAAAGGCAGTTGGTGGGCATCACTATCATAATTTTCCCAATAGCCTTAGGGGAATGTGCAGAGTGAGCATAGTAACTGGACAACTTGAGAGCCCATTAGCCAGAGGGAGAGTGTGCTGGTGTTGCATAGGAATTCTCAACTTTGGGAGGCTTAGTAATCTAGACGACATTTGACTTTTTTTTTTTTTTCTTTAACAACTGGAATTACACTATTGGTATTTAGTAATTAAAGAAAGGGTCTATTGCAGAACATCCTATGTACAGCCCAGCTGACCCAAAGTAGCAACCAATCTATTTTCTGTATCCATTTATTCTGCATGCATCCATCCACTCAACCAAATTTGCATTATGGACCATGAAATTAAAGCTACAGTGCTTGTGATTGTCAATCTTTTTTTAGTTACATATATTTATTTTTTCAGAGGGAGGGGGATGCATGGTGCTCCTGTGGAGGTCAGAGGACAAGTTATAGAAATCAGTTCTTTCCTTCTACCATGTAAGTCCCAGGGATTGAACTCAGGTTTTTCAGGCTTGCCAGAGAGTATCTTTTTCTGTTAAGCCAACTGCCCGGTCCTTTGGGGGTTAATCTTGTCACCTTAATTGGATCTAGAATCAATCTAAAAGACCTACTTCTAGGCAGGTCTATTAGGGTATTTCCAGAAAGGGTTAATTGAGAGAAGACCCGTCCCCCTAGTTTGTGCCACCTTCCAGGCACCATCCAGATTTAAAGACCTCCATGGAAAAAGCAGTGCTACTTTGCCTGACCACCTTCCCTTCTTGCTGGTGAGTGCATCTGCCTTGTATTTGCCCCCTGTGCCACTGCCATCTTTTGCAGATATCAGAACCCAGATTGAGTCTTCTGGTGCAGATGAAAAATTGTGAAGTTCTCCTGGAATCTTCAAGCCTTCAATAGGGATTATTAGGCACCTCAATCTCAAACCTACCTCAAAATACATAAGCCATTACTGACTACAGGAATGGAGTGGTGGCTTTTCTTCAGTAATGTAACTGCCTGTAAATTGTCTATGTTCCTATAGGTAAACCTTTACCCATGCTCCTGTAAGTAACCTTAAAGAAACCTATTAGTTTACCAAGCTAGACTTGAATGGAATACCATTTGGTCTGTTGTTGTGCCTTATCTGGAATGAATAGATGTTTATTCACATCTTCTCCAGAAAAGGTAATGCAATAATAATGTATTTGTTTTTATTGTAGAGTAGTATTCTATCATATGGATATATCACAGTTTGTTTACTCATCTACTGAATGAATTTCTTAATTGTGTTCACATTGGGGCTATTATAAGTGAAACTGCTACTACCATTCGTGTGCTAGTTATTATGTGAAAGTAAATTCATTTCACACAGAGTAGAATTACTAGATACTATAGTAATTACATTTTTTTTTTAACTGACAAGCTGTTTTCTTGCAAGGATTTTTTTTTAAAGACAGAATTTATTGTATTAAATCCCTCTTATGGTTTAATCTTTTCAACCAATGGGATTTGGATCAAGTAAGATACTGAGATCTGTGAGGTCATTTCCAAGAAGGATTAGCAGAGAAGACTCTCCCCTATAGTGGGTGATATCTTCCAAGCACAAGAAGTCTATGGAAAAACCTGTGCTGCCTGCCTGGCTTTGCTCCTTACTGGCAGGTGTTTCTACTCCATTGGCTGCTGCTGTGGCCAGAGTACACCTTCTCCAGAAATCTCCCGGGAAAGGATGGTGGGCACTCCTGGGGCCTGTAGCTTAGTGGACTGAACAGCTGCTGACCTCTCAGCCTCTGCATTGTACAGACAGACTTTATTGGGACTGTAAAGCTCCTGTCAGCTATAAGCCATTTATTTAATTAATTAATCGAATTAATTAAGATCTAAATAATCTTTAGCTAGAGAGCCCATTACTAATATAATCTCTTTCTACCTACATTTATGGCAGTCTATATGTCAGGCTCTGATTCCTGACTGGCATGGTGGTACAAAAGATTTAAACTCTACACCTGACTATCTTAACTTTGACTGAAGGAGCAATGAAATGGTCATATGGTGTGTGAGTTTCATTGAGACAGAAGAATTAGAGCAAGAGAAAGCCTACAAGGGAGAAGCAGATAACATTTTCACTTACCTTCCCTCCCCTTGATGATTTATACCAGTTTTCTAGTTGGGCAAGAAGCAGGATATAAGCAATAGATTTTGAGATAAAAATCACCTAAGATGAATGCCTTCTGAGCATGAGACAACAAAATACCTGCCCTTCTACTCAAATAAAAATGATTTTATATCAATTGTCCATAGAGAACATAGCAGCATCAGGTTACAAGCAGAACTGGAAGACAGTGAGCTAGCCCTGAAATTCTTAGGGACTTTCTAAGATTTCATCACTTTGATTTAGGATTATACCAGTCGGCTAGTGGACTCACACAATTACAGGAAGTTTTTCCATACTGCTTTTGTTTTAAATTCATCTTCATTTCTTGAGATGGGATCTCTTTATGTTGCCCAAGCTTGTCTTAAACTCTTGAATACAAGAGATCCTCCTGTCTCAGCCTCCCAAGCTGCTTGGGCTTCTAACACAGGCCACACCTTCCTGTGTTAATGTGGAGTATTCGAAACAATTGAAGACCTTTGTTTCTCTTTCATAGCTTTTCATTGGGTAGGTCCCTTACTTCAGGCAAATGGGTATTGAAAGTACAGGATCCATACCATAGGCCTCTGTATATCTGAAAGGCATGTATTGTAGACCACCTAAATTCATTTTTTTAAAAAATCAATAATTTTCAAGGTAAAATAATTTGGGAAATATTTCCATTCTGATCATCTCAGTTCCTCAAAGCATAGAAACGCATGAGCAGCACCTTGGAATCATTGCTGCACTGTTCAGTTTGAATCGGCTCTGGCAAAGCTCAGCCTTGTTCATTTTTCCATCCATGGTAGAAAACCCAGAGGAGAAAACCATATGATGTGTTAAGTCTTTTTATTTTTTTATTTTTTATTTTTGGCTGCTATTTTCAACATTCTTCCTGCAGAATTTGAGAGTGTATATTTATGTCCATGCCTCCCTTTGTGCCATTATGACCAATAAAAGTGGATACCCAATAATATAAAACACTAGAAATGAAGTAATACATTGTTCTTTAAATTAGATGAGGTAATAAAGCACCCTAGACTGCCTGTGGAAACTTGCCAGCACCTGGCTACTAGTCTGGTCCTATAATATGTCAGAACTGCCTCAAGGTAAAGATATTGGTCTCATTTTAAATTCTGAGTCCCCTCCTATCAGGGAGACCTCACCAGTTTGTACTAACATGTTCAAGATGCTATCATAAACCTCAAGTTCTTTCAGTTGTGGTCCACTGCACCAGGTAATGACTTCTACTCTTCCTTCTTGTATTTGATGCCCAGTGAAGGTATTGAAAGGGCTCCTGATCTGCAGCTAGGATTATAAGGGAAATGCTTTGAATCCTATGCACTACAGAATCTGATAGGCCTCCTGGGATGAACAGCAAGAAAAGCTTCGATCCTAATTATTTTTAATTGTTTTAATTTATTCAGTTTAAATCCTGATTGTTATCCCCTCACTGTATCTTCCGGTTCCTACCCTCTGTCCCTCCCACTTCTGCCCTATTCTCCTCCTCTGACAGAAAGAGACCTCCTCCTCCACCATATGACCACAGCCTATCAGGTCTCATCTGGATAGCTTCCCCTTCCTCTGTGTGTCTCCTCACTAAGGGGAAGTGATCAAATCAGGGGCACCAGTATAATTCTTTCATTTGAATATTTGTTTAGCATGCATGGGTACCTGCCTTCCTGAGTTTATATGTACCATATATGTGCAGGATCCCCCAGAGGCCAGAAAAGGATACTAGTCCCTCGACTGTGTTTTTGTCTTTTTGTTTGTTGTTGTTGTTTTTTTTTTTTTTTTTCAAATGACTCATTCCTCCATGCTAGAGAGTTCCTTTCAACTTGGAGTCATGCTTTTGGGAATTCATTTTAGGACAAAAAAAAGTGCCAAGTTGTGCCTTCATTGTGTCATAATTCTTGGTGAAATGACTCACTTTGAGATGACAGTAGATAGAATCCTGGCATAATCCTTAGACACAGCTTTAGGGTGACTTAACTCAAATTCTCATAACACATATGAGCTGTGGATAAGCAAATGATTCTCTGGAAACTTTACTAAACAACAGTTAACGCTGGTAGGGACATAACCTTCAGCCATTGGCATCAGCTGAGATAGTGGTGACCAAATCAATGTCAACTGTAGTTTTGGCAAGGTGACCTTGGTAGCAAATGATCACTGTGACAGTTTCTGCACCTTGACTCCAAAGAAAGGGTATTTTGTAAAGACTCGGGGAAAGATGAATGAGGATGTGAATGGCAATGAGACTCCAGTCATCAGGATAGTCCCATTCTCCTTGTCAGTGAACGATGTGGAGATAGAACTGGCACATCCCTAGCCACAAGGACGGAATCCATGAGATATCTCTGCCTGGTGAGCTGCTCTCCCTAGTCACAGTAAACATCCTTAGCTTAGTGGCCCGGACTGCGGGGTTCAACTAAAACTCAGGAGGGAGGTCACCTGTAGAGAAATGCAAGACACAAGGAAGGAGAGCAAGTCTGATTGATCAAACTCTCAATCTTTATTAGCCAGGCAGCAGCTTTTTATAGTCAGAAGGCAGGGAAGCATATTGCTATAGCAACCCAGCTGCAGGCTTTTCTCAAAACACAGGGAATTCCAGGCAGGGTCATAATGTCCTGCCACACAGTGCATCTTGCTTTGTCTTCATCTAGCTTTAGTCTAACTGCTGACTCACAACAGGGTTGCTTCATCTCTTGTCTTTAGTCTAACTGTTGACTCACAACAGGGTCAGCTAGTTTCTTGTGAAAGGCACGCTCTGGGAAAGATAGAGACTTAAAGGCGCAGACTTAGACAAAATGGCTGAACATTGGCTATATGGCTTATTGTCCCCATCAGTTTAGCATCATTACCAGGGAGCACAGGGTTCCTCTGGTGGGTCCTTAGTCTTCTACATAAAAGAATTGACAATCAGACTCAAGAGGAGACTTGAGAATAATATTATTGGAATTTGACAGAAAAAAAATATCACAAGGCAGACAAGCCGAAATGTTGGCAGCTACCAGGAAGACGATGGAGGAGAGGGTGCGATAAAGTCATGCTTTCTAAGATTGAAGGTAAGGAGGCAGGATAGCTAAGCAATGGGAGTCAGAGCAGCTACCTACCCAGGAGGTTTCTTAGAGTCAGGGCAAACAGGTTGATGATTTTTGCCAGCACCCAAAAATGGAGATAGGTGGAAAAGAAACTGCAAAAGTAAATGGGTTTAGTAGTGGTAGTCTTCAAGCAGTCACATAAAGGGAAGGACCTCTAGGGTGTATATTATCTTCAGATGTGCAGTATTTCCCTCCACCTTTTAGTTTCAGGGTGTTTGCTTGTGATTGTAAAACAGAAGTTTTTCCTTATCACAAAAGCCCATTGGATTTCCCTGATTAAAAAACCTCCTGCTCTCTTTAGGTAACAGTCTTATGAACCTCTGAGCGGGTCATTTCTAAAGGGAGTTACTGACAAGTAACCATAAGACAGGCCCAAGTTCTGGGGCCAGGCAAGGAGGGTTGAAGGTACTTGGAAATTTAAAAAAGATTTGTGGAGCACAGGCAGATGTAGGACGCAGATGCTTTATTCATTCCTGGGGAAAGGTCTCAAGGACACTTATAAAGAAGTCACACAGAAGTAGACTCTTGCAATAACTGGCTATATAATGAGTTATATAACATCATGTTTATTGTTTATTATGGTTCCTCGGATATCCAAAAGCTGTCATCTAAACTAAGCCATTATGGATCTCCACCTATGTCATTTTGTCTAAACCTTTATCCAGGCCTCACAGTTTATCTCTATTTCCTTTATTCTACCTTGTTGGTGTATTTTTATACAATTATTTTTATTTTGGGCTCTTTAAATCTCTTTCTCCTTACTCTACCCCAAGTCCCTCTAGCACCCCAATATCAGATAGGAGAGAAAGAAGATTAGTGGGGAGAGGGATCGTAGTTTTCCTTAGCTACTTCCTGATGTTCAGAGTCATCAGGTTCTTTGGGGCAAGTCCAGTCCTCACTTCAGGATAACTGCAACTTCTTCTTGTCACATGGCATCAACAACAGTCAGGAGCAGCAGAGGGAAGCACCAGTAGCCTTCTTTCTCAGGGACGCCAGTCTCTCTTTGGGTCTGACTTTTATCCCCACTGACAAAGACCACTCCATCACATGCAAGAGGTAGTTCACAGCTGACAAACATCACGTGCCCTGTCAGAAGTCAGTTATCAGCTGTGGACAAACTGAAGCAGCTGACGCCAGATCCCACACCTGGGCTTAAAACAAAAACATGTTTACATATAAACCAAAACTTCCACAACACCACCCCTTTAGACACCAGACACTGTATTAGGAAGGGCCCATGGGATCTTACACAACAATAGTACAGGAAAGAACAACATATAACAAAGAAACAAGTTATACCTCCTAAGGTTGGGATGGTTCACTTTAGGAGGTCTCCAGTCAACTGCTGGATCATCAGTGCACCACTGTGCATGTGATGTGAACTGTTTCATATCTCTGTCTTCATAGAGAACAAAATTGACTCTTGGGAACTCTCTAAAGAGAGGGAGAAGGAGAGGGAGAGGGAGAGGGAGAGGGAGAGGGAGAGGGAGAGGGAGAGAGGAGAGAGAGAGAGAGAGAGAGAGAGAGAGAGAGAGAGAGAGAGAGAGAGAGAGAGAGAGAGGAAGAGAGAGAGTTTTGTTTTGTTGAGCACTTTTAGTCCTGTAACATGATCATGTCAATGGTTGGCCCCTCCCTGCAGATCTTAGTTGTTGACCACTGAGAAGGCAATGTCCAAAAGTTGAGTCTATGGGGTATTACTGAAAGTTCTTGAACAAGTATAGTAATTTGGGTTAATGAGTTCTAAAAAAGAAAACCAGAACAGTAACTTAGACATTTCATCTTGAGATCATCAACCCAAGATGGCTACAAAGCAACAGAGGTACTTTTAACTTATGGTAAAGTAAGCTCCATTTCATGATAAATGAACCCATCTTCTACAAGGCATAAGACTCTGTAGGGACCATGTATCTCACTGGTTCAATGTGGACAGTTACCCACTTTCTATAAAATTAAAGAAAGAAAATGACACCGAGTTATGTCAACATGAGGATGAGACAGAACATGTGACCTAGCATGTGACTTAGCCTTCATCTTGATTAGTGATATCATCAAGGTAGTTTTGTCTGCCAAAGTCTAGCTTTGACATGTCAGTATTTGAAGGAGAATATGTGATGGCTGCAGAACACACAGACACAGGAATCTTCTCTTTAGGTCAAATAGGCTCTTATTTGGGGGGAAAATTCATACATTTTTACACACATACACAGATACACACACACACACACACACACATACACTTGGTGGATGAATTAAGGCTCCAATAACTTTACATACATAGATACATACATACATACATACACATTTGGTGGATGAGGCAGAGCTCCAACAACTTTATTTATTTCCCACAGCTTATATATCTCAGCAAAATCTTTCAAGTAATATAAAAATTATAATGTGGTTGCATTGTAGTTTTTAAGTGAATGATTACAGTGAGTTTCCCAATACTCTTACATGAGTAAACATTTTATGTATTACAGGTGAAAAAACACATTATTTCCAGTAACCCACATACATTCATGTCTAAATTAACAAAGTATAAGCAAGCAAGATATTTTTCTCGGCCATTTTCTCTTACTGCCAGGCTGCAGTTTGTGGTTATAAAGGAAGGGTCAATCATTTTATTATTTATAAAAAGTAATCTTATTTTTAAAAATCTTAAAGGAATCTCAAATCTAAAATTTTATATAAAAAATAGTCATTTCTACTTTAAATCCTCAAAGCACATACCTACTAACAATGTTTTTATTAAATCATAACAATGCTTGAAAAAGATAGATCACTATTATTGTAAGTGCCAATGACACTGCCCAGTAAGGGCCTGAAAACCCCTTTAGAGTTCTCATAAAACTCACAAATTATGAGGGATGTGATGACCTCCAGGGCAGCAAGTAGAGTGAACCTCCACAACAGCATGAAGTCCTCAGGGCTGTGCCTCTCTGAGGCATGCCCATTGTGCTTATGCTGAATGGTTGGGCCACAGTCCATGAGTTCTAAAGTTGTCTGGCTACTCCTCTCTCACGGCTCCCAACAGTTGACCATGTGAACTCACTACCATCTTTGTTAATGTACCGCATGGCATGAACTAAAATGGCAGCACACCCATTAAACTTCCTGGTACTGCTAGGCCTTCAGAGGGTTACCACCCTGAGAATTTCCTGGACCACATGACCCAGTCCTCTTCTCTCAGTTTTGTTTTGTCTTTTCTCCTTTCTTTTAGTTTTTTACCTTCTTGGATGGCTAATAGGATAGTGAAAATGGGAGGCCCAGAGAAAACTCTAGCATGGGTTGTATTGCCAGTGGTAAGTTTAGTACATTTTTGTATCAGACCTCAATGCTAGGTTTTGGGATTTTTGTCTGTTGATCGATTTTTTAAAATTTTAATTTTGATGCATTCTTTTACGTTATGTATTTCCTCACTTCTATAAGGAACTTAAGAGTTTTCCTAGACATGTGCCTCCAACCCCATCCACCTATTGAAGGGCGCTGACATGTTGAGACGGCTAGCTTTGGAAAGCTCATGTGAATTTGCAGCAGCCAAAGGAAAACTTGGAAAAATGCAGATCCCAACTGGGGGCTGAAGTATAGAGGTCTAGTAGCTAGACAGGCTGCTGCTGGTGGTAGAGTGCTATAACAGCTGGAGGTGAAGAGAAATCCGCCTGCCTTATCAGGAGGCTGGAGGGTGGCTAGGCTGGGTCTTAATGCCTATTCCTTCGGCCTAGCAACCCCAAGCCTGTTTTTCTCTAGCAAAGAGACTCTTTTACCCCGTGCCTGACTGTTTCTGTTTCCATCCCACCAAGCCCTTTGGACCCTGGGTATTGTCTTTAATATCCAGAGACAGTTACATGCACAGACAAGGAAAAAGAAGAAGCTGTGTGTCATCCTCTTCTAGGTTCCTTTAACCCCAGCATTATAGTTTTAACAGGGCTTCCTTAAATGAGTTTTCTGAACGTTGTAACCACAAATGTAGTCATGTTTTATTATGTATCTGCTTCTTATCCAAAAGCACAGCCATGGTAGATCACTCTATGTAGAAAATCTGCCTTATGCTTTCTATAAGGTTTATCTAGGAATTTACAAAGCCCCATGGCTTAACAGTATGTGCACAGGTATTTCTAATCTATTGAAATCGGCCTCCTTTATTAAACTGGTGTTGCACAGTGCTGTCTCTGAGCCAAAACAACTGCCATGGCCATTGCTTCCACTGTGCTTGCTTACAAAAGATCATCTTAGCTGGGATTCATGACTACTGATGTTACTTTATAGAAGGAGAGGTTGAGCAGAGTCATTTAAGCAGCCACTCTCCCTCTCCCTCCTCCTCCCCCTCTTCCTCCCCCTTCCCTTCCCTCTCCCTCTCCCCATCCCAGAAATGTGGCTGCTTTTAGACTTCTTTTGCTGGGCCCACCTGCCCTCCTGACCTCTAACCTGGAAAACACGTTTTCTCCTTCTCTTAACCTCTCTCTCCTCTCGGCACCTGCAAAGATCTCCAGACAGATGGTCCTGTTGGCTTTTTCTAGCCAAACTCCAATAAAATTATCTTTCAGATCCATTCTTGAGTTCATTTATTACAAGGCCACAAAATTGCAAAAGGAACCCTCTGCTCCCCAGTAACATTATGATGTCTTCTTAATGTTTAGAGGGTGTGTGAGAGATGAAAGAATCATAAAATTATCTGAAAACAAATAATGTTTTCATAGAAAAGATGGCTTGACTCCTCTTTAGGTTTCTTTTGCCTTCTTTGCCCTGTCTCTCTAATGCTTTCACGTGATATTTTAAATTCTAATGAGAATCGTCTAGAATACCTGCTCCTCCCTTAGCACACTTGAATTGATTTGTAGAAAAGTAATATGCTTGAAAAAAAAAAAAAAATGCAGGTGCTGTTTCAGGAGGCTCCAGGTCCAGGGGACCTTTGATAAAGAAGGAGTCAACAAAGCCACTCTTCAGACAAGACCACCTGCCACGGGTATTTCCCATTTGTTGGCTCCTAGTCTGCTGTGTTCTTTGAGCCCCTTTCCAAAGTAGAGAGTCGAGAAACTCACTCTCTTCTGTTTTCGCCAACGATGGGTGCCCCTCTCTACATGAAGCCTCTCTGTATGGCTCTCCTGGGCTTGCTAACAGTATAGGAGTCTCATGGCCTTTAGACTTCCCACGTGGTAGGTGGCCTTCCAAAGACAGGTGTTTCTACATTCGCATTTTCCAGACATGGCTTGAAATGGACAAAAATCAATATTCTATTTAATCTAATTATGGATTCATCCATAATTTATCCCAAACATGGTATTGTCTCTATCTGTATTAGATGCTTTTCACTGTGAACAAATACCCAATGAAGCAACCTAAGGGGTGGGGGTGGGGTGCATAGGTGGGGGTGGGGTGAGAAGGTGGGGGTGGGGTGGGAAGGTGGGGGTGGGGTGGGAAGGTGGGGGTGGGGTGGGAAGGTGGGGGTGGTGGTAGGGGAGTATTTCATTTGGACTTAGGGTTTGAAGGAATCTAGTCTATCCTGAAAGCAAAGGCGCAGTGAAGTTCAGGGCTACAGCAACTCATGTCTCAGGAGACCAGGTGTCAGAGGGTTTGGAGCTGAAGCAAGACTGAGTATAGCCTTTAGATACATCTCCCAGCGACCCTCATCGCCCGGCTAAGCCCTCCCTTCTAATGCTGGAGAGCAAATGTCCAAACACAGGAGCATGTGGGGAACACTTCAGGTCCAAACCATATTATCTACTTAACAACTCGAAAATTAAAGTCAAATGACCTTTTATGGGGAGAAAATTAATCTCACAGAACTGCCGTAACAAACGTTGCTGAATTAAAACAGGAAAATGTGGATTAGAAGTCCAAAATTAAGGTGCTACAGAAGCAGTCTCCCTGTAGGCTCTAAGGGCATCTCCTAGTTTTTTCCTAGCATTTGGGTTTTGCTGGTAACCTTGGTTCACTTGGCTTATTAAACATATGACCCCATTCTTTGCCTTTGACATCATGAGGTGTTATTTTTGTATGTTTAAATTTCCCTCTTTGTATAAACAAGGGCACTATTCATCCTGGTTTTAGGGTCTCTGGGAATCTAGGGTGACCTCATCTTAACTTCGCTATATCTACAGAGACTCCCATTTATGGGTACCAGTCTCTAGGGGTTGGAATGTTTCTTTTGGGTCATTTAGTTTAACTCTCAAAAGGCAAATTTATCAAAGGATTGATATAGTAATGAACACCAACTTCATTTAGAAGGTTCTAATGCACTATGTTCACAACATAAGAAAGAAGAGCCTAAGGGCAGATCTAGGAAGGCTAGATTTAAATATCAAGGGGTTCAGATGAAAAAAGAAAGAGAAGGTTAAAAAGAACTGGGTATAGCTTTCTAAGGAAATGAATTTTCTTCTCTTAGCTTTGCAAGAAAATCATATGGGAAAGGAAAAAAATGACTCTGTATTGAGCACTGAGAACGTGGCAGCCATTGGATGGAACACTGACCATATTGTCTCAGTGTTCCTCAAGTCCTAAGAAATAGGAAGTATCTTCATGTCTAGATAAGAAAGTTTGAACATAGGAGAGTTAAGTCACTGTTTAAAGGTTACTCAGCAAATAAAGGGCAGTGCCAAGAATAAAACCCAACCCATGTCTATTTTACAGAGAACCTGCCTTGTCATTTACAGAATAAACCTGAATGAAGTTAACAAATAAGTGTGGTATGCTTGCCATATGCTGGGCTTCTGACCCAAAGGCATACCTTCAAGGAAGGTACTTGTGGTGTGCATTTCCACCCAAAGCAAACAGCTTGAACAACGCATATCTCAGGAAACCAGGTGTCAGAGCATTTTTGGTTGAAAGTGGGACTGAGTTCAAGCCTCAGCTACATCTCCCAGTGACATGATGTGTTTGATGCCACTGGAAAATTTCAGGACCAGATAGCTAAGAGTGGTAATTCACTTAAATTTGCATGTTTCTGATGACTAGTGAAGTTGAGCATGTCCTTCTAATGGCATGTTTCCAATTTTATTTCCTTTCTCTCAATGGGCTTATATCTTTTGCCTATTTTTCTATCAGATGGCTTGATCTTTCTATAGCATTTTTATAGCATTTTAAGTATGATAGGGATCATTTTCTGTGTTACAAATATTCCCTCCCATTAAGTTGTTTTTCAGTTTGTTTCCTTTCTAGTGAGATGCTTAAATACTCCCCAAAGAAAATTAAACAGTTGTCCTCCAACCTTTTCTTGTGCTTGTATTTTTATATAAAACATAATATTATTATTAAATTGACAAAGATCTCGTGGCCATGCATTGGTTAGTTTGTCCTTTCTACATTAAACTCGGTATTTTACCTTCGTTGTATCTTAAACTGCAATTTACATATGAATTTTATGTGAGACTTCTTTACTGGTTTATTAGCTATCCCTTTTTCAATACCAGGTTTAAAATAAAAGCTAGATCAAGAACTTATTATTTGCCATAAAATCTCTTCTTTTATAATATCTCCATTAGTTTTCAAATTTTATTTTCTATTATGCAATTTACTCTTCCTAAAAAATATCAGAATCTAGGCTGAAGTGTTGCACTTGCCCGATATATCCAAGGTGCTGGGTTGGATCCCTCCCCCCTCCCCCCCCCCCCCCCCCTCCCCAAAACAAATTAATAAATAAAAGAAAGGAAAGCAGAATCATCATGCTAAAATCAGTACATTGGCATTTACTATAGGAAGAATAACATTAACCTAATGGGATAACACACTTACATTAGTATTTATAAAATTGTTTCCCACCTATTTAAAGTTTTTGACACAGAGTGTGAATATTTTTCTTATTATTACTTCTTATTTATAGGAATTTTCCCCTGATATTTCATATTTATTGCTGCTGGGGGGAAAATAAACCACAAAGTGTTGGTTTTTACAAGTCTGTACCTTGGAAGCAGGTGGATCTCTTTGAGTTCCAGGCCAGCTTGATTTATAGAGTTCCAGGACAGCCAGAATTACACAGAGAAACCCTGCCTCAAAAACAAACAAGGCTTTTCCTTATTTGTTCCTGAAAGTCCTGTCTGATGTGATACGTTATGCTGATATCAGTTCTATTGTTTGTGTTGAATTCAGAGCACAGGACCTAGCCAGTCAGAATTCCAGCATGAAGGAGGAAGAGAGCTAGGCAGGTTATAGTTGCTGAGAAAGGGAGAGTCACTCTCCTTTGGCAGCATGGCTACTGGTATGTACCGACGGTCCAGCACATACCTCCACACTCATGTATACCCACGGCCCAGCACATACCTCCACACTCATGTATACCCATGGCCCAGCGCATGGCTCCACACTCATGTGTATATGGGAAGCACCGTCTAGACTTAGGGGTTTATTAATTTTATAAGGGAAGACATGAAGTTGGAAGGATAATGGTGGATGGAAATGATAAAACACATACATACGCATTATACAAATAATGTCAAATTTTCAACAAATAAGTAAAAAATTGTTTTTTAAAATTCCCGTTTGTAAAGTCAAATTCCCAGTTGACTTAGGTGATTGACTCTTAAACAGGGATGATAATCACTTAAGGAGTCTTAACCTCAATCTTTTTTCCTTTTACAAGTTCTTTCTTACATCTTAGAAATATAAAGATGTGAACTTTGGGCTTTATCTTATTAAAAAGTATACTGTGTGTTGGCAATTGTCTTCATATATTTTTCCTTGTCATCTTGCATCCATAGACAGAATTAACAAAATCTGTGGCCATTTTATTTACATATTTTAATACATATTTGAATACTATGCCTAATATAAAGATATGTGTGCATGTATGCATTCATGACATGTATATGAATAGTTATTCCTTTTACTACTAATCTTTTGAAAAACGGGTGTTACAGGGTCTTTATATTTGTCAAGCTGAAGTAATAGAACTTTAACATTTGAAACTAAGGAGGAAAGTATTCATTCTGAAGACCTGCTTAAAGACTTCAGTCATCGGATGATCCTAATGTGTCTCATTGTAGCACTTGGGAGGCAGAGGCAGACAGATCACTGTGAGTTCAAGGCCAGCCTGGTCTACAAAGTGAGTCTAGGACAGCCAAAGCTATAAAGAGAAACCCTGTCTTGGAAAAAAAAAATCTAACTTCTCTCTGGGCGTGGTGGCACACGCCTTTAATCCAAACACTCAAGAGGCACAGGCAGGGGGATCACTGTGAGTTTGAGGCCAGCCTGGTCTACAAAAGTGAGTCCAGGATAGCCAGGACTATTACACAAAGAAAACATGTCTCTGAAAAAAACCTAAACAAACAAACAACTGAAAAAAAAAAATCAAACCTCTCTTTTACACATATTTGGGAAAATAACTTACAAACGTAAACAAATGAGCCAAAAGTAAGGAGATTTTAAATGAGTGGAAACAGATATATCTGACTTCTACCCTGCTTTTTGGTTGTGTTCTGGACAGCAAAAAAGATCAGTGCATCTTAAAGCAATGACAATTTCTAAATGCCTTTTATAATAAGACAATTCTTCAACAAATAATTTATTTTAAAGACATAGAAGACATCTTACCCATTTTTACTTTATTAAATAACTTAAATAGGTACTTAAGATACTATATGCATGATTTCTATGTTTTCAGAAGCAGCTTCTTGGTTTTGGTTGGATTTAGTTTCTGTTTTAAAAATATTTTCTAAATTGTATAAAGAAAACTAATACAGAAAAAAAATCACTAAGAAAAGAACATATAAAAGTTATAAAAATGTTTTTGGTAAAAAAGGATTTAACCAAAACAAAGCTTAAGAGTAAAATTCTATTTGCATTACAGAAATTGGTTGCTAAAAGAAAAAAGAATCTTGCTGTTTTTACTATTTCTTGATTTTATTTTTGTAAATATGGAGAATATCAATTATGAAAAGAATTAAAGACATATGTACATATATCTTTAAAAGTTTTGCATACCTATATTGTTTATTCCCTACATGAACATTCTGAGTTCTGGTATTGTTTTCAGATTGATTGATTCAGGTGTAATTCATTTTCAAATGAGAGCCTATTAGTTTGTCTCCCCACCTCATAAATTTTTTTTTTCATAAAATCTTAATATTCGTGTGTGGCCTAATGCTTTGGACTTTACAGATTTTATTTTTAAATGCAAGACTTTTTAATAAAATAGTGTTTGTCATCAGTTTGGTACTAAACATTTACAATTACTGTGTAATTATAAACAAAACTATTTAAAGCTTTTCATATAATTATGTAGCAAAAAAAAAAAAAGCTAAGTTTGTTCACCATGATGGCATCTTAGAATTACACAAAACTATTACTAGGGCTCAACACATAAAATGGCTTTAATGTGTTTATTCTGAGGACAAATGTCTGGTTCTAGAGCATGTTTTGTACTAAAAATGCTTACACTGTTGGGGGAGGGGCATTGATGAGTGCGCAAGAGAAAGGGCCCAGGCCCAGGCGGCCAGCCCAGCCACTTCAGTTCACGGGTCTCAGTCTTTGTTTGGGTCAGGTCTCCAAGCTGATTTTTTCTTTCCTGACAAAAACTATAGGGAGAGTTTACTTTTTGCCAAATGTCAGAACAGGTACACATTTTTTAATGTAATGCTTTTTAAATAGCAAAATGTATAACATGAGAAGTACCCACACATAAAAACACTTGAGATCAAGGTTATCTTCAGTGACTATCATCTGCATATCTCTGTAAGTTTACGTGTGTCTTTTCCAATCCCTGTCATATTACCAACAGAGGCAATAAAAGCTTCAGTAAATTTGCCATGGCTAAAAAAAAAAAAAAAAAAAAGGATTTAAAAAAAAAAACCTACATGTTTACAAGATATGCTGTTGTTAAATTCTCAGAAAAAATTTAAACTTTTTGCTAGACACACTTAAAATGTAAATTTAAAAGATTAAAAAAAAATGGACTGGCCTACATATAAAGATATTTTCACATGATTTCCAGGCTTTTCCTCCACAAACTCTCTTTTCTACCTGAAATCTATGAGGATTGAAAAATATGGTATACCTTCAGTTAAGCCACATTCCTATTCAGTTTTGGTTTGAGTTTTTCGTTGTTTTCTTTCCCTGCTGGGATTGAACTCAGGGGTTCAGTCACACTAGGCAAGTTTTGATATCAGCCCCCAGATTGATTTCAGTTTTTAATCGTCATGAGCTTCAAAAATTGGACAAAACATTGCAAGTCATTTCTTGACATTCCAGGGGAAAAATGGTTTTGCAACATTACTTGATTATTAATTACATATCTTATGGAAAAAATTAATTACCTTAGCTTATGAGGAGAAGAAAACTCGTAACTGATGCATTTAATTGATAACATTTCAAATAAACAATATTTCTTAATTAATAACATTAAAACGTCTAAACATGAAAAATGAAAATTATACAGTGTTGCTTCAATTTGTGTTTCCGGTGCTGAGGATTGTTATTGCAATTGCAGAAAGGGACTGCCTGTCTTTTTAAAGTCCTGTAACAAAACCAACCTAACATAAGAGAGTTCATAGATATAAAAGGTGGCATGCCAAGAGCAGAGGATTTCTCTGAGTTCAAGGCCTGCCTAGTCTACAGAGTGAGCTCCAGGGCCCTGTCTTGAAAAAAGAAAGAAAGAAAGCAAAGGGGGTAAGGGGGAGGAAGGGAGGGAGTGAGGGAGGGAAGGAGAGAGTGAGAGAGAGAGAGAGAGAGAGAGAGAGAGAGAGAGAGAGAGAGAGAGGTGATAAAATATGCAAAAGAGAAGTTACAAAACATTTACTTGCATGAGAATACACTATACTCTCCTACCCTAAAGAGCTATACAAATTTATATGAACATCTCCAGAACCCAAGATAAACTTTACGTTGTTTAGGGGGAAAATGGAGATAGAAAAATTCAAAGTGAATGAAGTATCACAGTCATTTTAGGAAAAAAAAAAAAAAAATCACATCTCCTTAACTTCCCTTCTCTTTATCTTGATTCAAAGTTCTCAGGCAAGTAAGCACCAGAAACTGTTTGCCACAGAGTCAAAACAGAATTTGTTTTGTGAATTTGTCCTGCTGAAGAAAGACAAGAACCTAGCGCTGCACACCTTGTGTCTTCAAACATGCCCAGAACCCATCCACAGATGCCGGGCTAATGCGTGCTGAATTGAAACTTGATGGGAAACAGATAGCACAGCTCTCCTATTAGTTGTGTTTTCTGAGGGTAGCTTAACGATTAATCCATTTAGACTATGACATTCAAGGTCAGGAATGCTCCCTCTCACTCCATATTCCTGGAAGCACTTCCCAGCTTATTACACTCAGTGCTCTTTCTCTGGGTATGAGTCACAGACTAGTCATCAGAAGTACTGCAAAAATAAAAAAATAAAAAAGATTCTAGGGCCGAGGATGATAGCATGCTTGTTTCAGCGTGTACAAAGCCTGCGATCTATCCCTAGCATGACATAAAACGGGTGTATTGGTAATACATGCAATATCAGCTCTGAAGTTGAGGACAGTTTGTGATAGAGGAGACCTTGTTTTAGTGTGGGAGGCGGAAAGAGAGAGAGAATATCAGTCTGGGAAAATAAAAATAAAAATAAATAATATAATAAATAAATAAAAAACAACAAAAACCCAAGAGAATCAAATGCTGCTCTTAAAAGTTTTAAAAAGTTGGATGTCAGGAATAAGATTTCTTAACTGTTTTCTTAAAGACCAGTCATGTTTTGCGAAAAATGATGAACTTTTTTTTTTCCTCAAGTTCAAGAAAGACAAATGAACTAGATTTAAATTTTGACTAAAATTTTTATTAACTCAGCCTTCACTCAGCCGATCTCTGTGCAGATCAGGCACCGTTGTAGCTAGGTGATGCTGATTCAGTTAGATTCCGCACACTAGAAAACACAACTCGGAAAAGCCAGACACAACACCCCATAATAGACCTTTTGGCACACTAATTATTTAAACCTGGCTAATCTGAGTAATTTTGGACATAGCTCTGGAAAGCTAACTTTTGTACAAATAACTCTTTATCCAAAATACAATTTTTTTGCTCATGAAGATTTTTCTGGGAAGGAGAGCTGATGTCACATTACTTATCACCTGAGAGATGGGTTGTTTCCCCCAGTGCTAGGACTCAAATTCAAGGCCTCATGAATGCTAAGCATGTGATAGACTCCACCCCCCCCCCCCAAACTATCGTCTGCATAACAAGAAACTTCCATTCACAAAACAATTCCTCTCCTTGTGGATAACCTTGGGATGAACCTAAGTCAGGGTCTGTGAGAAACTTGGCCTGTGGTCCAATCACTCGAGCTCCAAGCCCGAGGCCTGTCCTTCAGTGTCACCTAGACTGTAGAAAAATGCACATCTGTGCAGTCCCAACGAAGACCTTCTCGGTGGATTTCAGGAGACTTGGGATATCTCAGCCCTGCACTTCCACATGGAGACACCATGGTATTCACATGACATCGACAATTCTCTCCAGACTGAATCTTCAAAGTACCCTGCAGCTTCCACTTCTTGTCTCCTTCAGAATTTGTCACAGGTTCTGTCCCTCCTGTTTGCCAGCTGGGTCACACACACTACCCCTGACACCAAGTGCTCAGCGTCTCATGCACTTAAGTGAACCGTTCTCTTGGAACATTCTGAAACTTTCTTTTAACATTGTGTGTGTGTGTGTGTGTGTGTGTGTGTGTGAGTGTGTGTGTGTGAGTGTGTGTGTGTGAGTGTGTGTGTGAGAGTGTGTGTGTGAGTGTGTGTGTGTGAGTGTGTGTGTGTGAGTGTGTGTGTGTGAGAGTGTGTGTGAGTGTGTGAGTGTGTGTGTGAGTGTGTGTGTGAGTGTGTGAGTGTGTGGGTGAGTGTGTGAGTGTGTGTGTGAGTGTGTGTGTGAGTGTGTGTGTGTGAGTGTGTGTGTGTGTGAGTGTGTACATTGTGGTTCTTTATCAGTGAGTGGATAGCAGAGGACAACTTACAGTAGTTGTTTTTCTTCTCCTATCATGTGGGTCCTACAAACTGAACACAGTTTTGGGGGAACCTGCAGCTGCTGAGCCATCTCACCAGCCTGAACATTCTTTTTTCATCCAAGACTTCAGCAAGTTAGTGAGGCTTTTAAGGAAAATAACTCGAAGTAACAGGAAAAACAAAAGCACACTAGGCAGGCCAGTGGCCCAGCTGTCCATGATAGAACTGCTCGTGCTCCCCAGGGCCTGGCTTACAACAGTGCACCTGTTCCCTTTGACCCAGCCATTACCAACTAGGCAAACCCAGCTTCTCTGTTAGCCACAGGCAGCTCTACTTACTGGGAACCCATCCTTTGTGAAGTCAATTCTATTTTTCTCAGTTTTCAGGCAGGAGAGAAGAGCCAGCGAGCAGTTCCCAGAGCACCAGCCTGTGGTCCTCGCAGAGCTAAGGGGAGGAGAAGCCAGGCCATCACAACAGACAGCGAATGCCAGAGCTAAGGGCAAGATGCAATCAGGGCCTCTGAAATTTAAGATGTCAAGAGGGGTTCTGCGTTGTAACCCTGAAGTATACACAAGGCCCTGTGGTGGATCTCCAGCGCTGTAAAAAGAAACCAAGTAAGATAAAATAAGATTTCAAGATGGAATACTGCCAAATTATTAGGACATGGTTACCGGAGGTGAGCCCTGGAGGTGAAACTGAAGCCAGGCCGTGATTTTCTAAAAGGAACATTTATTTGTATAGCTTGTGGTAATTTTTCAAAAATTTATTTGTATTCATTATCTAGACATCAAAAATAATATTAGTAAATCATCCAGTTACGTTTTGGTATATTTTTTATCAGATTCCTAACTGTATCTGACTGTAACACCAGTCGGCCATCTTCCTCTAAATAATTTGGGTTTGGTTGGCATTAATGGCATTAATTTTTCTCTTACTAAGCTGATTGCAGTCTGCTTCAGAGTGGACTATTGTTGTTAATACTTTGGTAAATGCCAATTGATCTTCTCTGTGGGTCACACTATTTCAAACTGAGGAAGCACCCTCCCCGTGGGACACAAGGAACTGGGTAAGGTCCCAGCAGACTCTCTAGGTTATGGATATTAGATTGCTTCTAAATATTTTTTAATTTATTTATTTATTATGTATACAGTGTTTTGCCTGCATGTACACATGCAGAGCAGAAGACCTCATTATAGGTGGTTGTGACCCACCATGTGGTTGCTGGGAATTGAACTCAGGACCTTTGGAAGAGTAGCCAGTGTTCTTAACCTCTGAGCCATTTCTCCAGCCTTCCTTCTTTTTTCTTTTTTCTTTTCTTTTCTTTTCTTTCTTTCTTTCTTTCTTTTTTTTTTTTTTTTTTTTTTTTTTTTTTTTAAGATTTGTCTATTTATTATGTATACAGAGCACATCAGATCACATTATAGGTGGTTGTGAGCCACCATGTGGTTGCTGAGAATTGAACTCAGGACCTCTGGAAGAGCAGTTGGTGCCCATAACCACTGAGCTATCTCTCCAGCCCTGCTTCTAAGTATTTTGACACAAAAATATATAGATATTTCAGATCAGATATGTCCACTAGTGCTATCATCTGTCCTTGCAGCTATGAGAACCCTTGTCATTTTTTATTGTTTGTGGTGCTTGAGCTCAAACCCAGGGCCTCACGCATACTAAGCTCCATTCCAGCCCTTCATTGTGACATCTCTGTGTCACCTCTCATGGCCCAGGACTCTCCAGGAATCTGATCTGCATGGTCCCTCTCACAGTTTTTAATGTGACTTCCTTTATCATTCTTTACTATTTAGTCTGGCTAATTTCAGGGTGCTATAACCAATTTTTAGTAGTTTGTGGGGGTGGGGGGACGGGCTAAATTATGTAAATTAGCAGCCAATTGTAAAAAGTAATTACATGAAAGTCCAAACAAAGAAAAAGCACACATAAAATGAAACAGAGTGGCTGACTCCAGGAAGGGCCAGGATGGGGCACAGTGATAGCATTAATAGGTCTTCTAATAAGCCCTATGCTCTAACAGTTCATCACAGTGTTCTTCCTGAAAGCCCAAATGGGACCTTTCTCTCTTTGTTCTGGGACATGCACAACTGATGAGACCTTGGATATGACTAGGGAGGGCACAAGCCCTTGACACACAGAAATGAGCACTCCTGAACATGAGGAGCTCCCCACGCGCACCTCTGTTCTCATTATGATGTCCAGCTGCCATGAAACTTGCCATCCTCGGGTCCCGGCTTTCCAAGCTCAGGGATTACAGAAACATGCCCAGATTAAATGTTCATATTAAAACTTTGATCATCTGTGGTCATAAGGTGGGGGAAGAAGTCCCCTTCTGTCAGAGATCTGGGGGAGGGGAATAGTGTGGAAGAGGGAGGAACGGTAAGAATGGGAAGATACAAGCGAGGGGGTAACAATTTAGATATAATCCGAATAAATTATAATAAATTAAAATTAGAAAATAAACATTGATCATCATCCACACAAGTGTTCTTCACTGTCCCTGACAGTTTGCTTAATGTATGGGAAAACTCAGTTATTTTTTGGGTTCCACATCCACAGACTCAGCTAACAAAAACCACAAAATATTTGAGAGAAGAAATGCATTTTTAACGAACATACAGCACAATGCATTTACAACTACTTACTAGTATACTTTGTATCTTGCACTATTGTTTATTATATCAGGCACTGTAAGTGATCTTAACAGGAAGATGTGCTTGGGCTCTGTCAGTAAGGCGCCATTTCACACAGGGACTTGAGTATCTTTGGGTTCTGGTTTCTGCAGGATCCTGGATCCAACTCCCTCCCCCACCTCCACTGATACTAAGGGCTTATTATTCTATTACTGTCATGAGGTGAAAAGTTTGGGGAGTCTTGGTATACTTTGGTTAATCTGTTCAAATCCTTTTTTATCTAAAGTGCACACATTGGTTATCTTCAGCTTAGATATTTATAAGTTTGGTGATCGTTTTTGCCTAAGGAACCCTTAGCTGCCACGATCTGGCACAGTGTGCTATAACAGGGCTGACAGAAGCCCCTTCTTGGTGTGTTTCACTTAGCTGCTTCTCCACCCCTCCTCTGGGCCTGAGGATAAGGGCTCTACTTTGCAAGGACCCGTGCCTCTTGCCAACATCCTTCCCCGCGTGGTGCACACTTGTCATTCTCTGCCAGGAGTGGTAGAAAATAAACTCCCTCTTTTGGCTAGGAATCTTCTTTTTCCTCCTGCTGGGTCTCTAGAGGGAAGGCAGGGCAATAAACTTACTTGTGCACTTACCACAGCTACAAGGTTGGGTCTTCCATCTGTACAAAGAACCATTTCTCTCGCGGTGATGATGACACATTTGACTCATCTGGGGAACTTTAGAAGTACACCAGTGCCTGGGCTGGGCCAGATAAATGGATGTGGACGCACTGGGCTTCTCTGAGCACAGTAAGTGTCCTATGCAGCTGAAATTGAGCTCTGTTACACTCAGCTGTTTTTGCAACTGGAAAATTAGTTGTTGATTCAGCAATACAATGAGCAACTTAGAAAATATTTAAATCTTCTTGTCACTGGCATAACATTATCCTTTATAATCCTAATAAAAAAATGCCAAAAAAAATTTTTTTTTCTTCTGGCTTACCAAGTCTTTATTATTCTCCCCTCCTGATCCCTCAATCTTCCATGGCCTTCAGGGAAATGAAATGGCTGCATGTTTGCTGCATCTTACAAGACAGGCACGGTGAATATGACCAATCCGTACTCAGACCTCAGCAGTGCCAGAGCCGGAAACTCATTCCTTCCCATTTAGCACTTCTCATCACTTCACTTCGTGAATGATGATGGGCTGCCAATTAGGTGCAAGGAAAGACCATACTCTTGCATATAGTGGTCATAAAAGATGCTTGGGGCACTGCTTTGATACTCAAGATGTCTATAGTCCAGTTTTCTTGAACTGACTAAACCCAAGAAAGTATGTAGTACCTTGAGTTTTACACTTCAGGATGGTGGGGCCACATTAGGAAAGGTCTTAGGGCTAAAGGCATAGGTCAGTAAAACAGCAATTGCCTTGTGTGTGCAGAGCTCTCCTTCCATCTGGAGCACCAAACAAATGGAAATCTTAAATGCTGGTGCCTTGAGCAGGTGGTATGGTGGTACAGCAAGGCCATGTGTTGGATTGTTTGCCATCTGGATGAGGGTAAATTATGGCAGGTAAAGATAATTCTGGTTAATTCAGGGAATCCCAGTAGAAGACCACTTCATACTTATTAACAAGAGCCTGACAAAACTATTTGTGGAAAGAAATAAGAACAATGGTTACTTTGGGTGGAGAAATCAAAGATGAGCACAGTTTGGGACAATGGTAATATATTCTTGCCTTTAATATTTTTATTCATATTTCAATGGTCCTAGGGATCAATTCCAGGGCCATACACATGCAGAACACATGTTTTACCTCTGTGCCCTACCACCAGCACCAAGTACCTTGATAAGGATTTGGAGCCACAGAGCTTGTCTGTAAATATCGATGAATATATATGTAAGATTTGCATTATATTATGTGTAAATTTAACATAATGGAGACACTACACAAACAAGTACAGAACTCAGTTAAAGACCTGTATTTTGAAGCATTGAGAAGGAGATGCATCAAAGTCTACTTTGAAACATATTAAAAGTGAGGCTGGACAGAGAGGGGACTTCAGGACTTCACTCAATGGGTGAAACATTTGCAGCGTGAGTATTAGGACTGGACTTTTGGTCCCTAGCACATATGCAAATACCAGGTGGGCATGGGCAACACTTATAGTCCTAACACTCGGGAGATAGAGACAGCAGATCCCCAGAGCAAGCTGGTTAGTTAGATTCAAACTGATGAACTCTCCATGAAAGAGCCTGACTCAGCATATATGGTGGAAGGGGATTGAGGAAGACACATGACATGTGGCCTTCATACACAGACATACCAATGAACACATACAGATACATGTGAGCATGTATATACACACACATATGCAATACACCATAAACCCAAAATGCATGCGATAAAGAAGAAAGAGAGAGAGAGAAAGGAGAGAGAGAGAGAGAGAGAGAGAGAGAGAGAGAGGAGAGAGAGAGAGAGAGAGAGAGAGAGAGAGAGAGAGAGAGAGAGAGAGAGAGAGAGAGGCAGGGGTAGGGGTGTGATCATAGTAGAATCCAGGTACTGAGTATGCTTGCAATGTTGGCTCTCAAATTCTTCTAACTTTGCTATATGACTTTTTAAAAACTGTGAGACAAAGGGTCACAAGCAGAGGATGAGGCCAGTAGCATTTTACAGCTTGAGTTGGTAGCAGAATCACATAAGGAATATGGGTATAGCTATATTCAGGGTATAGCTAAATTCAGGGAAGGAGGGACCCAGGGCAGTGGAAGCTACTGTGAGCTCCAGTGACCAGACCACCAGGAAAAGACATGCAGGTGCCACTCTGAGTCACACGAAGCACTAGATGCTCCCACAGCTGTTTCATGTAGCTTCTCATCCTCATGCTAACTGTGCATGGGATATATTATCAGATACATGTACAAGGGAGGAGTCAGCCTGCTTACGCAGTAAAAGGATTAAGGAAGTCAAGTAAGGTTAGAGAAGAAAAACTATGTGTCTTATTTTGAGGTGAAAGTACATGAAGATAACTGTGTCTAAATTTCCTGTATTTAAGGTACAAAGTACAGTGTTTCGATGGACTCCGTGAACGCTTGCTACATGCAAGCAAACCAACTCATCCTTTAAAGAATTACCTATTATTAATTATAAGTAATTTACAATTACTCCTCCATGTGGAAGCCAGAGGACATCTATGGAGTCCATTCTTTCCATCTTTCTATGGGTCCCAGGCATTGAGCTTTGGTCACTAGGCTTGCAGAGCAAGTGTCTTTACCCACTGAGCCATTTCACTAGCCCTGACATGCCCTTCTGCTGCCGTCGTTTCCTACTCATACCCTCGAGTCTGTAGAGCAAGTACCTGAGATCTGCTCTCTTAGCAGTTTCCAGAGTAGGATACAGTGCGGGATTGCTCTCTGTATTGACTGGGCTGTGTGTCAGGGCACCAGGTTGACTTAGCATGCATAGCTGCAGCTCTGTGCCCTTACAGCCACACCTTCCCGTTCCCTCAAGCTCTGCCTCTGGTGAGCACCACTCAACCTTCTGTTCACAGGTATTCTATTTATGACTTGGGACGATCACAGCTCTTGGGATTAGACTATGTGAGTCCTGGGAATTTTAACTTGATTTGTATCTCCTGATGACTTGTGAAGGTGAACATCCTTTTTATGTGTCTCTGATATATGTGTATTTTTTTCCTCTTCCCATCTCTTCCTCCTCCTCCTCCTCTTCCTCCTCCTCCTCCTTCTCTTCTTCTTCTTCTTCTTCTTCTTCTTCTTCTTCTTCTTCTTCTTCTTCTTCTTCTTCTTCTTCTTCTTCTGGGTCTCACTATGTATCCATGACCTGGAACTGGCTATGTAGACCAGGCTGGCCTCAAACTCATAGAGATCCACCTGCCCTCCACTTGTTTCCACCTGCTTCTGCCTCTCAACTTACTTCTGACTCTCTAGGCCATCTCCCATGTCTATTTTTATGCCTGTTCCATACTGTATTTGGAATTTTTATAGTCTTTTATGAATTTTAGGGCTTCCCCCACTTTGTAAAAAAATATACTACACTGAGGAAATGCCAAATGCTGCTTCTTTATAAAACTAAGAACCATGAAACAATTGGTGACTCCCCAGCTCAACTCCTGAAAGGCCAGTGACCAAATGAGTGTTTCTAACACAGAAGACTATACAGCACACACCAGCATACAAGAAGCAGCATGACTGGATCAATTGGCTCTGGAAGAATGGTTTATAGTTTAGAAATAGTACTGTATGCTGAACATATATATTTACCATGCATAGATATACACATACATATAACTGTAAATCATTTCTACTTTTTAAAAGCTCTCTATGGTATCTGTCTTCATTTCCTGTATTACAAGGACATTGCCCATTCACCCAGCTCCTCCTGTCATTTTGATGGGGGATATAAATCTGTAGATTGCTTTGGGCAGCATTTTAGCAATAATTTTTCCAATTCATGAAGGTGGCATATTTTTCTGTTTATTCCTGTCTCATTTTTTTCAAATGCTGCCTCATTTTCAATGTTCAGCCTCTTCACTGCCCTAGCTACACTCATTTCTGAGCATTGCTTGCCATTTCCAGCCACCATAAAGTTGTTTCTTGACTTCTTTCCAGATGGTTTATTATTGGCTAAAAGCAGTGCCGTTGAGCTTTGTGTGTTGGTTTTGTATTCTTCAACCTCAGTGAATTTGTCTGCTGGTTCTAACATCCATTTTTATGGAGTCTTTAGGTTTTATTTTATTTTATTTTTTTCAAGACAGGTTTTCTCTGTGTAGCCTTGGCTGTTGTGGACTCACTTTGTAGACCAGACTGGCCTCAAACTCACAGAGATCCACCTGCCTTTGCCTCCCAAGTGCTGGGATCAAAGGCATGCACCACGATGCACAGATTTAGGTTTTATTTTTAACAGATAAGATAATGTCAGTTGTAAATGGAACATTTTAACTTTTTTCCTTCTCTTTGGCTACCATGAATCCACCCTCCCCACCTTGCTTTGGCTGGTATATCCACTACTATATTGAATGGAAATAACAAGACTAGTGTTGAGAGGAAAGGATGTTGGGTTTTCCCCATTGAACATAATGTTATCTGTGGTCTTTTCATAAATATCTTTCATTATGTTTGGGAAATTGTTTTTATGTCTATTGTATTAGTACCATTTGTTTTGCACAAATATTTAACTTATCTGATGCTTTCTGCCCCTGGTGAGAAATCCCATGGCTTCCATCTTTCTTTCTGTCTTGGTGCTTCACAACGATGGATTTGCTTAGGAAGAATCATGTTGCATTTCAGGGGCAGGTTGCCCTTGGTCACAGTGCTTCATCTTCTTGATGGAGAGTTGAAGTCAGTTTGGTAGTATTTTAATGAAGATTTTTTTTTTTTTTTTTTTTTTTTTTTTTTTTTTTGTGAGATGTATACATTCAGCAGGAGACTGGGGATGTGTAGCTTTTTGAAAACACAAGGATAAGGCTAGAGAGACAGGGTTAGTGATCAGGTAGGCTTGGGGACTGAGAGATGGGAAATCTGAGGACTTGGAGGAATGACAACAGGACTGAGGTAGACAAATGCAACTCTGAAAAGAAGACCTTGAAGGCACAGAAACAGGATGGTGGATTATACCCACAGCTGGAATAGGAGGAAAGGGCCACTAGAGTGTTTACAGAGGCCAGAGCTTGCTCTAGCGCTCCCTAGGGATGGGAATAGAACCAACTCCCACTGGCAGTTCCAAGCCTGGGCTCCGTAGGGCTTGTCAGCAGTTCCCGCTCCTGAGTGTCCTGATCCCAGAGGTGGTCTGCTAGCATCAAGCAGTTCTGCTGCAGCTGCCCTCCTTCGTTTGTGTTTACTTCTTTAGATCTTCTTCCCAACAGCTTGGGTCCTGTCTGGGCTGATTTCCAGCACAATAGACAGCACAGATCTTGACTAGCAATTTGTGAAACTCTATGCATTACCCACTTCGTGGTTGTAGACCGCAGAGGTGGAGACCGTCTGTGACTCTCACTAGAAGAACTGAACAGCGTTGGGATCATGGCAGCGATCCCTGCTGTTCTCTCATGCATGGCAGTGTTTCAACTCACCATTCAGCCAGTTGGCTAAATACAGCCACATTTTTACTGTATCCCTAGATAGTGGTTTTGGTTTTTTTCATTCATATGTGGTTTGAGAAATAGAAGAAGTGGTGGGTAGACTAGAATAAGCTGAACTATTGTCAGAGGCTGGAGGAAGTAATTTGGGAAAAAAAGAAACCGACCCTGCTTCTTTGGGGGAAGGCAGAGGGATTGAACTATTCTAAGAACTTTGAAGAGAAGGACTGCAGAGATGGCTCAGAGGTGAACAGCACTGGCTGTGCTTCCAGAGGACCCAGGTTCAATTCCCAGCACCCACACGACACAGCTCACAACCATCTGTAACTCCAGTTCCAGGAGACACTAAGAACTCTTCTTGCCTCCATAGACACCAGGCTTGCAAGTGGTACACAAGCATACATGCAGGCGGAAAACTATATGTATTATAAACGGAACAAAACAAAACCTTAAAGATGGCCTCTTTCCATTGCCTACCTAATTAGTAAACACTGTGATATAAATATTCATGAAGTTTGCAGCCCACTATTAGCAGTCTGACAAGGGAATAAGTCACATAGAAATGATTTTAAAATAAGTTATTCAATGAAAAGGAGTATTGAGCATTTCAGAAGCATTGTGTTGGTGGTGCCAACATGGTAGTTGCCAAGACAGAAAAAACCCACTGGTGGTAAGGAATTAAAAATAACTAACATAGCACTGTATACTGTTGACTAAGTCTGAGTATGAAATGGAAACGGTGATAGAATAATAGATGCCAGATAGGGAAAACATCAAGGTAGCATTCAGTATATGAAGGCAGGAAAATTACAAACAAAACAAAACAAACGAACAAACCCCCAAACTACAACATTAAGAGCTCTTGGTTTAAGAGCTTAAAGTAAGAAATCCTGATAGAGCTTGTCACATGCCAATCATCACCTGGACACTGAGGATGTCAACACTCATAACAATACACTCTTCACTTTCAAGTATCTTGGACTCTATTTGGAAGAATATATACATTAGCCTATATTATAACAGACTATAGTAAAATAGCAGCATCGATATATAGAAGAAGAAGCAGTGCTGGAGAGACTCTCCGTAGCTAAGAGTGCATGCTGTTCTTCCAGAGGACTGGAATTCAGCTCCAGCACCCAAGTCTGGCTGTTCACAATTGCCTGTCACTCCACCCCTAGGGGATCTAACATCTACTTCTGGGGGCACACACATGCAAATCATACATATATTTTACAAGGGAAAAAAGTCTTGGGGCTTTGACAAAAGCATCATAGAGGAAAGATAGTTACGATGAGCCCTAATGGGCAGTGATAATCTTGTAACAGGGTCCCAGACCCTGTTACATGGAGTCAGCACAACTGACTCCATGATGGAAGTACCACTCAAGCCATAAAACTCAGCACCTCAACAGCAACACCTGCCAAAACAAAAACATAGACCTAACCCATCAAAGTCCATAGTTCTCGCAAAGTCTCTAAATGTACTAACCTTGCTTTCTGGCTTCTGTAGTTCTGCTTCTGGCTAACTGTTCTTGTTAACTGAAATATGTCAATCCAGAATATGGTTTTTGTGCTTAAAAATCTCACCATGAGAAAGGCTCAGGGCTACACTGGGACCCTTAACACCCATGTAATCACTGGGCAGCTAATAAATAATGCCTTCCTATTGGCTTAAACCTGTGTCCAGTCTTCTCTGGTAGTTAGTCTATAACAACGTGAGAAGGGGAGAAAGGGAAAAGGGTTTCTAACAAGATACACAACATGCTAACATAGGTACAGGAAGGGATTCTGCAGACAGAAGTAATATGGTTCCAAATAGAAGCATGGGAATAGCACAGTATTCCAGGGAAACAAAAGAGAATCACATGAGAGCAAATGTACAAGAGCTCATCAGTTTGAGGACTAATGGCCAACTATAGGCTGAATGAAGCCATATCAGGATACATTTATATTATTACACATGAATAAAATAAACTACATACAGCAGGGAGAACCATGAATCATACAAAAGCAGAAAGAGTCAAATGGTATATACTCACTTATAACTAGACATTAGCCCAAGGGGCATGTCCCATGAAAATCTTCACTTACCAGGAAAGTGGGTCAGAGGGGAGGACATCCTATTGGGACTTTAGGTGAGAGAAGCATGGGAGAATGGGGAGATAGAAGGATCCAGAGGGTCCTAGAAACCTACAAGAAGAACATTATGATGGGCGGGTCTGGGCCAGGCTCAAACTATGACACCAGCCAAGGACAATAAGGGAAGTAATCTTTGAACCCCTACCTAGATCTAGCCAATGGACAGGACATTCTCCATCATTGAGTGGAGAGTGGGGACTGACTTTCACATGAACTCTCGTACCCCATTTTGACCTTGTCCCCTTGATGGGGTGGCCTGGTGGCACTCAGAGGAAGGACAGCAGGCTACCAAGAAGAGACTTGATACTGTATGAGCATATACAGGGGGAGGAGGTCCCCCTCAGTCACAGTCATAGGGGAGGGGAGTAGGAAGAAAGCAGGAGGGAGGGAGGAATGGGAGGATACAAGGGATGGGATAACAATTGAGATGTAATATGAATAAATTAATAAAAAAATAATAATCTTGTACATGTTTGTAAATAAAGTAAGAACCTTTAAAAAAATAATTTTTAAATCCCAAGCTGATCTGATTAATGTTAAGATATACCTTCTTCTCTTTGTTCATATCCCATTTTTAATTTTTTTTTTAATTTTCTTGAAATCACTCCAGAGAATTCACACTGCATTCCCTAAGATGAAGTCTTCATTGCTAAAATCTCAAAGAGTATGTCTCACCTTGTAAAGCACAGAATTGAGTTTATGATGCTTGTTTCATATGTTAAATCATATTAAATGATATGGGTAGCTTCTCCAATAGCAATGACATTTAATTTTTTACATACTGTATTAGTATATGTGTTGGTTCACAATCAGATCCACTAGCCTGCCTCTAGGTTGTTTAGCAACCGCTGACATCATCACCCACTGCCAAGGGTGTGCCAGATGCCCATTAGCTGGGCAGCAGATATAAAAAGGCCAACCTACCACCCTTCTCTCTCTCTCTCTCTCTCTCTCTCTCTCTCTCTCTCTCTCTCTCTCTCTGCCTGTCCCTCTGTCTATCTCTCTAACTTTCTCAGTTTCTCTCCTTTCTGGGACACCCTTTCTCTCTTCCCCCTCCCTCTTTTATAATAAACTTCTTCCTAATATTAAATATGTTGTGCTGGATTTCCTAATGATAATAATAAGTATATGATGTTAATGTAATTATTAGTTGATTATCTCAGCTATTTTGTTACAAAGATGGAGTACTTACTAGTACAAAGGGGGCAAGAATTTCTGGAACTTCAGTGAAAAAGTCATAAACTGCTAACTCAAAGTCAAGCTGAGTGAGAATCAGTTGTCTGCAACTACATGAGCTTACACAAGTAATAATTTCTTATGACTTTGCCTTGAAACGTTGGTGTCTCTTTAATGTTTTGTTCTCCAATCTCTTTTTTTATTGAGCTATTTAATTCTATTTAGCCCAGGCTGGCCTCTAACTTGCAATCTTTCTGATTGCTTCCTGAGTGCTGAGATTACAGGTTTACAACGTATTCCTGGCCAAACCAGGTCACATTTAACGGAACTGGTTGTAATTGGAGTTTTATGGTAAATTCTGGCAGCCTCCTCCGCAGGCTGGGATTAGCCACCCATACCAATTTGGTAATTAAGGTGAGATGGTGAAGAGCTGAGAGAGACGCTTCTAACAACACACACAGAAGAGACAAAGGGGTCTTGTGACCCCAAGTTTATCCTCAGGAAGCTGACAAGAACTGTAAGCTTAGAGGGGGAAAAATGGGGCAAGGTGAGAAGAGTACATAATTAAGCAGTCCTGGTCAAGGTGCACTAATTGTCTTGGCTCTGGTTCCGCTAGGTGGTCTGGGGAAATCCTTATTGCTCTCAAGGAAGGAGTCAGTCTGGTTCTTAGAACACCGTGAGCCCAGGGTGCAAGCCTCACCCTCATGGACGCTTGTCCTCACATGGGAGTGGAGTTCTGTCCTACAAGGCTCTGCTCTTCCTGGAATCCAAGGTGACTACAGCAGGCTTAGGACTGTGGCCTCCTTTTGTCTCCAGCTGTAAGGAGGATGAGCTAAGTTAGGTAGCCACACATTCTGAGCGGTGAGCATGTTTGGCAAAGGCAGTTTCTAAGTGTCTGTGTCATGGTTACCTTTGGTAGGACTGAGGGTCATCCACAACTATAAACAGTAAAATGACACTTTAGCAGAGACCTGTAGAGACCCTCTCACTAGACTCTAGTACTGTTCAATGTAGGGGGTTGGGGTTGTTGTCTGCTAGAAGGTGGACCAAATCTTGCTTGAATTTCAATTTCCAGTATCTGGCTACAACTCTCAAGTCTTTCTCTTCCCTTCCTTTCTCTTTATCACTGAAAACTCAAACTACCCCTTTTCTGAAGTCCCACAAGCCAGCGATAAAAAGTGCGATATAACCCTGAGCAGTTCTGCTGGGACAGCTGCCGCGCCTGCTGCCCATGAGCCCCTCAGGCAGTTCACTGCAGGCCAGTACCGTCACCAGAGAAATAGTAGACTACTGCCATGGTCGCTCTGCCGCCTGAGGCACGCACTGGCTGCCCTGTGGACTGCACGCCGGGATTTAAAACACTAATCTTTGCTTTTCTTTTTGAGTTCCTGTAAATCTCTGTCATTAAGTGCTTACCCACATCTGTAATCCAGCTATCTTGTGTTTTTTGTCTCCTTGGCTGACTTGGCTCAGCGGTCTCAGTAAGTTCTGTGTGGGTTTAATAGAGAAAGAACCAAAGTGTTATTGGTGCTGGCAAAAACTGGGTTGTTTTGCAAGAAGGAGATTGGGTTTAGCCTCTGGGTATTTTGGGGGGAAAGGATTCTTTCTTCAGAAGGTCAGTAGGGGTTACCAGTATTAAAGAGCCAACTCAAATCTAGAAGTAGGAAAATCTGTAGCCTAAAGATTTAGCTATGGATTTCTTGTCATCTGAATGACAATGGCCTCCCAACTGCTTTCTAAGTGTCCTATGCATTTGGAGCTCTTCCCTCAACGCCCCCCCCCCAACCCCGCTCACCCTCTCCACCCTCTCCCCCCCCCTACCCAGTCCTCAGTCCCATTTTCTTGTTAGTCTTGCTTATCAACTTGGTAGGGGTAAGTGCTTTCCAATACTTCTAAAATCTGTTGTGTGCCTGTAGGGGCATTTTCTAGGGAAGATTGATATGATAATCATGAAAGAAAACACCTTTTCCTGTCTGGATTTCTGGTCACTCATCTCAAAACCTGGAACCCAACAGGTGCTCACTAAATGCCACTTAAGGGACTCAGTGAACACCAACTAATCAGGTTTTATAATCTTTTCCATGGCAAGCCTCAGAACTGGCTTAAAAATTTCTTGAGAGGCAAAGCACGGGAGAAAATGCAAAACAAAACAAACAAACCCACAAAAAAACCCAAACAACTCCACCCCCAACAAACAAATGACAGAAACATTATTTTTATCAGGACAAAGTTGAATACTTCCTATATTTTAGCCTGAACAAGTTGATTTTATATCTTTAGATATGCATATGTTGCTGTTCCTGCCTCCCACATTGCTCCCCAAAGGATCAGGTCATTGGAGGAACTCTTTAACATTTTAGGTTAGAAAGGTCAGGGGTCAGTGGGTTAATGGACAATATATATATTAAAAGGATAAAGAGACAAATTTGACTTACACATCACATAAATAGCGTGAGAACGTCTTGCTAAAGAGAGTGTGTGTGGGGAGGGGTGAATTTTAACCAGAAAGCGTGGAAAGTGCTATTTGGCTTTTTTCTTTTTTTAAAACGCTAATTGCATGGACAATCTTTCATGGTGGCTGATTTCACAGGGAATTTCCTCCAAATGGGGTGAATAGAGGCAGTGTTTCTCAGAAAAGCAGAGCTCAGATAAGATTCTTTCTGAATTTTTTGTGGCTCTATATATTTTCACCTTTAGATAATTTTTGTAGTAAGTGTGAATATCTAAATGTTTGGGGGAGGGGAAGTATGCCTTAGATCGTAGAGACCTTCAAACTGAAGGTTTTAAAGAAACAATGTGATTTAATAACTGTCTAACAATACAAAACAAAGCAGCCACTGGCAGCTAAAGGAAGCTGATGTGGGAGATCCCTTGAGCCTGAGATTCAGAGACCAGCCTGGGAAACCCACTGAGACCTTGGTTCCTAAAAACATAATAAGATAAATTCTTCAGAAATAAGACATGATGTTCTACCTCTCAAATGCTTTTTATTCAAATGAAAATTTTCATAAGCTACTTATCCCATCTTCTCCTAGAATATTGAGATGTGCATTCCAAAATGGATTGGAATGTTCCTTCCTTCCTTCCTTCCTTCCTTCCTTCCTTCCTTCCTTCCTTCCTTCCCCTTCCTCTTCTCTTCCCTCCCCTTCCTTCTTTCCTTCCTGCTCACCTTTTTATGCCTTATATCCTACCCATCACCAGGTTCTTGAGGTTGATAGCAGAGAAGCAGTCCTGGCTCAAGGGCCAGAATGTCCATCACAAGCCAATTATCAGCCTGTTCTGAACACTGACTTCACTCTAAGCTCATCTGGGTGCACATTTAAAAAAAAAAAAAAAGAATTCTTTTTGTTATGTACTAATCTTAATACTTGTGAGATGGGTTATTGTTCCAAGGGCATTCAAAAAAGATTTTGCCTTCAGCTTTACTCTTTGAAAAGATTTATTGAGTGCTATAGAGTAGAGTGCCTTGGAAAAGTCTTATTACTGAAAGAGCCTCAGGGTTGAGTATTTCTTTTCCAAAAGAAAAAAAAAAAGCAAAGATGGTAAGGCTCCATAGAAAGCACACATGTCTTTGTACACAAGCAGCCTGGTTCTATCCCTCCTGCAGCATGGTATTCCCCGAAGCATCCATCCGATGGACACCTCAGAACAAATGCCATGTGTCTTTGGCCCTTGAAATGTTAGTTTTACTGTTTCCCCCTCTATGGCTCATGCCGGAGTTCTTTATTCCATATACCAGTTTTAGATCAGTTTTGAAGTTTTATGGGATAAGTCTTGCTTGCCATTTTCCACCCCAGAAGTTACTTTATTTGAATACCAGGGTGTGTTTCTGCTTGCATACTGGCAAAGACTATTGGAAAAATAAAAGTGTGAAATTCAATTTTATTGCTACCAGAAAATATTAGCCATAGGGTGGAAATGTGAGAAACCTCCCACTTTGCAAGAGGAAGCCAGGATATCACCCAACTTCCCAGTGAACTTTGGTTCCTTCAAGTGGGGAAAGATAACACATGGGGCTATAACACTAGCAGCTGGTGAAGGCTGGCGAAGGCTGATATCTAGGCTCATCTGGAAGCTACAATGCCAGTGGCTGCTACAGACTAAGGAGTCTCAACCTCCTGGGGCTACACAGAGCTGTAGTTCTAACAGAGCTAAGGGCCCTAATGCCCAAGGCTGAGGACTGTAACGTTAGAAAACACAACTTGTTTCTGATCCTACATGCTGTCTCTGCCCTCTGCTGTCTGTGCCCTCTGCTGTCTGTGCCCTCTGCTATCTCTGCCCTCTGATGTCTCTGCCCTCTGCTGTCTCTGCCCTCTGCTGTCTCTGCCCTCTGCTATCAAATACTGAAGGACACAAAAGCTCCTAAGGAATCACTCCCTCAGCCCACTCATGACTTCTATATGGGCAGAGCCAAAAGATCCCAGACAGCTCATGAGTAATGAATACATTTTAAACTTCGTTTGCTATGTTTTTATTTTCTACTTATAGCGATTTTTGGAAATAACTTTTTTTTTCATTAGAAATTGTGCTCCAAGGTCAAATATTTTATACAATAAAACCATAATATGAATATTGAGGTTACATGATAAAGCTGAATCTAATTATATGTGGAATTAAGCTTGTTAATCAGCTGACTTTACCATAGGGAGAGTGTCTTGGATTAGCGAAGCTATCCCAGTGTCATCATCATGTCCCTAAAAAAATGACATGGGACACCAGAGGAGAACATAGCAGAGGGATGGTAGAGAAGGTTGTCACCAGCTCATGCTGGCCTTGAAGATCTATGAACTGGGCAGAGTGGCAGTGTGTAGAAGCTGAGAAAGGCAAGAGAAGATATTCTATCTCTTGCTGAAACCTTGATTCTAGTCTAATAAGTCCTTTGGATTTATGACCTGCAAGATGTGTTTTTAAAACCACTAATTTTGTGGTAACTTGTTACAGCAGTAGTAAATTAAATAGAAAGCAATACTGAACGTTTTTCTTATTTCTATCTCTTCTGTAGTATTTTTTTTTTTCTTCTTAAAAATGATAAGTTCAACGAACTCTGGTGCCCGCAATTTGGTCATTGTCCCTTGGCGGAGAGGCCCTGTGGGAACATGGAGGAAAGGGATGCAGGCTATCCAGCTGAGACCTGATAGACTGTCAGGGGAGGAGGACCCCACAGGTCAGAGGTCTAGGGAGGGGAATAAGGAGGAAGAGGGAGGGAGGGTGGGAACAGGAAGATAAGATCGAGGGGATTACAATCGAGATGTAATAGAAATTAATTATAATAAAAGTATGTATACATATATATATAAAATAAACACAGGCAATGAAACAAAAATTATAACTTCAAAATTTATAGTTGACCTTTACTATTTTCCAGTGAGTGTACATATGCATTTCCCTCATGTATAGATAAATGATAGCACATGATATCTACTCGAAAAGTCAGAGTCAATGGAGAAAGAGAACCACGCAAAAGGGAGTGTAGGAGAGGACTGTCTCACACACTCGCAGAGGCTGAAAACCATTACATGCTGTCTGTAAATTAGAGAGCCAGAGAGGCCAATAAAGGCACAATCTAACAGGAAGGATGCCTTAGAACCAGGGACACTAGTGATGAGCCATAGTCTCATACTGAGGCTTAAGGGTCCATGGAGGACCTCTTATGCCACTCAAAGACTACAAACACTGAGGAGCATGGGGTCTGACTTCTAAGGTCAGCAGCAGGAGACACTTTCCCCACTCATGAAGGAAAAACAAGAACATTTCCCTCTTCTTCCATTTTCCTTCTCCTCCTGGGTCCCCAGCAGGCTGGGCGCTGTTTATCACATTGAGAGCCGGTCTTCCCCACTCACGGGCCAACATTCTCTGGACCGCTATCACAGATATAATTGTAAGTCATGCTTTACTGGTCTTTGAAGCACTCCTCTGTCTGGCCCAGCTGACATCCATAGTTAACCAACCACACCTACTTTTCTCTACCTTTTTCTCAGCTAACGATATACTCCGAGGACCAGGCCGTGCAGCATATGGCTTAGCCAGGCAGGGCTGCGTGGTGAGCAATCTCAGCTGTCAACTTGATGAGAGTCACCTGGGAGAGGAGCCCGTGAGCATGCCCACGGGCACTATCTTGATTAAGTTAACCGAAGTGGGAAGACCTGATTACTGTGGGAACACCATTCCCTGGGCTGGGTTTCTTAGCTGTCTAAAAAAGAGAAGGTAAACTGATCATGGATACAATGTGGCCAGCTTCCTCAAGCTCCTGCTGCCATGACTTTCCTAGGATATTATGAAGGACTGTACCTTACAGTGTGAGTCAAAATAAAAGCCCTCTCCTTTAAGTTGCTTTTTGTCGGGGTATTTTATCATAGCAACAGAAATGTAACTAAGACAGACCGTTGTAACAACATACTGTAGACCGAGTGGCTTATACAATAAACATTTGTTTCTCACAGCTCAAAAGCTGCACGTCCAAGATCAAGGTGCTGGCAGTTCAGTTTTTGTGAAGGTCTACCTCCTTTCTTGTAGAGATTATTGTGAGGTATCATCTGGCTGTATCTTCATACGGTGGGGAGAAAGAAACTGAGCTCTGATCCCTTTTTTTATTAGGATATTTTCCCATCTGGGGACCTTCTCTGTGTAGAGAAACTCTCTTGCATACTGTATGGAAGCATCTCCTGTCAATAAAAAGGTGAGAGTTCCAGCAGAGAGAGATGAACTCTGGGATAGAGTCAGAGGGGAGATTTGCCCTGGACTCTGAGGCAGATGGACACAGGAAACGAGGGAGAGGTAAGCAGCCATGCGGCTCACACAGAGTAGAAAAATGGGTAAAATAAGTTATGAGCTGGTCGGGGAGTGGGACAAAGCTTATGGGATAGGCATTTATTCCTGAATAATAAAGTCTCAGAGCCATCATTTTGGAATCTGGAGTGTGGGAGAAAAAGGTGTGTTTGCAAAGGTTACACCTCTGAACCTAATTAGCTCCCAATTGTGCCACCTCCAAATACCATTGTTTTAGGAGTTAAAACTTTAACACAAATTTATATGAAACAGATGTTCAGTCCCTAGCCACTATGATGCTTCCAGTTCCTTTGAGCACCACATACATGGTACTTCAGGTTTTATTTTCAGTGTTACAGTATTGCAACGTGAAATCATTTTGTGCAGTGCCTTTTATTCCATGCTAGCTTATCCCTAGGATAGGTCCGAGAGGCAGAATTGCTGGTCCAAAGGCTTCGAAGTGGGAGTGTGTATGAGATATTACCAAATATCTACCAACACCTTACTTTGCCTTACTAGCAATGTATGTGATTGCCTGTTTCCTCGTATGGTTCTTGGCCTTTTGGGTGGTTGTTAATAGTAACAGTTAATTTTTATTGTTGTAAAAGACATATAATATTAAATACACCCTCAGTAAACTTTTATGGATCTAGATATTATTAACTATTTATATATTATTATGCAGTAGATATGTAGGTGATTTTCATCTTGGATGAATGGAATTCTATATTTGTGAAATAATGACTCCCTACTTCCTAGTTCTTCCATCCCTTGGTAACTATCATTCTGCTTTCTACATCTATGGGTTTGACTATTAGAAACTTTATTAAAAAGTAATATAGAAAGCCGGGGGTGGTGGTGCATGCCTGTAATCCCAACACTCAGGAGGCAGAAATAGGAGGATCTCTGAGTTCAAGGCAAGTCTGCTCTACAGAGTGAATTCCAGGACAAAGAAACCCTGTCTCGGAAAACCAAAAAAAGCCCCCCCCCAAAGGGTAATATAGTTATTTGTCCCACTGTGAGTGGCTTATTTCACTTACCATAATGTCTTCCATTTCATCTCTGTTATACCATATCCAGGACTTCCTCCTTCCTCAGGTCTGACTAATAATCTGCCGTACAAACACGGTATACACTGCATTTTCTTTATCTAGTCATCCTCCCATGGACATTTAGGCCATTTCTATGTCTTAGTTACTGTGGCTAATGCTTGAGTGAATATGAGACGCTAGTATATCTTCAAGGTCTTATTTTAAGTTGTTTTAGATAGATACCCAGAAATGGGACTGTTGGAATGTCTGGTAATTTTGTTTTTAATTGTTTGAGGGGCTTCCATAGAAATAATTATAGTAATTATAATTTATTTTATCTTATCAATTGTGTACGTGTTCCAGTTTCTCTCTTTCCCACCAAAACATGTATTGCCCTGTCTCCCTGTCTCTGTCTCATCACAGATGTGCTGGAATTACAGACGCACACTACCATGTCTGCCTTTACATGGGTTCTGAGAGCCTGAACTTAGGCTCATATGTTTGCATGGAAAATGTTTTACCCACTCACTCGTTGCTCTAGCTCTGTGCTCAGTATCTTAACATTTACCCATTGGCTATTTGTGTCTTCATTGGACAAATGTTTTTGTTTTTCAAGTTCTTTGCTTAATTGTTAAAATAATTTGTTTTTATTTAATGTGCATTGGTGTTTTACCTTGCATGTGTATCTTTGAGGGTGTCAGCTGGAGTTACAGACAGTTGTGAGCTGCCATATGGGTGCTGGGAATTGAATCCAGGTTCTCTGGAACAGCAGTCAGTACTTTTAACCACTGAGCCATCTTTCCAGCCCCCTTTGCTTAATTTTTTAATGTTTCTCTCTCTCTCTTTCTCTCTCTCTCTCTCTCTCTTCTATGAGCTGTAGGGATTCTTTATATGTTTTGAATATCAATCCTTTGTCAAATATGTGATTGCAAATGCTTTCTTGCAATCCACAGATTTAGTTTCAGTATGTTGTGCATTTCATTTGCATATAAATTATTTGGTTATCGTTGTCCAGGTCAGTGTCATGAAGTTTTTCCGTTATGTTTTCATTGAGAAACATGTTCATTTCAGGGTTTTCATGAATTTTGACTTTGATTTTTGTGATCACTTTTATTATTTTGCAAGTGGATATTCAATCACAATTTATTGAAGCGACTATCAGTTCCTCATCAAATGAGAAACGTTTCACTCTGAGTTCATGTCACATGATGCTCTTCCTGTGTCCTTTGTCTTTATATTTTCTCTCCTTGTGGTACACTGGAGATTTAGATTAAGGACCTAACCCACTCCTTCATGACTTTATCTTAGTTATGTCTGAGAGGAATCTATATCTAAATAAGGCCATATTTGGGGACATGGGAGCTTAGGACATACTTTACTCCTAATAACTAGTCTGTTCTCATATCTACTAACTTGGGGGTGCCCTTTATGCCTCTCCCGATCACTAATTTCAGGACACAAATCACAGCTTCCTCTTATAACAGAAACAGGGAAAATACTTCTCATAGTTTTCCACAATGGCTTTGTAAGAAAACAAGCCACAGATTATTTTTAGAAAAATTTAAAGATAACCACTACTAGACTTTTTTTTTTTCAATTCAGAAATATCTACTATTTTTGTAGATTACAAGTGGAATGCACACCAATTATAAACATTCAAGCAACTTAGCAGCATGGGTAGAATGTAAAGTAGATCTGTCTGCAGATACAGCAGAGGATGTCAAGGAAAATAAGTTGTTGACCCAGATGATTGGAAATAGCTTTCTTCTGAAAACAAAAACTCAGGACCAAATGTGAAAATACAGCACACCTACAATCTGCCAGAATCTCTTCAGAATCTATGGGGAATAAATGGAACCCAGGTGCTGGGAAGCAGAATACAGCATTGTCTAATAGCATCTGCTGATCTGATAAGCAAATTGTTGGTGCATATTTTTTTTTAAATCTATTCTATTAAGGCTCTAACATCACAACCTCCCTTCTCCACCCTAAGCCGTTTCAATACTCCAACCCCAGGTAGGAGAGAAAGGGTCGGGGGGAAGTGGGTGTGTGTGTCTCTCAGGCTACTTCCCTCTGGCTAGGATGGCCAAGTTCCTTGGAACAAGTCCAGTCTTCACTTCAGGATACCTCCAACTTCTCATCGAACCAACAGCAGCGACCAGGAGCAGCCACTGTTGTCTTCATTTGCGCATCCTCTGTCCTCCTCAACGTCCTCAGAATCAAACTATCTACAGCTGGCAAAGATGACTCCCCTCCCAGAGCCCGCACAAGGCAAGTAGTCTGTTGCTGTGGACAATCTAAAACAGCCTCATGTTCCACACCCGGATTTTTAAAAATGTTTATATAACATAACTGAGTTTTTAAAAATTTGTATTTTATTTATTTATTTATTTGGCTTTTTGAGAGGGTTTTTTTCTGTGTAGCCTTGGCTGTCCTGGACTTGTTTGTAGACCAGGCTGTCCTTGAACTCACAGTGGTCCACCGGCCTCTGCCTCCCCAGTGCTGGGATTAAAGGCATGTGCCACCACCGCCCGGCATAACTGAGTTTTTAAAGAAACCAAAACTCCCATTACGCCAAATCTTTTGGTTTTGATGGCCTCAAGAGTTGACGGGAAGAAAATCTCATGTTATCGCCCTGAAGGGGAGACTTCCCCCACACTAAGATAGAGTTGAGTGCTAGAAACGTGCACTGGTTTGAATAGGATCGGCCCCCCATAAATTCATAAATTTGAATGCATAGGGAGTGGCATTAAGAGGAACGGCTTTGTTGAGGCCTTGTTGGAGAAAGTGTGTCATTGGTGGTGGGCTTTTGGGATTTCAAAAGCTTACGGTACCTCCAGTGCTCCGCCACTTCCTGCCGCCTGAAGATCCAGGTGTAGGCCTCTCAGCTCCTTCTCCAGCACTGTATTTCCCGCCATTCTGATAACGGACTAAATCTCTGAAACTACAAGCAAACTTTAATTAAATGCTTTCCTTTGTAAGAGTGGCCATGGTCATGGCGTCTTTTCATAGCAATAGAACTGTTACTAAGACAAGACTCATAAGAAAAAAGTAGATCTGCAGCAAACTGTTATTTGGCATCTATATGCAAACTGTCCTGAAGTGGAACACAAGTCCTGTGGCAAGGAGGGCAGTGTGAACAATAAACTGGAACACCTGCTTCTCAGACCTGCAGCATACACTTCAAACTTACTAGCAGCCTAGAATTGATTTATATGTATTATCTTGAGGCTGGGTGTCCTGTTGTATCTATGATCTTATCCACTTGGGAGGCTGAAGTAGGAAGATTCATTGAGCCCTATATTTGAGGTGGGACCATAATTCAAAAACACAGACAAAGAAATAACAAACACCCCACATACACAAACAAAAAAATTCAACAACAACAACAAAAATCCCCAAACAGTAATCAGGTATCATTACTTTGGAAGACACTTTCATGATTCCTTATAAAGTTAATATTGTACTCAACATTTGAAACAACAATTCTATCCCCTGGAGAAACAAAAATAGGGCTGGAGTGTAGCTTAGTGGTAGACATTTAGTTAGCATGTGTGCAAGTCTTTGGGGTTTATTCCCAGCATGGAAAGAAAAGAGACAGACAGAAAATATATGTTTTTGAAGCTTATTTATTACTATCATTTATATGAGAAAGGCTCTCTCTCTCTCTCTCTCTCTCTCTCTCTCTATATATATATATATATATATATATATATATATATATATATATATATATATATATATATGGGATATATATATATTCCATTCATAATCACTAATCCCTAGAAAAATCAAATATTTATGAGCTGGTGAGTGGAGGCATACATTTTTGTATTCTTATATCATGAATTACTTCTCAGGAGTAAAATAAACAAATTATTGATGCATACAATAACTTATGCCAAATGTGTGTAAGCAGACACAAAGAATACAAGTTATGTAACTCTGTTTTTGCAATTCTAGATCATTCTAAACCCATTTATGATGTCAGAAAACAGGCTAGGGGTTGTTTGTGGCTGAAGGCTGAGGAACAAACACAAGAGATATTTCTAAGAGGAAAATGTGTATGTCACAGTGGTGGTGTTTCCACAGTTGTGAGCACTTATCAAAAGTCACTGATCTACATAATGAAAGCATGCACATTCATTGCATGCAATTTATAATTCAATAACATTCTTTTATGAAGGCCTACTGAAGGATTACTAATATTTAACATTGATTATAATTTTAGTGTAAATCAGCAGTTACTCCTTAACCAGCTATGTACCCAAATAACCAAATAGAGAGAGGCTAGTATATATTTAATTAGCCTAGAGCACAAAAATGAGCAACAATTATTCCATTCTAAACCTCTAAGCTAGTATAGCTTTCTCCCATTCAGATTTCCCACATTATACTTGCTTTTTACCTATCTCCTAGGTCTGGTTCATTTCTCCTGGTGTTTCCTGTCCTCTCCACATAGATCCTTCCAGAAAGATCTCCTCCCCTCACTGGATCAGGCTATCCCACACTATTCTCTGTATTGCTCAGCATTGGCTAGTTGGCTTTTATTGGCAATACACAAACTTGAGACAGGAGATACTTAGAATAAACATCACAATGCAATGTCCGGATTAAAACCAGATAGTAGGGTAGAGAAATCAGCACTTGAATGAACAAGGGTAAATTGTACAGAGTCCTTAAGAACATTATGCCAACAAATGCCATATACTTTAGAGCCATTAGGGACCTGGCCTCAAAATATCTTCACACATTATTTTCATGGATAATCCTTTAAAAAGTCAGACATGGCAATGTATACCGACTGCTGGGAAGTCTGAAGCAGGATGATTGTCGCTCAGGGTTGTGAGACCAGCCTGGAAAGCAGAGTGAAATAATGTCATAAACAACCAAAACCACGAGTGTAGAGCGTATGATGGCTAGCCTTGGTTTTCATCTTGACTGCATCTAATCCAGACCTTTAAGGGAGGGAAACACATGCTTAATTCAGATCTTTTGAGATGGGAAACGATGTACCTTGAGTCTGGGTCTTGAGGAGAGGAGACATAATTTATCCCAGATCTTTAGTGCAGAACTAGCCTGGGCCACAGCTTCTCCTGGCATTGTGGACATGGAAGAAGGAGGCTTTACCTTTTGCCTGCTTGCTCTCATATTGCTAGAAAATTCTTTCCTTCGCTGGCATCAGAGCCTACTTCTTCAGGATTCCAGCAAGCACTGAAAACCAGATGAAGCACTCAGCCCTGTAGACTGAGCAGCTACTGGATTCTTAGACTTTCTTTTCATAGCCAGCCGTTAGTGCCGCTCAGTTTAAGCATGTAAGTCATTTGGCACACAGACACACACACTGGCAAAACACCCATACATAAAATACTTTAAAAAATTATTAATAAAGAGGCTACTGGCTAGCAGTGGGGTGACAGAAAGTGTTGGATGATATAAACAGGAGGGGAATTGTAGGAACAGCAAGAACCAAGGATGAGGGAATTTCGGCTAGAAGTAGGCTAGAGGGGGGCTCCCAGATAACATAGGATGGTTCCGTCTCCCAGGAGGCTGAAGCAAACCAGACCAGACTGTTCTTCTGAAGAGGAAAAGAATAAGGGGTTCGGGTTTATAGGGTGTTCTGGGTGATAGTGCTTTGAGCCAAACAACTGCCATGTTGGAGATTTCAGCTGCGTTCTTTGCAAAATGATTATCCCATTTGGGATTGTGAATTGTTACGACCCAGTCATCGAGCAATAGAGAGGGTCACTGGACCTTTACCTGAGCATCTGCCCTCTCCCTGCCACCTGTTGTAAGCAACTCTGCCTTATTTGAATGAGCCTTAGAGAGGGGCTAGACTTTATTGGTGGGATTGGGGTGACTAAAGAGGGAGGCAGCATTTATGTCTTCTTCCCTGTTTTATAAAGGCTTTCCTGGTGCGATCCACTGGTGTGTAAGGGAGTCCAGTAAACTCCTTGGTTCTTCAGAGTGACCTCCAGTGGAATTAGGCCATGGTTCATGATCAAACCCTCGGAGAAAGGGTAGATACTGATTGGATCCCCCCCCCACCCCGGGAAGGAAAGTTAGCAAAATGGGGCAAGATGGCCTGCTTAAGTTGACCTCAGGCGTTAAACACAGGTGGGTAGATACAGAAGGAAAGAGAGATGGGAGAGATATAAGCTCTGAAAACTAACTGGCCTGATTGTTGGCTTTCATGTAGTATTCGTGTGCTTCTTCTCTGCCCCCTGAGAGAGCTTCTGTTTTGGGCAGTCCTATTCATCCCTCAAAGCCTTCCTTTGGATATGTGGATTGCAGATTTCTGTTCAGGCCCAATGACTATACTCCTCAGGAGGAGTCTAGATCTGGCCATACCTCTTCAGATTGTTTTAGGTCTCCAGCTGTGCTTGCTGCCTCTAGCTCTGTGCAATTCTTTCCAATGTCTTCTGTGCTACTTGGAGACTATGTAAAAAAAAAAAAAAAAAAATACAGTATATACTTTAGTTCTACCAGATTTGGGGCATGTAGAATGCTATTTAGATATAATTTAGTTTTTCTTTTACAGTTTCACAGTGTTCTGCTTACCAGGTTTCAGTATGTAGTCACATTCCACTTCGTCTGAGTTTCCCAAGAATGAGGTACACAGATGGTCTCAGGCTCCTAAGCTACAGTGAGAAGGCTTTTTTTTTTTTTTTTTTTTTTTTAATGATCGTGTATGCTCTGTCAGTTGCCAGTGCTGAGCACCAAGTGCCAAGGAGAGAGAGGTGGAATTTTTGTGGCTTCTCTTTCTGTTATTACTGCTGCTGGCCTTTCCCCCAGCTGTTTTGGAGTCTCTGTTCCTTTTCTGATAGCTATTTTTCAGTTTTCCCAGAATTACTCCCTGGTGACTCTAACTGACTTTGTTTTGGTGTCAGCTCCATGTCATCTTACTACCCCGGGGTACTTATTTTTTTGGAGGAAGTTACCATGTAATGCATGGGGGATTTCGGGCTTGATAAGGTAGGTCAAAGGGTCATTGACTAGATGGCTCTGTCCATGTCTGTTCATGAAAAATCTCTCTCATGTTTTCTTTGAAACACAGGTTAAACACCTTCTTATTTAAAGAGTTTATTTCCTTTAAGCACCTTGTTATTTAAAGAGTTTATATCTAGGTGTGTCCAGGCCTCAGATGGTTTCAAATGTTTTAAATGAAAATGATGGAAAGCATGAGTCACATTTGAACAGAACACACACACACACACACACACACACACACACACTCACACACACTCACACACACACACCTCCCAAGAGTTGCATTTGAGAGTAAAGGTAGGAATAAGAATAAACACTGTTATGTAGGGAATTGGGTTAAATAATGATCATAAAGATAATCTTTCATATAAATGGGCCTTATGAATCTCTACCTAATATTTTATTTAGTAGTATTTTTTAAAAATAGAAAAAACTCTTTAATTCTTATATTTTCATAGATTCAATAGTCAAGATCAACAAGGACGCAGGGGATGTGGGTTGTGCACACCCAGAGTGAACTATATATTTCACTCTTGTGCATGGATCACCCAGGGATGTTTCTTTCTTTCTTTTTCTCCCCAAAAGGATTTAGAATGAAACAGATTTTGACATTAAATAATTTCTTCTTTAGTACACCTTGGTTTTACAGGAGAAATTAATTTGTATCCAGTGTGAAATGGACATTGTTTATTTATTTATTTTTTATTTTTATTTTTATTTTTATTTTTTGCTGGGCCTGATGTCTCTGCTCCATCACCATGGCAAAGCCCTCCTCACTTCAGTAGCCTGGGCAAGCCTCAGCTTGCATTTTGCTTTTCATTTTCACAGACCAGTGTTAACTTTCTGATCTGTGGTGAACACAGTGATTACTTTCTATTACTATTGGTGTGGTAAAATGTACATAATAAAAGTGCACTAGTTAAACAATTTTAACTGTGTAATTCAGGAGACTTGAGCAGATTTACAATGTTGGGTACCACTGCTGTCCTGACAACAATAAATCTTTCAGTCTATGAACAGGGATGTCTTTCTATGTATTTGTCTTCTGCACTGTTCTGTTGTTTTTAGTATAGCAGTCTTTCACTTCTTTGGTAAATTCCCACCCCTTTTTATTCATTTGGATGCTACTGTAAGTGAAGTTGTTTTCTTGATTTCCTTTTCAGATTGTTCATTGATAATGTTCAAAAATACAGCAGATTTTATATCCCCTAACTTGGCTGAATTCAATAACTCTTAGAGTTATTTTAATGCAAATTTTACTTTTATTGCATGCATAAGAGAGAGAGAGAGAGAGAGAGAGAGAGAGAGAGAGAGAGAGAGAACTTTTGGGCATTCACAAACTGTGACATGCATGTGGAGGTCAACAAGTCCTCTCCTTCTACCATGTGGATTCTGGGCATCAAACTCATGTTGCCAGCCTTGCCAGCAAACATCTTTATCCACTAAGCTATCATGCTGGCTTTTTTTTTGTGGAATCTTTAGAGTTTTATAGTCATTCATTAAAAATGAACATGTAACATTTATTAAAAATGATTATATAAAAGCAAAATACAATTTTGAGACAAAGAGAGAGAGAAAAAATAATAAGAGAGGGGGTGTTATATTACTTGGATTGGATTTATGAGAAAAATCTTAAAATGGCTATGCCAGCTGCCAAAGCTGAGCACCAGGTGCCAAGGGGAGAATTTTCTCCACTTCTCACTTCTTCTTCTATAACTTACGTAAAAATAAACGTAGACACTAGCTATCATGACATATGCAACCCAATTGTAATCAGGATCATAAACTTTATCAGGGCCATTCCAGTAAAGGGAATAAAAGCAATGGCTGCTACGGGATCTATAAAATGTGATAGTGATGGTTAACCAAAGGTAGACGATAGTCAAAAGATAGGAAGTGACCTCCTCAAGTACTTAGCACAGGTACCATATGCCAGAAGGTTCTGGTTTATTCTCTAGTTATAATTCCCATTTTATCAAGAAGGCCTACATGACCACGCTGTGTGTGGGGTGGTGATTTTAACATCTCTGGCACATTTGGACAGCTGACTATGGAGGATCATCGGCTTAGGGTCTGTGAGAACCTTTGCACAGACAATAACCAAAACCACTACCTTAATGACAAGTAACATAGGGTAGGAGAGGTGCATGCCCAGTATATGGGCAATTACTGGCCCTTTAGCGTGGCCCAGAGACTTCAGAAGAATGAGAGATGCTGAAGCCCTTAATGTGAAGGGGTTGGGATGAGGGCAAGGCATTAGAGAGAACTCCTGCTGTGTTGTAATTTGGACAGATCATAGGGTAATGACCACATTTTATAAACTGAGTTTGAATGAGAGTAGGCTCATTATATTTGCATGCTTGGTTCTCAGGGGGTGGACTGCTGAAAGGATTAGGAGATATGACCTTGTTAAAGGAGATGTGTCCTTGTGGGAGGAGGTATGTTACAGGGGGTGGGCTTTAAGGTTTCAAAAGTCCACACCAGGCCCAGTCTCTCTGTCTGCCTCTGTTTCTTGTGCTCCCTCCCTCCTTCCCTCCCTGCCCCCACCTCTGTGCCTGCTGCTTGTGGATCAGGACGTAGCTCTCAGCTCCTTCTCCAGCACCATGCCTGCTTATGTGTTGCCACGTTCCCCACCATGATGGCCATGGATCAACCCTCTGAATCTGCAATCAATCCTCCAATTAATGCTTTTTAAAAATAAGACTTGCAAGCTGGGTACGGTTGCACATGCCTGTAATCTCAGCACTTGGGGAGACAGAGGCAGGTACATCTCTGTGAGTTCGAGGCCAGCCTGGTCTACAAAGTAAATCTAAGACAGCCAAGGCTACACAGGGAAACTGTGTCTCAAAAAACCAAAACCAACCAACCAACCAACAAAACAAACAAACAAACAAGACTTGACTCGGTCATGATATCTCTTCATAGCAATAGAACAATTACTAAGACACCAGGTTTTCTATTTTTCTTGATTTTGTGTTTTAAAAGCTTTTGTGTGATATCTCCCAAACAGTATTCTTTTTCTCTGTTTCTGTCTCTCTCTGTGTGTCATCCCCCCCAACCCCTGCATCCATGATTACAGATTGTCAAGTATGCTTTTAGAGGTGGCCAATAATCAGGTCTCGGGTCCAGGACACAGGTGTTCAGCCATTACCTTTCTGCCAAACGCCGCTAGTTCTCATAAGAACCCCTGAAATGTCAAATTCTTTCCTCCACCTAAAAAAAACCTCCTGCTTCTAATATATATGCTGAATAGAATCCTAATTCTGGCCCTTCTTCCTCCCCACATCCTTTCTCAGTGCTAGGAACAGATCCCAGGGACTGTTAGATGCTTGACAAGGATTCTGACATTGACCGCCATCCCTATCTATTGTGTGTGTGTGTGTGTGTGTGTGTGTGTGTGTGTGTGTGTGTGTGTGTGTGCCTAATCCTACAGAACAGACATGTGGAGGTAAGAGGATAACTTTCAAGAGTCAGTTCTTTTCTGCCTTGTGGGTACTGGGGATTGAACTCAGGTGGTTAGGCTGGGCAGCAAGCGCCTTCACTGCTGAACCAGCTCATCCGCCCCTGCCTATCATGTTAAGTAGCTTGGCTTCACCACTGATTTGGACATTCCGTAGACATCCTGAAGGATATGTAATTGGAAAAGAATTGTTCATCTGAGAAGAAGGGAATAATACGAGGCCAATAGACAGTAGTTTTTGATTAGTATTCTCAGGCCTCAAAACAGAATCCTAATTCAAAAATCACTACACTAAAAGATTCTATGGCTGAAGCTAATGTGCAATTTGACAAATGCTAGCAAGAACAAAAAAAATTAGATACTTTGCCCTAGGAAATCAGTCTCCAGTGCCTTCTCCAGTTGCCTTCTGTATCTAGGTCTTTCTCCCTCATATCCTTGTACATATCCTCCCTCTTCTTCCCCCAGCCACTTGCCTAAAGCTCTATCCCCCACATGAGCCAGGATACAGGCAACTATACAATTTAAATGTTGGGTCTGGCTGGGGTGTTGCTCAGTGGTAGAGTGTTTATCTAGCATATTGCAGGCTGTAAGTTTGTTCCACACGAAAGTGGAATCCTGGGGCCTGAGCTGAATTAAAAGCTATAATTTACCTACCCTCTAAATGACAAGTACATATTACAGGTTGATTTTAAGTTCTTTGGTGGCACAGGGTCCAGGGTTCCCTAACTCATGCATGTATTGAACACATGTTAGTTGGAATCTCAGGTATTAAGTCCTGTTGACAGAGGCTGTCTTAGTTAGGTTCGCTATTGCTATGATGAAAGACTATGCCCAGAGCAGGTTGGCAGAGGAACGTAGTTATTTGGCTAACTTTTTTACATCCATAGTCCGTCTCTGAAGGAAGTCAGGACAGGAACTCAGACAAGGCAGGACCTGGAGGCAGGAGCTGATGCAGAGGCCATGGAGGGGTCCTGCCGACTGGCTTGCTCCCCGTGGGTTGCTCAGCCTGCTTTTTGATAGAACCCAGGACCACCAGCCCAAGGATAGCATCACTCACAATGGGCTGGATCCTCCCTCATTGATCACTAATTTAAAAATTGCTTATAGTTTGATCTTATGGTGATATTTTCTGAATCAGGATTACTCTAGCTGGTGTCAAGGTGACATAAAACTAGCTAGGACGGAAGCCAAATGAGCAGGCATGGAAAGAAAGCCAGAGTCTCCATCTTTCCCCAGTGAGCCTAAGGGTAAAGAAAAGCCTGCAAATGGAAGTCAAGTCTCCTAACACTGATAAGAAAGTCAAACAAACAAACAAACAAACAAGATGAATGGAGGTGTTTGATGAGAACCAGAAATGCTTCTGGACAATGTAGCCAATTAAAGAAGGTGAGGCAGCTTTTACATCTCATTTTGCCAAAGGAGTTGTACTTGACACGGAGACTTAGTTTGAAAACAAAAAGTAGAACTGGAGCAAGCCCTGTTAGCTTAACTCTAACCCTGGTGGAGGTATGGCATGTTGAAAGAGCTTTAGAATAAAAATAAGACTAGGTCCAAAGTAAACTGTGAAACTGAGGATCAAACTGCTAGGGCCTAGTCCCCAGCCCACACCTATGGGTGAAAACATGTGTAGATACCTTAAACTTGAAAAGAGACTGCCCCAACATCAGTCATAAACACACACACACACACACACACACACACACACACACACACGGCCAATATGCAAAGAGTGAGAAACGTTAGAGCACACAGCCCTAACTAGGTTGTCTTTATCAAGTCCCTCCCCTCAGGGCTCAGGGATCTATGTGCAGAAAGTGGAAGGGCCATAAAAGCCAGAGGCGGTGACTGACTCCAAGGGAACAGGATCTTCCACAGAGACTAGGGCAGCATACAGAAGGCCTGCACAGGTTCAAGCCAGATGAGGTCCCAACACTGAGAAGGAGAAGTGGACACAAGGTCCAACAAGGTCCAAACCTTTTTAAATTTTTACCCCCTGACAAAGGGAAAAATCAGTTTTCTCCAATACAGTGTCACTGTTTATATCAATCACATTTCAGGGCAGGCAGTAAGTCCAAGAGTAGTTGGCCAACACAAAACAAATGCGCTTATGTGCGCGCGCGCACGTGTGTGTGTGTACTTCTTGTTTTATTTTGGCATTTTGTCTTATTGGTTTTTTGTTTATTTGATTTGTGGTTTTCTTTTTCGAGAGAGAGAGGTGGAGAGACCATGTAAAGTTGGGTGGGTAGGGAGGTACAGGAGATCTGGGAGAGACTAGGGCAAGAGAAACACGATCAAAATTGTATGAAAAAATTTTTAATAAAAAAGTAATGGAAATCAATTCTGAGGGCCCCTGGTGATTTTGTGTGGTGGCATGTGACCGACCACCTTCTGGGTAGAAAATATTTCTTTGTCTTCAAGAAGTCAGGTTGCATATTGCTTTAGGCAACATTTTGGGCATTGTTTTCAGATGGAGGGAAATTTAGACAATATAAAAAAATCAATGTTCATCTTTCAGGAATAAGTAGATATTGAGGGACAGACAGCTGAATGATAGTACAGTCATGGGCCGTGAGATGTCACGACTTAGCAGAATGTTAACTCTGCCAGAAGCCTGGGCTCCAGACCCTCTTAGACTGTTGTGATGGGACCCAACAGTAATGCATTTCTGTAGTCTGAAGCTCCCTAAGCAAGTACCACTTTGGGGTTAAAAATTTGTTTTATGGGCCACATGGAATCCCATAAAGTAGAAACCCTAAATTTCAAAACAACACTGGCTGCTGTGACTCAGTCCTACAGCATTTGCTATGTCTACGTGTTATACAAGAGGCATGGGGCTTTGCCAGTTCAAGGCACTGGACTCATGTTGGCATTTTAACAGAATCCAGGCTAGAGACGCCTGGCTTCTCCTGATGCATTTATGATTTTATTTCATATTGTATTTGGTCATTTGTGTTGTGAGTGAACTTGGGCCTTGAGCTCACTAATCAGTTACCTCAGCAGGAGGCTGTAGCACCAAGCCTGATGCTTCATTTTAACCTTGTGCAGGTATCTGATTTTAAGTTTCTCCAGCTTCCTTTGCTTTCCTCTGATAGAACTCTGGCTTTTGACATGCTAGGCAATTGCTCTGTCACTGAGCTATGTCCCTAGCCCTAGATGATGATGATGATGATGATGATGATGATGATGATGATGATGATTTTATAGTTACCTATTTATTTTGCGTGTGCATTTGTGCATGTGCTACGTCAGGCTGGTCCATAGTACATCAGCTGATGCTCCAAAGCGGGCTGGGGGCAGGAGTGGCTGGAGAAATGAGAGTTGAAACAGTCACTCCTAGAAAAGTCACAACGCTGGGCCCAGCAGACACCTTCAGTAAATGTCTCACAGCATCTTTTAAAACTTAGTGTTACTGGCCCAAGCCTTTGCACTTGTGCAGACAACACATGTGGAGGGCTCTTCTTCTATCTTGTGAGTTTTGGAAATTGAACTCACAGTCTACAGACTGAGATAGCCTTGAACTTTCTGTGAAATCTACGCTGGGATCCAACTCGATATCACATCTCGTGTCCATCTTCACTGTTTTTTTTTGTTGTTGTTGTTTATTTCTTTTGTTTTTTCGAGACAGGGTTTCTCTGTGTAGCCTTGGCCATCCTGGACTCACTTTGTAGACCAGGCTGATCTTGAACTCACAGCGATCAGCCTGCCTCTGCCTCCCGGGTGCTGGGATTAAAGGTGTGTGCCACCACGCCCGGCTCCATCTTCACTGTTTAACCGCAAGCTTTTCAGAATATTCTAACCATATTTCAGAGCCAAAGGAAATAGTCTGTTATCTTATGCCATTCCTTCTCTACTGCTTTTCCAGTCACCCTCTGATGCTGGTGACAGACAGGAGAGACCTGTGACACCTCGATTTACATTGTGGTCTGGTCCAGCAAAGGCTGCTCATTTTCTCTGGTTTCCAGGGGGGAAGGGACAGCATCCTGCATCTGCACTTCAGGAGAACTGCCAGTTCACTCAGGCTAGTCCTGTGGGATAGTGAGGCCTCTTCTGGAACACCCACTGTGCTGGTGACACTAGAGTTGTCTGCATAAATGCAAAGGCTGTGTCATTAACACTAAGTTATAAAGGAGGTCGTGAGCCATTTGCTGAAGGTGTCTGCTGGGCCCAGTGTTGTGGCTTTTCCAGGAGTGACTGTTTGAACTCTCACTTCTCCAGCCACTCTTGTCCCTGGCCAAGGACCAGGGACCACAGGGCACCACCAGGTATACTGTGAACCATTCTGATTTAGAGTCTAGGGATTCTATTTCTTTTTGTTTTTAATTAACAGTTTTCATTTAAAAAATTTTTTAAATTTCACTTTAAATTGTTTAAAATTCACTAAAATGTAAATTAAAATTTATTTTTATGTTGCCATATAAAATGTGTGTTTTCAGAGTACCATAAGATGTTTCGATATATGCACATGTTACATAATATCAAGATAAACAATTCCATCTCTTCAAACTCTGATCATTTCTTGATGGTAAAACCATCTGAATTCCTTTCTTCTAGCTCTCATAGTACCTACAACTTCTTCCCTTCTTTAACTCTCCCCACCCTGCTGCCCTTTCCCCTCCATTCCAGTCAAATTCTGTGAAGTCAGCGTCTTCCGAAATTCCATACATGGATGAGATCATATCACATTTCCCCTATGCCTGCTTATTTATTTACTCCTGTGTTTTTGTTTGTGTTATGTGTGCATGTGTGTGTATGTGGACACCAGAGGTGTCTCACTCAGTCATTTTCCAACTCGCTTTTTGAGACAAGGTCTCTCACAGAACCTGCAGTCCACTGAGTCAGCTGGACTAGTTGGATAATGAAATCCAGGGACCTGCCAGTCTCTCAGCCTCCTGCTGCTGGGATTACAGATGCTCACCCATGTGCACAGATGTTACATGGGTTCTCGGGATCTGAACTCAGGTCCTCATGAGTGCTCAGCAAGCTCTTTGCCAACTGAGCCATCTCCCCAGCCTTTGGGCTACTTGATGAAAACAGAAGAGCTTGAGCACCACGTGCCCAGTGACAGAGCATGTGCTTAGCATGAACCTGAGTTCAATCTCCAGCATGCACACATACAGAATATGTCCATGTTTATATTGATATATAAATAAGCAGTGCATGTCTTAAAGTTCAGCATCAAATTCTGCTATGCAGTTTTATTTCTATTAAAGCATTTTTATATTTCTTTATATGTTTAGTATGAAGGAGGCCTTGAGTTCAATCCGCAGCACACACACATGTATGCATACACATTTATAATATAAATAATATATATCTCAAAGATTGGTATCAAATTCTGCTATCTAGCTTTATTTAAAGTATTTTTACAGTTCCTTATGCATGTGTACATGTGCACATGTGGAGGTCAGAGTACAATTTACAGGAATCAGTTCTCTCCTTCTGCTATGTAGATTCTGATCAAATTTAGATTACCAGGCCTAGGGGCAAGAAGTGCTTTTACCCACTGACCCATCTCGCTGGCCATACTCTGCAGCTTTAAATAAGAACCTTTTTATTTATTTGTTTGTTTGTTTGTTTAATGTTCGTAGCAGCTTTATTCATAATAGTCAGAAACTGAGAACAATCTAGATGTCCTTCAAATGAAAAATGGAAAAAGAAAATGTGGTTCATATACACAATGGAATACTACTCATCTATAAAAAAAGAAAACACAAAGAAATCATGAAATTTGCAGATAAATGGATGGGATTAAAAATTATTATCCTGGGTGAGGTAACCCAGACACAGAAAAATACACTTGGTAGGTACTCACTTAAAAGTGAATGTTAGCCATACAGTACAAGATAATGATATCACAACCCACAGACCCAAAGACACCAAGTAATAATGAGGATCCGAGGGAGGATGCTTGAATATCCTGTCTTAGTACCAGTAAAGATCATCCATTTTCCAGTGATTCCCAGATCCTCCATGAAGGTACCCTCTCCCAGAAGATACCTTTGTCCTTGTTGACATTTGTGTAAGATAAGCCAGTGGTTGGAGCTGGTGACTCAGTCGAGCTTTGAGCTGCTTCCCATAGGGTGGCCCTAGGCACATTTCTGAACAAAGATCTTGTATTTCTCAACAAAACTCTTCATTTATTTATTTATTTATTATTTTTTACTTTTGAGATACAATGTTACTATGTAGGTAGCCCTGGCTGGCCTCAATCTTACTATATAGACCAGGCTGGCCTCAAACTCATAGTGATCTGCCTACCTGTGCCTCCAAGATGCTAGGATTAAAGATGTGCACCTACATGCTTGGCCAAATCCAAACAGGAACCTTTTTTAAATGGAGGGCATTTTAGTCTAATACAATACTGGGCTTCTGGTTTGGGAGTTAGTGATTTGTCTGTAGGAGGGCTCAATTCCTCCACTTCAATCTATTGGAAGGCAGCACTGAATAAGGGTTTAGAGTGTGTGTGTGTGTGTGTGTGTGTGTGTGTGTGTGTGTGTGTGTGTGTGTGTATAGTTTGTGTCTGTGGCGTGGTACCTTTCTCAGTCTTTATGGATTTTCATGAAAAAATATGGATGCTCTTCAGTTCATGACAGGGTTAGTTCCTGACACATATTGTTAAATACAAAGCATACAGAATAGTCACAACTTGCCAGGCATAAAGCTCAGCTTTGCTCCCTTGACGTGTGGCCATAGTTGGGCAAAGTCACCTGGCACGAAGCCTGTGTGATAACAAAATTTTATGCAACTCATGAGCACAAACCCAAGATAGCCATTTGGTGCAGTTTTGTAGCACAATAAAACTGAGAAAAATAAAATGTTTGCGGTGAACTGAGAGAGGCGAGGAATTGTCTATCTGGACACCTCATGGCGGCTTATTCTCTGTAAGTTGCTTGGAAACCCTTCCCCTGCCGACCGCCTCTGAGTGTTACATGGTTCCCAAGCTCAAATCCTTGAGTGGGAGAATCCACTCTGCCTTCTACTTCCCAAAGTCTAAACTGTTTACTATTTAACCCATTAAGAAAAGTCTGCCAACGGGCTGCTGGAGACACGGTGGATAACTCAGCAATGCCTGTTGAGGGGATTGGTGAAGCCAAGTGAAAGCTCCGGGAGTGAAAAAGAACGAGTAAACTCTATCCCTATGATAGAATAGTATTTACCTTTATATGTGTCTTTGACGATATGACGAGGCTTGGGTTATCTTGTGGGTGTGATTCAAAGTCCTGATGTCTGAGATTGTTCCATTTAGTAAGCAAAGAAAAACAAAACAAAGTAAAACACAGATAAAGGCCCATCAAATAAAAAAATACAATGATAGGGAATTCTGGGGGAAGATCCCGATGTGAACCACTGTAATGGGTATGCCCTTGTACACATGATCCCGGAGCCACCGGGTCTGTTTCAACCAGTTGAGGTTCAAACGCATGTGTGGTTCACAGCCACATGTTGCTCGGTATTTTGCTTTTAGGAAAGTTCCCATGCAGTTCTGAGGCTCTGTTCTGGGCAAGGTAAACAGTGGTGCTTTGCTAGCTGTGGAACAGATAAAGTGTCTATCCATTTAACTAGCGCTTGGAAACCAAACATGTCCCATCAATTCAATGTCGTGCCCAGAGCCAAGAGAAATAGATGGCTCATCAGGCTTTACAAAGGGAGTTCACAGTAGCCTCTGATATGATGGAACAATATCTTTGAAAGTTTCAAAACACAGATAAGATGAACTCATTTGTATTTCTTGGGAATTACTCTTTTGAAACAAGGAGTCCCAGCCAGATTTAGGGTGTTCTGGCAGGCAGACAATACTGCCACCTGCTGGCTAGATTGAGGAAGGCTATTTTGTCTACGTCACAGAAGTGTGATAAAACTGAGCCACTTGGCAGGACCTCACACACTGTCATCCCCAAATTTAAACTCTTATTTTTTTCTTTGCCATCAGTGTTCATGGAATTATGCCTTACAGTAGACTGTTGTTTTCAAACTTGTGGATGTGTTTACAACACACGCCCACAGAATGCTTCTGCGGTCCTTATCTTTAAGCTTGCCATTATGAATCCTTGTGGTGTCACTGTCGCAATTTTTCTTCCCTCTTCCTCTTCTACTCCTTAATCTCTGCCCCTGTCTCTTTTAAAGAAACAAGGTCCAGTTTGGCTGGTCAGGTTGGATTTGTGTCTTTGGGACGAAGTGATCATCCAGTGGAACTGGGACTGTAGGCATTCACCACTCGCTGTTGACACGCACGCACGCACGCACGCACAGTAGAAACAAATGGAAGAAAACAAAATTTCTCTTACAGCGACAGGTTTCATTAAGTGTTTGGTGGAAGGGATTAAGATGAGCGAGGTCTGCAGTTGCTGATGTCTTTAAATAAGCTCTTCACTGACACAGAGCACTATTTTTTAATGATGGTAATGATTTAGTCATAGAGACATTGCAGTTTTATCTGTGTATACCCTTTACAAACATTTCTTCCCACAAATATGTTTGGACCATGTTTGATTCTGAGTAGATGGTTGAGCTGAATGTTTTCCCTGGTCTTTCTGGAGCATGGCTATGCTTCACATTTGCTCAGTCATCGACTGGAGGGCCCATGAACAGTGGATTCCGCTACCATCATAAAAATGTAGATTGCATGCTGTTGCACAGAATTTAGAAAGTAAGTCAACAGTCTATGTGATTTCAAAATAGGGTCCTCATCAAACATTGAGTTTGTGATTAGACGTGAGTGCTGCACTTAGTTGTTGGATCTGAAGGGGGTAGGAGGATCTGCAGCTGCTGATAGATGAGGAAGAGGAGGTGAATTAAGTAAAAGCTCCTGAATAATGCTCGTGTTCTCTCCTATTTACTTATTGATGGTGGCAAGGGGAGCAAAGACCCCGTGCGTGTAAAGCCCGCTGTAGCCAATACCTTATCCTTCCTTCGCAGCCTTTGCAGAATGACCCCGCAGCGAGTCTTCTTTAAACATTTGGTTTTGACTTGTTCAGTCAGTCAACCACTGATGTATTCAGTGGCGGCTCACTATTCTGTATCTGCTGTGCTTATAGAAACACACACACACACACACACACACACACACACACACACACACACTTCAGCCTGTTCTAGAATTTGCCATTTTCTTGTCTCTTTTTCCAAAGGGCTGGGATACAGGTGTGCACCACTGCACTCAGCTTCTTGGGAGTATCTTGGGTCTGCTTTTGAGAACAGACTAACTTTTCCTCCCCTTGGTTTTCTTTGGGGGCCACTGCCCAGGGCTTCATTCAGTGTGGAGAAATACCATGCTTTGTTACAAGGATTGCTGGGCTTGTTCTAAGGCAAACCCAGAGAATTTGGGCTGCGATGTTTTAATAGTGATTCATGTGGATGAATTGATACACGGCCAGCTGTGCTTCCACCTCAACCTTTCCACTGTATTCAGGAGTTCTTTCTTCCTCCAGAAGAGTGCTTTAATGATGAAGATTACTACTGAATTCTTCAAAGCAGTGATTCGATTAGGTGGATTGCCCATAGACCGGTGCTTTCACTCCTCTGTGTAGTTTACGGCGTCATGAAACTGCTTCTTAGTGTTACTGCACAGAACAGAAGGTTTTTGGAAACTGATGACATCAAGTTGGAACTTTGGGGCAAATCCAAACTTTAGTGCCATAGATATTCTTACCTTTGTGTCTTAGCAAGTCTGCGGCCTCAGTTACCGTGTCCGTGTCCCGACCACCGCTCTACTCTCCATCTGCAGCTTCTCTTCCATAGAACAACCAGAGTGACTCAAAAACAAACTTCAAATATGTAAGTCACAAAACTCCTCATTTTAACCATTTTTGGGGTGTCAATTCAGTGGCATCAAGCACATGCATGTTGCTGTGTGAGTCACACACACCCTGTTTCAGGGCTTTTTCATTTTTCCATGCAAAAACTTTGCACCTCCTGAATTCAAGCTCCCCAGCTCCCTTCCTTAATCTGCAGACACCACTGCACTATTTCTGGTCAGCAAAAGATTTTTTACTCTATGTACCTTGCTGAAGTAGAGTCAGACAGTATTTGTCCCCTGTGGTTCGCTTCTTTCCCTCAGCATAACTGCAAAGCTCCTGTTGCTGCGTGTGCCAGAACATCATTTCTATTTGTGGCTGAGTAATATTCCACAGGGCCACATGCTGCTTACTCATCTGTGGATGGACAGGAATTGCTCCCACCTTTTTGCCTGTTATGAATGACACTGCTGTGGCTATGGGTGTACACTTGTCTGCTTTCAATTGCTTGCCAGATTTTGTAGTAACTCTGTGTGTAGCCTTTTGGGGAAATTACCAAATTATGCCCACACCCTTCAGCTACAGCTGCTACAGGTAATGTACAAGCCTTTAACTTCTCCATATCTCTCTAACATTTGCTAGGATCTCCAAGTGTGTGTGTGTGTGTGTGTGTGTGTGTGTGTGTGTGTGTGTGTGTGTGTGTGTGTGTGTACCTGCATTGTCTGGGGAGAAAGCCTAGGGCTTTGTGCATGTTAAGGCCATGCTTTATCATGGAGCTGCACTCCCAGTCTGAATTAATCAGTATTCTCTAGAGAAACAGAACTGATAGGATGTCTGTCTGTCTGTCTGTCTATAGAAAGGGAACTTATTAGAGTGGCTTATATATTGTTGTGTCCAGCTAGTGTGAAAATGGCTGTCTACCAATGGATGGTCCAAGAATCTAGAAGTTTGTAAAAATAAATGTATGGGCTTTTCAACACTCGTTCTAACTCCCAAATAATGACACAGAGACCCACTACATTTGTTAATAAGCTTCAACACTCAGCTGAGCACATACTCATCTATTCTACGCCATCTACCCTGGTTTGGACTATTTTCCAGCCAGATTACCCCATTACTAGGGTTAATCTCACCCCGACTGCTTCTGCTCTGTCTTTGTTCTCATGGAGACTCTCTCCTCAGGGCTCCTCCTCATGGCTCCTCCTCATCTCCTTTTCCTTCCTCATGGCGACAATCTTTCCACTCTTCAACTTCTTCTCCTGCTTCTTCTGTCTCCCTCTGGAACCCTGTAACTGGGATCAGAAGTTCTACCTCAGCTCTCCTCTCCTGCTCAGCTATTGGCTGTTTAGGTCTTTCTTAACCAATCAGAGATGATGGAGAACAATTTTTGCACAACATCGAGACAGGAGATTCTTCATAGAAATGACAATACCCATGTCAAGTCTGCAGCCAGATTTCTGGGCACAGAAATCAGCATCTGAACACACAGTACATAAAAACCATTCTCAAACTGTAGCTGTTCATTCAGTCTATGGGGCTAGATGTCTCAGCTGGTCTTCAATATACACTGGTATTCCAAAGAAGTCGGCTCTAATGTCAATGAGGGAATAATTTGCCAGAGAGAGCAAGGGCAAGCAAGCAAAGAGCTACCTTCTTTGTTGTTCTTTATATAAGCTGTTGCCAGAAGTGGTGGCCCAAATTAAGAGCAAATCCCACCTCAGAAGATCCAGATTAAAGGTGGTTCTTCCTACTTCAAGTGACTTAATTAAGAAAAATACCTCATCAGTATACCTAGTCACTTGGGTTTTAATTCATTCCAGATGTTGTCAAGCCGACACCAAGAATAGCCACCAGATAGCCATATACATCCTTTTAAATAATGCCATCCTAGTGACTATGAAGAGGCATGCCATTGTGACTTGGATTTGAAATTCTCTAATGATAATTATGGTAAGCTTTGCACTGTGCACTTAGTAGGTAATTATGTGCCTTTGGAGAAATGACCATTCAAGTCTGTGCCACTTCTGGGTTATTTGCTGTTGTTGAGTTTTGGGAGATAAACATGCAATTTTTAACTTTCTTATTTCCTTGACTTCCAAGACATGCTACTAAATTGCACTATTAAGTTGCAAAATAAATGTCAAGATTTGGCTCATGTATACCATACTGAATAGGATATTTATATAGTTGGTTTTATTTTACAAATATGGACAGAATTGATGAATTGTTTAATTTGCTTGAATGGAGTGTACTATGTAATACGCTCTCTGTAATACCAGGTCTGTCCCCTCCTTGGGAACCTTGGACTTCCTTGAATGTCTGGGCTTCTGATGGCTTCTCTAATCATATATTAGGCCAGATCTTAGGATGTCTCCAAAGAGAGTCTTTGCATTTTGCAAGGATGTGCACTAGCTGTGCTTTTAATAATGTCAGCATTCTATCACCCAATTTTCTTTTCCTTTCACAATCCCACGCTTCAGTTTTACTATGCTTTCTTGTACATGAAATTGATTCAGTCTTTCTATGAAATATGAGAAAACACTTAATAAAATGTTCCACTTAGTTCTCTCTTATGAAATTGGAGGGGTAATGTCTGAGGCACTGAGTCACAGACAAGCACATCCCTTGGCCTTCTCTTCACATAGAACCTGCTTTGGTTGCTTTTGTCTCTGGATTTGCTTTATTGGCATGGCATGGTGGTGCGGTCTTCCCCTGCTACGGCTACTCCATGGCTCTGAGCTCCCACATTTGCTAACAGAGATAGACAGAGGGAAGTCAAAGCTGATGAAACCCAAGCCAGCTCCTTTGCCAACATACTTCTGGACTGGATGCTTATCTGCTGGCCACTGCTCCTCATCTGTGCAGGATGGAGGCTCGCTGGTTGGATAATATGCTTCTGTGCCCTCTCTCCATCAAAGGCTGGATTGTATTAGCTTACCTAATTCATATGTGGTCATGTTTGGAGACAGGGTCTTTACATAGGAAACTAAGCTATAATGAAGTCACGAGGACGGGCTCTAATCCAATATGAGGTATATTCTTACATTAAGAGGAGACAGCACTTAGACACAGAGGAAAGACCATGTGAGGCTACAGAGAGAATGGCATTTCCAAGCAATGGGGCTGCCACAGAGTGCAAGGTGGATCCATCCTTCTGCTTATCAGGGAGTTACAAGTCTCTGCCTTGTTTTCCATTAATGAATTTGGAGCTTGAAGAATGGGCACAGGCTAGAAGCTCAGGATAACAAACAGTGGGTACCATTACGTTCCTATGACCTGACTCTTACCCTAAGGCCAGCTCTACTCAGCTGCCCACAGCTCTGTTAAGTCCAGTCCATGAAGCTGCCACCTATATGCCTCCTGTAACATGGCAAAAAGCTGCACATTGGGATGGAGATCTTTGTCTTTGGGTACTGGCAAAAAGAACATGGTGCCAACGCCTTGATCTCTGGGCATGTCTATAATGTGATGGCATTTTAAAGTTATGTTCATTTCTCCTCTAGAGGAAAAGAATTCCGAAAGGCCTTGTCCTTTGTATTGCTCTGTCTTCTACATGTAGAATAAAATTGGATCTTCTATAGATACTTATTAATTGAGAATGTAAGTGCAGGGCAAGAAAAAGTATATAACAGGGATAATTTAAACAATTAGTTCAAGTGAGATTGTGGCTGATTTTAAGGGCAAGCTCATGCTTACCTTGCTGTCCCCAGTGCTGCCCATTGGTTGCACCCATTTCAGTGTGTACCCTCCAGACTCACAGGAGGAAACACAAAGTGCATTGGGTTCCACAGTGTGGCTGTTAGGGCCAAGTGGATGAAGCATTTTAAGGGTTTTGAGAAAAAAAAATGGTTGTTGAGGATGGATGAATAATCTATGTTTTCACTGTCCTTAGCGTACTCTACATGGGCGCTGCTGCTGGAGTATCAGCCAAAGCTTAGAACCCTCTAGTTTATGATAGATTGGGCAGCTTATAAACCACACCTGTCTATTTCCCATGATTCGGTCAGGGAGCAGACTGCTAGCACGGTTGGATTCTGGTGAGGGCTGCCATTTTGGTTTACAAATGGTTGCCTTGTGTCCTCACTGTGGGAGTAGATCTTGTTCAGTAAATAAGCCCGCTAATTTCATCATGAGAGATTCCCCATCATGGCTAATTACCCCGTGAGGACCTCACCTTTTTAAGACCCCCACCTTTTGGCTGGAATTCTAATATAGGAGTTATGATAGGACGTGAGCATTGCCCTCATAGCAATTCATGACCAAGACAGCGTATGGTGGCACGAGCCCGGTATCACCAGCGATCTAGAGATCATAGTGATGGATTCTACTTCCTATCCATCTGAATAGCAACACGTAGAGGGACAGATGACACAAGAGGTGACAGGGATACATGGAGACTTATGGGTCTAAAAACTGGAAGGGATTCTGCTAAATGATCAGCCTCTTTGTGCAATTTGTGTGCATCTGTCCTCTGACCCAGGATTCCTTGTCTTAAAATTGTGCAATGTACGGCTTTCACAACAGCAAGTGGTGGCCCAGGTTCAAGACCACAAAATGAGCTGCTGGAACATCTGGAAAGAGGACCGCCTGCTGCCAGGTAGTTCACAGACCAGCGTTTGTCACGGCAGCCGTTCATGGAAAACAGAAAACATAAAGCCTTTGTATGTCAGGGGCTAAAAAAGAAAATAACTATTCCACTGGAGAAGCCCTCGGGTCTGGAAGGAGGACGGGTCATTGTGATTCCATGAAGGCGCCAAAGCTGTATCTAGAGGAAGCGAAATGCTGGAAGAGCATGCAGGAAGGGCATCTGGAAGTTTCTAAAGCCACAGGGATGAATGGGGACCCATGCTACGGAGGACAGAGGATCTTGGGAACCTGCGGGGCAAACCCGGCTGAGCAAAGACCACCTCTCCTTTGTAATGACCCCCAGCCCCATCCCTCACTGGCTCGCCCGTTTCAGCGTGGACTAGCAGAAACCAGATCAGATCAGGAGACCACTGGGTTGTCTGTTCTTCCCTGGGAAGAGACCACAAGGCTGTCCTTCCCTGGGAAGAGGTCTCCAGGACCCCTAGATAATTTAGGAGGACAAGAAGGTGCACGTTTGTGATCTGGAGTTCCCGCCAGTCTGCAGGTGGAGGCTTGAGCGGGGCTGATTTCATCTGGAAACTGAGATAGTTCTTGCCTGCCGTGCTAGTTTTCTCATCCCTTTCTTCACCGCAGTGTGACTCCTTCCAAGCTTTGTGGCTGCTTTGTATTGCCGTGACCTGGCGATGGGTCTGGTACACTGGCTGTTCTTGGTAAACATTGGCGGACAGTGCCAACAGGGGAGGGCACAGGAGGTTTGTGAAGCCAGAAAGAGACAGAGGGGAGCAACATCTGAACTCCAAAGGGATCCCCTCCTTCACCTCCAAAAGCAGATGCCTCAGATCATCTGCTCCAAACATCTTACTGAGGATGCAAATTCTTGGGGGAGGCTGCTGATGCAGCACAGAAAATTAATTATTCCGCAACAACCCCAGTTTGCACACTTCACAAACCTTGGAAAATCGTGAATCCCAAACTGCATTTGTAACTCAGTTTCACACTGACCTCCTGAGTAGCCCATGTGCTCGTGAATAATGATTGGGTGTGGAAACAAACTAGTCACCTTCTCAAGCAGCTGCACATAGTTAGGACATAATTCATAATCATGTCCATCTTTAAGTAATTTTGGACTCACTGATTTCACCAAGAATATATGTTTCTTTCCGCTGTAGCACTTTGTAGATGCTAGTCCGTGTGTGTGTGTATACATATATATGTGTATATATATAATTCTTTTCCTAAAACTTGAGAGGGGTCTATTGAAAATGAAACCATTTAAAATATTTTTTTTGAAAATTTAATTTCCAGCCAAGCATAGTGGTACACCTTTAATCCTAGCACTTGAGAGGCAGAGGCAGGGGCATCTCTGTGTGTTTGAGGCCATCATGGTCTACATAGTGAGTTCCAGGACAGCCAGAACTACATAGTGAGACCCTGTCTTGAAAGAAAAAAAAAAAAAAAAAAAAAAAAAAAAAAAAAAAAAAAAAAAAAAAAAAAAAAAGAAAGAAAGAAAAGAAAAGAAAAAAAATGCAAAACAACAACAAAAGAATTAATTTCCACAAAATGTGACCTTTGCTAGCAGAGAGCTTATCCTTGTCATCTCTGGTATTTGATAGACTCCAAATGAAATTAAAACCTCTGCTTGCAGTATGCTCTAGCTTAATCATGTGTATGCGTGTTTGTCTGTCTGGGGCTCTCTGCTTGTGAGGGGCTGGTGCCTAGAGGCCAGAGGTATCTGATTCCCCCGGAGTAGGGTTTACAGGTGAATCCACTTCTGGTCCTCTGCAAGAACAGTCATGCTCTTAACCGCTGAGCCATTTCTCCAACACCCTCACCCCCACCCACAATACATCATGGCTGGTACAGAGACATAAAAAGAAAAAAAGCCAGACGATGGCATTGGATCCCTGGAAATGGCATTATAGGCAGTTACGACCCATCTGATGTGGGCGCTGGGAACCAAAGCCAAGTCTTCTGCGAGTGGAGCGAGTGCATTTAACTGCTGATAGATCTCTTCACCCAGTGTTTTATTTTTTGAATTAAAAAAATATATATACCCTTAAAATAAAGCATAACAACGTCAGCCTCGAGTAGTGCTATGCTTAGTGGACAGTACAAAGTATTCTCAGCAAAGTTAGCTACATATATAGTATTCAAGTCACTTACATAAATCTTAAAACAATTGTTATTGTGTGTGCATGGTGTGCATTGTGCTGAGGGCTGTGCTATGCCAGGGCAAGTGTAGAAGAGAGGGCAGCATGAGGAGACACTTTTATCCTTTCTCTGTTTTGTGTTCTTGGTCATTAGGCTTGCACTGCTGGGCAGCAAGTCCTTGGCCCTACCATGTCACCACCGGCCCAGCATATATCCTTTAAAATGCCCATTTCACAGACTGGTCAATCTTCCTGTGAGGCACTAGCCAATGTAAGTAGACAAGAAGAAGCAATTATAAGTTTCAACCACCCCAACAACAGAGGGAACACTGACTCATACCGACAGAGACTCAGGATATGATAAAAGTGACATGGCATCGATGAAGAATCGACAGGCCAAATAACAAATGAGGATGAGCCCACATGAAAGTTGAATAAAACTGGGTCCTTACCTCAACTATTAGCTTCATCCAGCTAGTTAATCAATCAAAATGTTCACAATAAATGACAAAAATGGAAATCAATACTGTATGAGAACGGAGAAGAATTAAAATAATGAAATTGGGGGCTGGAGAGATGGCTCAGTTGTGAAGAGCACTTTTCTTACAGAGGTCTGGGGTTCAACTCTCAGCACCCACGTGGCTGCTTAACAATCATGCGTATTCTGGTTCCAGGGCATTTGACACCCTTTTCTATACACATGGTGCATAGACATACTTTTAAGCAAAAACACTTAAACACATAAAATAAAATAAATAAGTCTTTTAAAAAAATCTAAAAAAAATATTGGATTAGGGAAGGGTTTTCTAGTTGTGATAAAAAGCTTATCAAAGTAAAACATAAAAGTAATTCTGAAAACTCAAAAGGTAAATGGCTGACTAGGAAAATATTTAGAAATTCTTTCATAAGCAAATGGCTAATCTCTCTAGCATTTAAAGTCACCCTTCAGAACCAGTAGGAAAGTTTCGACAACAAAGTGAAAATGGAGAAAGGATCCAGCAGAGTTAAAACAAATAAAAACCTCATTTACCAAGCATTTTACTTTAGACAGCTTTAAGCTACGCTAAAACTGAATACCCCGCAATGAACTTCCCTGTGTGTACCCATCACACAGCTTCAACATTTTCAACTCCCGACTAATCATGTTTAACTCTTCTGCTCCCCTTCATATTTCCCTGGAAACACCCATTCCATCTCTCACACCGACAGAGGATTAAAACATTGAGGGTATGTGAAGACGGCTCAGCAGCAAAGTGCAAACAAGATGGCCTCAGTTCAGATCTGCAGAGCACACCTAAAAACCGCTGACCCAGTGGCACTAGGGCGAGGGTGAAGATGGCCAGGTCCCAGCTGCTCACTGCTCAGCCAACCTGGCTGAAATGGCGAGTCCGCTACATTCAGTGAAAGCACATATTACAGAAACAAAGTGAGAGTCTGGAGAGAACTGGGGTTCCATTCCTAGCACCCACGTGGTAGCTCACAGCCGTCTATAACTCCAGTTCCCAGAGATGCTCTGTGAGCTCCCGCCTGCACATGGTGCATATACACACACTCAGGCACACACATGCACATAAAATTCAATAAGTAAACATTTAAAAGAAGAAGAAAACAAAGAGCAATAGAAGACATCTGATAACAACTTCTGGCTGCCACACACATAGATGGATATAGTTTACTGGAGAAAAAGTAAGAACAGAGGAAATCTCTTATATTGTTGGAGGGGATAAAAGTCAGTTATATTTTCCAGAGAGGTCAACTGAATGCATGTGAGTTACCATGTGATGCCTTGATATAGGTTTGCATGCACAATTTAATACTTTTAAAGTAACAGTTAAAATAAATTTAATTAAAGGTTTCCTAAGAGTTAAGGGGCGCCACGCATGTGTTTTTCACTGGTGTCTATTGAGATAAAACAGATATCAGCTTTGGCTTCCCAGGGGGTGTTTGATACTGTGTAGAAGCCTTTTTGGTTGTCACAGCTGATGAGAACATGCTGCCAGTGTCCGTGAGTAGAGGCTGGGGTATCACTCAACAACCTCCTATGTGCAGGAGCATGCATAAGGATGATCTGAGTATCAGTAGAACTGACTTTTAGAGACCCTGAAATAAATGACAGTGGCGACTGTGGGCCTCACATCTGATGGAGGGATATTAAGGGTTGACAGCCTCCAGAATTGGAGAACAGACAAAAAGTGAAAATAGTATTGCTTAGTGGTGGGGCGTGTGCTGAGCATGCTTGAGGCCCTGGGTCCCATTCCCACCACTGCAGAAAGAAGCTTTCTTCCTCTGACAAAGAATATTTTATTTATTTATTTATTTATTTGACAAAGAATATTTTAAAGACTTGATAGCAGCAAGCATCATACCTCCAAGACAATGATAACTTTAAGGGAAAGCTGAGTCTTTCAACAACTAGATTCTAAGGATACCGCCCAAATGAGCTTACTTTTGATACACACATGTGTATCCCAGCTCAGAAACCTGTAATGCTTCTATCGCTAGAACAGCCCCGGAGACCGTGGGTGGTAGTTAGAATATGGAAATTGTAGAAAAATTTGGTGAAACAATAAAAAATAGTTGAATGTCTAATAAGGTGAAGCTGGTTTTGTTGATGGGGAGTACTGGAGTTGAATCATGGCTTTGCTTATGCCAGACATAACACAGTGCTAGCACTGTGCTGGGCTCACAGCTCCCTTTTTATTTCAAAATATTTTATGAGTCTGAGTGTTTATCTGCATGCATATGCACTCTCTCCCTCTCTCTCTCTCTCTCTCTCTCTCTCTCTCTCTCTCTCTCTCTCTCTCTCTCTCTCTCTCTCTCCCACTTCTCTCTTTCTCTCTGTGTGTGTTTGTGTGACTCTCTGTGTGTGTCTGTGTTGCCCATTGAGGCCAGAAGAAGGCATGAAACTGGAACTGGAGTTGCAGACTGTTATAAGCTGTCCTCTGAGTGCTAGGAACTGAACTCTAGTCCTCTGCATGATCAGCAAGTGGTCTTAAGCATTGTTTGAACCATCTCTCCAACCCTTCTTTTTTTTTTTTTAATTGTTGATACAGGTTCTTGCTTTGTAGGCCAGGTAGGTTTCAAACTCATGTTCCAGGCAACCCATGGTGCATTTGAACAAGTTCTCCATCTGAGACCTGGTTTTCAACTTCAGCAGAGCCTTTTGAATAAAAAACTACTCACAGAATGTTAAAGTTTCATTTAAATACTTCTAGACAAACTCTTTTAAGAAGAAAATGTTCAGCTCATGTTTAGGCAGCCTTGTGGATGAGGCTTTATGGGTGTAGCTTCTGACATTACTAGGAGACCCAGTCTCACAGTAAATGTCCTGGTCAAAGCTCTTACAATCTTTCTGCCCACTCTTCCACAATGTCCCCTGAGCCTTAGGTGCAGGAGTGTTCTGCAGATGTATCCATTGGGTCTGGGCTCCACAACTTTGCATTTTGATTGGTTATGGTTTTCTGCAGTGGCCTCCATCTGTTGTAAAGAGAAGTATCCTTGAGAAGGGGTGAGTGCAACACTTATGTGCAGGCATAAGGGCCAATGTCTAGATTTGTTAGACATTATGATGGTTTAGTAAAGTAGTGGTTGTAGGTTTGTCTCTAATATCCATGACTTCGCTGGCCAAAGTGGATGACAAAAAGCTCAGGAGAGCTCAACTGTACACAAAGAACTATAGGCAACTAAAGAATGCTAAGAGCAGGAGAAATCGTTTTCCCCAGGAAAGAGCATCCCAGCTGGCTATCCAATATAAATGGCTAGCCCTGGAAACATACATACAAGTAACATTATATAATTGAACATGCTGTATTTAGGAATATGTACATATATACATATATGTATGTAATAAAAGTGGGAAAAGATGCCTTGAATTTGAAAAGAGTGGCATATAGAAGGGTTTGTGGGACAAAAGGGAAGGGAGAAATGTTGTAATTGTATTGTAATACCCCAAAATTAAAACTATAACATAAATAAAATAAGAGCAGAGAATGTTTCTCTAATAATTGAAATCTTTTGATTATTAAGATGAGATCCCAAAACTCTTAGATTTGAAATTTTAGATGAGGAATTCTTAAGTGCAAAGTCCATGCAAATATTCCCAAAGCTCCTAATCCCCAAATTTGCAGGCTCTGGTCTCCTATTTCAGAGAAGGGGTATTTAAACTGAATTTTGAATGTGGCCTCTGGCCTTAGAAAGGGTGTGGACCTCCCTACCTATCCAACAAATACAAGCTGACTATTTTCCATGTGTTGAGCACTGTGCCATGTGCACGGGTCGGGTAGGGACACTTGTGAACAGGATAGACCTGCTTCCCATGGGAGCGTCCTTACAGAGAACCTAGGGCATTCTCAGAGAGGGACAACATTTTGGAAGTGTAGTGGTTTAACTTTCATCGTTAATTTGGCTGAAACTCACCTAGAAAAGAGTGAGACACACTCTTGACTGTGTCTCCAACAGTGTTTCCAGAAAGGATTAACAGAGGAGGGAAGACACGCCCTGTATGTGGGTGGCATGAACCAATGGGCTGGGAGTCCCAGATAGGATAAAAGAGAGAGGAAAATGCTGGCAGAGAACCAGCAGTCTCTGGGCTCTCGATTCACAGAGAAGAGCAGAAGCAGCCTCCCACTTCTGCCTCTGTACCATCCCCATCATGACTCTGCCCCTTGGACTGCCAGGCAGAACAGTTCCTTCCTGTTTCAAGCTGCTTCATCCAATCTGAGCTGTGACTATTAGCGCAAGGGGAGAGAGGGATTTTCAGGCAAGATCGATGATTCAAGCACATTACCGAAACCGCTGATGAGAAAAAAGCAAGTCTATGGATATGTTGGCCATGTACAAGTGAATGACCTGCAAACTGTATTTCAGCTCTTTGTTTTTCCCCTTGGGGTTCAGGTTAAATTGTCTGGATATCATCTCTGGGGGTGTCCTTGCTTGGGGTACACTGGCGTTCAACTCTATGACACCTTTTCAAAAAGGATAAAGAGAAGTGCATTTTCCCATCCAGTTTCTTCCCACATAATCTCAAAAGGTAACAGAGTAGAAGGGGCAATCTGCACTGGCCAAGCTTTCTTATGCTCTGAGTGTATGATGTAATTGACCTATTTCACCCTCTCCCTAAAGAAGGAGACTTTGCTCTCATTTCTGGGCAAAATGAGCTCACACACGTGGATTCCACAGGAGTTTGGAAATACCTAGCTTCAAGCCCCAGAATGTTCCTAAACGATGCTTCCTCACCTTTATGCATCAGTCCCTGTTGGATGCCAATGGCTCCCAATGAATGTGGAAGAGTATGCTATTCTGCTAAGGGTTTGTTTTCAAGGCAACACATTATGAATAAGTCCCTCTTGGGCGGACTTTGGTTAGTAGCCTTGGGTATCTTTGCTCAAGACAAACTGAGCAGCTTCTTTCCCAGAGTTGGCACGAGGATGTGTTGGGAGTAGGTGTTTGCAAACTGGTCCACTTAGAATTCGCTCATTAGATGAAGTCTGTGTTAAACACTTCCCCACAAAAGACAGTCCTGAGCCAGCTGGCATTTAGCCCCTTGGTATTCTCATTCTGCAGGGTTCTGGGGGGAGCCGGATATAGAGGACACAACTCTGTTTCTAATCAGTTCTCTTTAACAGGCTGAGGCCCCAGACAGGTCACTTCATGCACCAGGGCCTCGAGGTGTTTGCAACAGACAACCACAAAGATCCCTGTAGCTGAAACAATTTGTGAATGAGCTTTTTGAACATGCTCACAAGCCTTAGACAAACGGAGCAGAGGTTAGAAGTTTATTTGGTGCAGCTTTTTATGGGGAAGGGCGCTGAACTGCAGGAGTCTTCCAATTCTTACTGCCATTTACACCAGTCAACTGGCAATTATAATCACTTGATTTGGCTCATCTCAAGGAAAATAGGTTAAGAGAAGGCTTAAAATAGAGAAATGTTTGGGTGCAGGTCTGGAGCACTGCATCTGGCAATTGTGTCCCAGCCTCCTCCACATGCTTATCTGAGAGACCACTGTTCCAGAACACCTGGGGTTTCCTTACAGGAATATTATGTTATTCTCATTAAGCTTAAGAACATGCAATAATTACGTAGAAGTGTGCATGTGGGGAACATTCAACACGTTCCACAAGGGAATAGGTATACAAAGCTGGCTTTGAACTTGAAAACCTGAGCCAGCCCACATGTCACAGGTGAGAACCTGTGAGTGAGGGGGCGATGACAGTTCTGGAACCATTAATTCACTTATCCTTAGGTACACTCAGGCAATTGTTCTCAGTTTCCGGGTGGCTAGAGGGTGTTGGTCCTTGGAAGCACGTGCCAGATCCACCGTGCCAGCCAAGAAAAGCCTGCTGAGGCCTCTCCCTGTCCCTGTCTCACATAATCTCTGGTCCCCTTTCCACCTGATCTCCCTTACGTCCTTTCCCTTTGCATCACTGTGACAAAAGTAACTGACAGGTAGGAAAACACCAGGTAGGAAAGCTGGACATTAGCTCAGGGGTTCAGAGTACGCAGCCCATCCTGTCGGGGAGGACACAGTGGAGTCGTAGCTTGGGGACAGTAGTGGTGGGAACATCTGCCCATGCTTATTCACATCATGGGGAAGAGAGAGTGGCTGGAGTCTGGCCAGATTATAAGCCTACAAGGACACACACAAGCCCACCCTCCAAAAGGCTCCACACTTCCAAAAATAACGTTTCCTTCCAAGGAGAAGATGAACAAGAGCCCATAGAGGACATTTCAGATTCAAACCCTAACACTTCCATTCTTACCTCCTCTTCTGGACGTTTCCTCCTGTGTTCTGAGGTGACGAACATGGACAAAAGAGACAGGAATAGTAAAAACATGAAGATGTACTGTCTTAGTATGTTACAGCGTAGCATCATAGAAAGTGCAGGCACTATACTTGGCAACGTCCGGTTGATGTTTATACATTATCATCCTTGAGATATGGGGCGTTATCTGGGTGGATGGCCTTTTATGAGGTGTGCATGAGTATAAAATTTTGACTCAGGTGGTGACTGTAGAAGGTAATAGAATGGTTTACTGTTTGCAACAGAAATCTTATCTGTGCTAGGATCTTGGTATCACACACACACACACACACACACACACACATACACACACACACACACACACACACACACACATACACACACACACACACACACACACACACACACGCACACACACACACCTTTTCATTCTCATGACAAACTAAGTACATACACCCAGAACACATATCCAACCAATATACATACACATCATGCCTCACATACCCAACGCCCTATTTCCCTGTACACACATCCAGTCACATAGACCACAAACCACACTATAATACCCAACACATACATATCACACACACAAGGCCAGGGACAATAGAGCCCTTCAGAAAGACACAACCAAGGGCTGAGTAGTTTCCCAAACTGCTGCTGCCATGTTTCAGGCCCTGGAAATGTTTGTAGTGACAAGAAGAGCCTCTATTTGCCTCATGATTTGAAAACGAAAACATAAACCTCATGTATATTCAGCAATGGATACTACCCACCAGCTTGCTAGACACAGACCGATGCTTCAGGGGTTGCAGCCACCACACAGGGAGAGTTTCTTCATGCAACTTCAGAACCGAGAAAGTCTTTCAGTGGCAACTGGTCTTCTGGTCCAAGCAATAAAGAAGTGACAAGCCATTGTGAGAATACCAACCTTCTTGACGAAGGCCAAAAGCCAGGTCACGGAAATCTTCCCGTACCCCTAGGGCCAGTGTGTGTAAAGAATTTCCACGGCAACGGTATTTTATGAGCATGACTCACTTTTCTGTTTTTCAGAAAGCCTTTCACTCTGCCCATCTCTTTTAGTACATTTCCATTTGGTGTGGTTTGGCCTGTGAGCCGGGATGCGGTGGTGAGCTGCTTGAAGCCAGACTCCCCAACCCTGTCGTACCTGAGGACCACATGTATGGCTGTAATTGCAAACAGCTGCCCACCCACCCACAGAACAGTGAGCAAGGCCATTTTTAAAAACAGTAAAAATAGCATGCCCCAGGGGCAGCCAGTTCATTTGTTGATTCAAAAAATATTTGCCACCAAGAAGAGTGTTCTGAACACATACCCCAGCCAGTGTTTCAGGGAAGCCTCACGTGGTTAACCTTAGTAATTAATAGCAATAACAACAACAATCCAGGGACCATATGCATATTTATTGAGCACTTAACTATGGGCCTGGCACTGATCTGAGTACTTTGTGTGCACTGACTTGGTGAATCCTCTTCTGACTCAAGGCTATCCTGTCACATGGAGAAGGCAGATGCTAGCACTGGGACTTCCGAGATGTGAGGAAGGCTTTGCCTGGTAAAGAGGGCTCTTCTTGGCATTTCACATTTCACATATGGCTACCTGACTTTCAGTCTTGGAAAATGAGACCAGAGCTCCTGTCTGTCTGTGTCTTGTCTCTCTCTCCTTGACCCACCCTCATTTTTGTTCTTGTGACAATGTTGCCCTACATACCCCAGGCTGGTATCAAACTTCAGGGCTCAAGTGAATGCTCTGCCTCAGCCTGTTAAGTAGCTGGAAGCACAGGTACCAGACTTTTCCTTTTTAACAAACATATAATTACTACACATTTATAAAGCGCAACAGTGTTCCAATACACGTCTGTGGGGTAATGATCAACTGGAGTGACCATTATCAAAAAGGCAAAAACATCAATTCCAAACCTTTGTTGTCACTATGCCAAATACCTGATAAGAAACAACTTAAGAGACAAGAATTTATTCTGGTTCAAAGCTGAAAAGGACACACAGTCACTCTAGCATGGTGGCGAAGGCATGGCAGCAGGCACATCCTGCTAGGGCAATAGGAACCTGAGTTTGATTGCTCACATCTCAGTGGATCAGAAAATAAGAAATTAGGCCAGAAGCAGAGCTGGTTTATAACCCCCAAGTCTAACCCTAACTGCTATATTTATGCCGTCTAGGCCCAGGGGCAAAGCTTCTGCAACCTCCCAAAATACTACCACCAACTAAGCCCCGAGCATTCTAACCTAGGAGCCTGTGGGTCACATTTCACATCCAAACCATAACGCAACTATTAAAGAGGTAAGTTACTGCCTTAGTTTGTGTTTCATTGCTGTGAAGAGACACCAGGACCACAGAAACTCTTATAAAGGAAAACATTTAATTGGGGCTGACTTACAGTTTCAGAGGTTTAATCCGTTATTGTCATGGCTGGAAGGATAGCAGTGTGCAGGTGACATGGTGCTGGGGAAGGAGCTGAGAGTTCTACATTTTGATCCTCAGGCAGCAGAATGCTGTCATATTGGGCATAATTTTAGCATGGGAGACCTCAAGGCTCACCCCCACAGTGACACACTTTCACCAACAAAAAGCTACTCCAACAAAAAGCTACTCCAACAAAAAGTTACTCCTACTCCAACAAGGCTACTCCTAATAGTGCCACTCTCTATGGGCCAAACATTAAACACCTGAGTCTATGGGGGCCATACCTATTCAAACCACCCCAGTTACGATAGCCTTTACTCTGCATTAAAATAGGTCAATTTATGTGGCACTTCTCAAGCTTGACCTCAGATCTATTCTTTCCAGTGCTGGTCTTCATAATCTGATACTGCAATTGTCCCTGTGTTTTATACAATGTCCTCATAGGGAAGACTTTCTTAAGGGCTCTGCACCGATTCCTTTAGCATTTTTTTTTTCTGCATGGCAGTAGGGAAATGACGTATTTAAGGAAGATTGTCCACCGATCATGCAATGAAGATTAAACACCCATTCTATGTAAAGGGATTTGGAGAAGGCATGCTTAAGGGAAACTAGTGGATGTGTGGATGTGACTGAAGATGAGCAGAGTTGTGACAAAGGAATCAAAGGCCATCCTGGATCCTAGTGGGTTTTTATGAACACATCCAAACCAACCAACCATTTAGTATATGGGGGTGGGCTTTGAGGTCTCCTATGCTAAGCTGTGGATCTCTGTTAGCCCTTAAAGCTGGTTGCCACTGGGACACAGGAGATGTAAGTGATCTGTATTGAGTGCACTGCTGCAGAAATTATTTGACCCATTACAAGTTGATAATGATTATGATGAATGAAAAACAAATAAATAATAAATATACAATTTTATTAAGTTCCCTGAATCACTCTGTGAGGTAGAACAAGAAATTTTAATCTTGGTTTTCAACTTGACTACTTCTAGAATCAACTAAAACCCAAGAATTTGAGCCTGCTCTCTGGGGTTTTCTTGATTTAATTGTTCGAGGCAGGAAGACTCGCCCAAGGTCGGGGCCACACCTGCTTGTGTCAGCCTATATAAAAGGACTTGGAAAAAGGAAGCTTTTGCTTTTTGCCTGCTCTTCTTCACTGTCACTGGCGTGTTCATCTATGCCATGACTGAGGCGTTCCTTTGTTGGAATTAGAAGCTATTTTTTTTTTTTTTTCAGGATTCCTACTTAGACTGAAGACCAGCAGCTCTCTAGGAATCCAGCACCAGACTGGGACTGCTGAGACATAGTCTTTTGGATTGATCAATTACTGATTCTTGGCTTTCCTATCTGGAGATAGCTATTATAGACTACCTGGGATATAGCCGTAAGACACTCTAAAGCAGTGGTTCTCAGCTGTGGGCTGAGGCCCCTTGGGGGCCTCATATCAGACATTTATTTACATTATAATTCATAACAGTAGCAAACACAACCACTGCTCTACTAAATTGTGTGTGTGTGTGTGTGTGTGTGTGTGTGTGTGTTCATCCTATCAGTTCTGCTTCTTTAGAGAACCCTGACTAATACAAGTGTTAAAGCTACTTAAGTAACCCACTGCAAGGTTATTTGCTCTAAGACTACTCAGGATACACCCTGGAAGAGGTGCATAGGAAATCCATTTGTATAGTCTGCTGGCCTGTGAAAGTCCTCGCTTTCCCTAATCCCAACACTGCCCTTCATAGGGCAGCGTTCATCTGCATAAGCCAAGTAGGTGAAAGGTTCTGGGACTTCTTGGTCAGGCCTTTGTTGTTCTCTCTTGACTGTGCATTTAACCGGGCCCTTGACTTCGGTGTTAGATTTTAATATAGTTCTCAGTTCCATCTACACATTTAGAAATGATGGCAAAAACAAACTAGCAACAGAATAACCCGCAAGGCAGCAAGATGTCGTGGTGACTTAATACTTACTTCACAAAACAAAAGGTATCTTCATGCCATGAGCTTTTAAGCAAGAAATTAAGACCAAACAGAACGATGCAGGTCTTAGATGCTAAGCTGAGGAAGAACTATGAAGTGAGCTATGGGAGGATGGGGTGAGCTATGGGAGGATGGGGTGAGCTATGGGAGGATGGGGTGAGCTATGGGAGGATGGGGTGAGCTATGGGAGGATGGGGTGAGCTATGGGAGGATGGGGTGAGCTATGGGAGGATGGGGTGAGCTATGGGAGGATGGAGTGAGCTATGGGAGGATGGGGTGAGCTATGGGAGGATGGAGTGAGCTATGGGAGGATGGGGTGAGCTATGGGAGGATGGAGTGAGCTATGGGAGGATGGGGTGAGCTATGGGAGGATGGAGTGAGCTATGGGAGGATGGGGTGAGCTATGGGAGGATGGAGTGAGCTATGGGAGGATGGGGTGAGCTATGGGAGGATGGAGTGAGCTATGGGAGGATGGAGTGAGCTATGGGAGGATGGAGTGAGCTATGGGAGGATGGGGTGAGCTATGGGAGGATGGAGTGAGCTATGGGAGGATGGGGTGAGCTATGGGAGGATGGGGTGAGCTATGGGAGGGTGGAGTGAGCTATGGGAGGATGGGGTGAACTATGGGAGGATGGGGTGAGCTATGGGAGGATGGAGTGAGCTATGGGAGGATGGAGTGAGCTATGGGAGGATGGGGTGAGCTATGGGAGGATGGAGTGAGCTATGGGAGGATGGGGTGAGCTATGGGAGGGTGGGGTGAGCTATGGGAGGATGGAGTGAGCTATGGGAGGATGGGGTGAGCTATGGGAGGATGGGGTGAGCTATGGGAGGATGGAGTGAGCTATGGGAGGATGGGGTGAGCTATGGGAGGATGGGGTGAGCTATGGGAGGATGGAGTGAGCTATGGGAGGATGGGGTGAGCTATGGGAGGATGGGAATACGGATGGCAGAAGTTCAAGGGAATAGCATTGTATGGAGCTGCCTCTTCAGGCTCACAATGTAGCCTGGGATAACCTCAAATCCATTTTTCTCATGTGTCTAGCCCAGCTTGAAGACTATTGTTTACGACTGAAGTGTAAGACACTACAACCAAAAGCAACTTGAGAAGGAAAAGGTTTATTTCAGATTACAGGTGACAGTCCATCATCTAGGAAGTCAGGACATGAACTCAAAGGAGGAACTTGGAGGCAGGAACTGAAGCAGAGGCCTTGGGAGAAGTGCTGCTTACTGGCTTTTTCCTCACGGTTTGCTCAACATGCCTTTATATACTGTCTAGGACTATTTGCCCAGGATGGCACTGCCTATAATGATATGTCCCCTCCCCCATTAGTCATCAATCAAGAAAATGCCCTACAGACTTGCCTACAGGCTCATCCTATGGAAACATTTTTGTAGGTTAATATTCTTTCTTCCCAGATGACTCTAGCTTGTGTCAAGCTGACACATAAACTAGTCAACACAACTATGGTGTCTCAACTTTAGTTCTAGGACCCAAGAATAACGGTGGATGTACAATGATATTTAGTGTAACAATTTGATAACAAAACACAAAATTTTAATGCCCATGCATAGGGGACTATTTGAGATGCTGGAGAAATGGCTCTTCAGGAAAGATGCTTGACACAGAATCTAATGAACTTGGGTTCCACCCCCAAGGCCAACATGGTGGAAGGAGGGAACTTATTGTTACCAGTTGTCTTCTGACCTCCACACATGCACAGTGGTACATATAAGCCTTCCTCATACATGTAGATAAATATAATTAAAAATAAACAAAATAGAAAACTAGGAGATTGGTTGTCTTATAGAATATTTTTATGGTTGTGATTGAGCCAGATCTGTTTATGTGGATGCAGATGACATACTATCCACGAATAAAGCTGTAGAACAATGTATACACATAAAATAAAGTGTGTAGGGCCGAGAGTGTAGGGAGTTTGGTATATACAAGGCCCAGGCTCAATCCACAACCATGTAATTGCATTGAAAAAAAAAACCAAAAAAGAGTGGTGAAGGTAAATGGGTAGATATAACCTCACCTGTGATGGTGTAGATAGATAGAAGGCATGTGCCCATGGAGGTCACAGAATCAGCAATGTAAACATCAAATTTATATTTCAATGCCTACATTTTAACATGTCTGTTCAATTTTTGCTTGCTCAAATTCACTGTACTAGGGTAGAATATGTACACATACACAGTGGAATACAATTCAGCAACAAAAAGGATGAAATCCTGTCATTTGTGGCAAACATGGGTGGAACTAGAGATTTTCTATTGCAAGAAGTAAGTAGGCACATAAAGACAAATATCACATGGTCTTACTCATACGTGGATCATAAAGTAGTGGCTCTCACAGCTAAGGATACCAGAGGCTGGAGAGAGAAGGGAGGTGGGACAGGAAGATGTTGATCGAAGATACTGAGTTACAGTTATAGAGGAGAAATAGGCCTGGCATTTCACCAAAGAGCAGAGCAGTGACAGATGATAATGGATATTTCAACACAACAAATGATAAGCATTTGAGGCACTGGATATGCATACTTTGATTCGAGCATTTCAGTGTATACATGTATTGCAACATTACATAGCAACCCTTAATGTGTATGGTTTTTTTTATATTTTATTAGTTTATTCATGTGTGTATGGTTTTTAAGCATCAATTACAACAAGGGTATAGTCACTCTAATAGACTGCAACAAGCAATGCAGACATCATTGGAGGAGAGGAAAGGTTGTCAGCCACCACCTCCTGGCTGTGTAGACTTGAACATTTTGAAATGATCACTTCTTTATTTGGAAAGTAGCACATGGAGGTGAGGCTCAGTGGATAAAGGTGCTTGCTGCCAAGACTGATAAACCTGAGTTCAATTCTCAGGTCTTACCTGGTGGATGGAGACAACGGATTTCCACAAATTGTCCTCTGACATCTATGTGAGTGCTGTGGTGCATGTATAACACACACACAGACACACATACACACACACACACACACACACACACACACACACACACACAGACACAGACACAAAGAGATACAATAAATTTTTAAAAAGGAAAATAACCCAAGTATGTCCATCTTATGGGATATTATGGAGATCCCAATAGTATCCTGTTCTGTTCAAAAAAAAAAAAAGAAAGAAAGAAAGAAAGAAACAAAGAGTATCCTTATAAGGCTTTTCTTCAAAGCCCTAAGGGTCTCTGGATGCAAAGCATTACTATTAATTATGCCAGCAAAAGGACTGGCTTCTAAATACCACCAGAGTTTAATACATCAAAACCAGAAGCGATGATTCTTAAGTGCTAACTTTTCAAGTACTGTAGAAACTTAGTATTTTGCATCTCAGTTGCCAGGAGGGTTTCAGGACATTACACTAGGCAAGAGCTTTGGGAAACACAGTATGTACTTCTAGTGTTCTCTGTGGGTCATGTGGCTAGCTTACCCATTAGGTGATGGCAATACTTTTTAGTGCCTGTCTCTCATACTGAACTGTTGGTGTCATGAAGGCAGGAGCCATGCTCATCTTGTTCCTTTGCTATGATTGGACTGTGTCTGCTACATCATAAACACTCCACAGTGCTACGTGAATAAAGGAAGAGATGGTGCAGTGATGAGCCAATCTCTTTTGCTGCTGTTTTCTCTTTTTCCTCCTTCTCTACTTGGTAGTAGCAAGGATTGTGCCAGGGCCTTGCCCACTCTAGGAGAGGGAACTCCACTAACTGTATCTCAGCATTGGTGCAAGGCAGGCAGGCAGCATCATGAAAAAGCTTACTAAGGCGAAAAGGAGGAAAAGGTCCAGAAAATGATCCAGGCAGTTAGAGAACGATCTCCATTTGTGCTGGCACTCCCCTGGCCAGGTGCCATTCTGCACTCTGGGTAATTTGTGTCTGTTCTGGCCATGCTCCGTTGAAATGGAATCATAGTATCTTATTCCCCTCTCCAAGCACAGAGCTGGTGTGAATGGCTTTCCCAGTAGTGTAGCCAATGAAGAATGTGGTGCAGCTCCCGGCTGGTGAGCCTTCAGGACAAGCAAATGCAACAGAACTGAGATTATGTGCACATTGTGAAATCATGTGTGTGCAGAGAGACATGCATACCATTCACATATATGTATAGAGAGGCATGATTGAGCCACATTAAGGAATCCGTTAAGCTAGGGGCACAGATGATAAAGGAAGGCAGTCCTCAACACACACACACACACACACACACACACACACACACACTTCATATGTGCACACACACACATGGTCAGAAAGGTGGTGGGAGATGAGATGTAAGATGTACGCACTCACTCTGGTTTGGGAGGCGAGTACACGGTATATGAGAGAAATGAGTGCAGGAGGACAACACATATGATCCTTTGCGAGTTAGAAAAGACCCAAACTTCTCTGCTTTTTGCAGCACCATTAGTAGCCAGTAATTATGCATGAAAATATGTCAGTCTAAGTTGGTAGGGAAAGTCTCTTTGAGTTGAAATAAAGTAGATTACGTTTCAAAAAAAAAAAAAAAAAAAAGACCATTATTATTTCTAAGAGTAGGATGTAAATATCACTAAGGGAAGTAACCCAATAGAATGAATAAAGTTGTTGCTACCTCCTTATTAACAGTGACATTGTCTTTAGATGACAATTCTAAGCTTGACAGGCTGGTCCATGCAAGTCCTCAGCTCATTGCCTGACTTCTCCTGTATAATTCCTTCTTTTACAAATGAAACCACACATCTACCAAAGGAGCACATAACACTGGAAATTAACCAGCCCCCCCAAAACAAACAAAAAACAAAAATCAAAAACAAAGAACAAACAAACAAACAAAACCAAAACAAAACCCCCAGAAAACTGTTGATGAAAGCACAGGATATTGCTTTGTGTTAAAAGGAGATGCTTAATACGTCTTGACTTACAAGAAGAGACAAGGGACTTTGTTGAATATCATCCCGTAAATAAAAGGCATTTGAGATCATATCGTTTTTAAGGAATGTCTTGTTGCAGACAAATGTCAGCTGCCAGAAATGAAGATGGATGGTACGTGTGTTCCAGGAAGCGAGCCAACACCAGGCTGGTGTGAGACAAAGCTAGAGGCTTTAGTACGGTGCGGGCTGACTTCTTTCTTCTCTCTACTGTGCTCCCCATTGCATCTGACCCTGGTGCCTTGAGACACCTCTTTAGCCTGTGGTCACCCTCTGGTTTAGGTCCTGGATCCTTAATCTCCTCTCGCCCAGTTCCTGTCCTATCCTAATCACTCCTGTCACTCCTCACACATCAAGGATAATTACTGCTCATTCGCCCCTCACTCCTTCCACTTTGGTCTTTGGCAAATCAAAGGTCCAGGCACCGCTGAGTAGTAGGGAGTGACTAGCTGCCACGTCTGAATGATCGTGGCGAGCTTTGCAAGGCTGTCCTTTTTCCAGGAATGAGACAGACGATGACCACAAAACGGGGAAAATTGGTCGGCAACACTTGAGGCGTTCTCGGACTGTGGGGGCTGAACAGAAGTAGGCGGGGCACCTACCCCTGTCTCTGCGAGTCTAGTCAGGTATGTGCTCCTCGGAATTCACATGCGCATGACTGGTGCTGTAATTTCTGTACTTATTTCAGGAACGAAGGCTTGAAAACAAAACTAGATAGAAATTATTTTTCACATTTTGTGGTTGGAATAGTTACCATGCTGTGAGAATCGGGGCGTGGGGCGAGAAAAGATGAGAGACAAGTATAAAATTTGTGCAGAGAACTTGATTCGTGTCCAGAGGAAAGGCGCTCCTTTTATTTCTTAGTAATTTTGTTTTTAACATTATTAAATTTGCTTTTAGTGTAGACAGATGGTAATGTGGGTTCTTAAGCTAAAGAGAGTTTTGCTTAACATTATAAAACTTAAGAACACTTTTTTTCTTACCAGCTAGATTTTGTTTGAATTCACTCCTTATGGGTCTAGCCAGGATACTTCCCTGGCCAGCCTTTTCTGGTCAGTGTCTATAGGTGTTGGCTTGTGTAGGGTCACCAAAAGACCTCTCAAAGTCATTTAGCTGCTGGTTTTACTCTGGGCCTATGAAACATTTAATGATATGAAATAAAATTTTATATCCTTGATAAATCTCTCTCTGTGTCTCTGTCTCTGTCTCTGTCTCTGTCCCTATCTCTGTCCCTGTCCCTGTCTCTGTCTCTGTGTCTGTGTCTGTCCCTCTCTCCATCCCTCCCTCTCTCTCTCTTGCTTATTAAGCAAGTTATTTATTATTGGTCTAAATGCGCAGCCTGACTTTTTCATTGATAATTAATTAATTTTTCTAACATAGAAGGTTTATATTTTTAAAGATGTTTGTGTGTGTGTGTGTGTGTGTGTGTGTGTGTGTGTGTGTATCTGAAGAAGGGACTAAAGACTAAAGCCTCTGGAGCTGGAGTTACTGGTACGTAATTGAAGCTTGTAAGTCGCTCAGTGTAGGGTCTGGGAACTGAACGCAGGTTCCCTGGAAGAACAGAATGTACTATCTCTCTAGGGCCATCTCTCTAGTCCCAGGACTTATGTTTTATGGGTATATTGTCCAATTAATTAATTTTTCATTACTGTTTCTGTTTATTATAAAATTTTCATCATGGTTTTGTTTATTATTGATCCTCAAATAAGCAGACTGGACAAATACTAGATCATAAGTAGTGTATGCACCAGGTCGGCTGTGTGTTAGTTTTCTTATTATCTGTACACAATCTTCAAAGGTGTCTTTTCCTGAAAAATATTGGTCATAGAAGCAATGTAAAGATACCCAGGAATGAAGTATATGGCACCAGAGGTAGAACTCTGCCTAGCTTGTGAGGACCTAGCAGAGGAGAGAGAGACAGACAGAGAGAGAGAGAGAGAGAGAGAGAGAGAGAGAGAGAGAGAGAGAATGTACCAATAATCTTTCTATATTTTCTGTATGAAAAGCTTGAGATGTATTCATGTCTTATACATTCACACACAGTGGATCATTATTTTACTCCATGTTGCAAAATTTCTCATTTGATTTAAAAAAGAAAAAGAAAAAGAACCAAGTCAATACTTGCAACAGCACTTTGGGGCTTATTCAGCAGCATGTAGCCAGACAGAGACCTAAGGAAGGCTGGCTAAGACCCTGCTCTGAATTCTTGTACACAAGTGGCTTTTTTCCCTATTTACTTGTCTGTTTATTTATTTGCATTTTGTGGTCGTTTTGCTGTGTAACATGGCCCATGAGCACCATGCTGCCATGTTGTCTTGTTTCTCAGCGTGAGAGCTAGTGAAGTGCCTGATGGAAGAGTCGTGTCTCTTAGAGAGGCTCTGCTCAGGCATGAGTTGGGATGCTATGGGTTGCAAATTCAATGTTCACAAATCAATACATATAAAAAAAAAAGGCATATTTAAATATAAACACACAGAAAACAAGGCTATGTGTTAGTCAGTTTATAAACACGTGGCCAGAGGAATGTAGGAACCCAACCTTGTGTCTGAAGATTTCATATTTGTGTATCTAACCAAGCATGGGGGGAAGTCATTTGGAAAAATAAACTGTATGTGCTGAAAATGTGATTTCTTCTTCTTATCATTATCCCATGGAAAACATAGCATTGCACCTATTTACACAGCGTTTCCATTGTATTAGGTATTATAAGCTTTTACAGATGACAAAAACCCAAAGGAGGATGGTGTGTATAGGTTATAATCAAGTGCCATGCCATTTTATAGACAGGACTTGAGCTTCAGATTTTTGTATGAGCGTAGGTTGTTGGTTATTTTTCCTCTAGGGAAAATGGTTCAGTAATTCAATGGCCCTTGAATGATAAGAACCATATAAACTGCATGTAAATGTATCTCACCTGCATCCAAGTAGCACTGAGGCAGTTCTAATGATTCTTGCACATAGCATGCATGTTCAGCTGTAAACAATGTTTCTGATAACCAGAAAATAACCCAATAAAACCAAACAATATCACCGTTTATGATGTCCTTCAAATATTGTTCTTTTCTTAATTTTCTCCTTCCTTTCCTCTTTTCTTTATTTCCTTTTGCATTTTGTTTTGTTTTGTTTTTGAGACAGGGTTCTCTTTGTGTGGCTCTGGCTGCCTCGGAACTCACTTTGTAGATCAGGCTGGCCTCAACCTCATAGAGATCCACCTGCCTCTACCTCCCAAGTGCTCAGATTAAAGGAGTGCGCCATCATGCCCGGCTTATTGTTATTTTCTTTGTCTTCTGGTGATGGACATCTGTGAGCTCCAAGATAAGGAGATCCTGTCTAAAATGAAAATTAGAGTAAAGCAGGAAGGCACTTGTATTATGAAAAAAAATTACAGCAAACCCAGTTGACTATCTAAGTTGACTTTGTTATGGGTTCTAGCAGCAGACAGAACTCTGAAGCAAAAATGGATCAGAAAGCAATCTTTCAGCACATGGGCGTCTATTTATAGCCAGAGAAACCGAAAGTGAGGCACAGATAGTGTAATTACTTATATCACACGTGGACCTTATTACACATGAATAGTTGTTTGCTTGTGATTGAGACTCAGCTCCCTATTACAAGAGTAAGTTACAATCTGTTTACACAACAATTAAGTTTCTGTTCATCATATATGTAGGCAGCTTTAGGCCAAACTTAGTTCACTTAAGCAGTGGTCATTACCCCTACTCAGATTTCAGTATCAGAAAGCATCCAGAATATTACGAAGTCAATATTAGGCAAGACCAGGAAGCCTGAATCTTCCTTAACTGGGAAGATCTTGCTGATCCCCTAGATCCCACAGAGCACCTGGCACCCAGTACAGACCAAATTGGATGGCCGAGTAGAATAACAGCCATAAAACTTATTAAATTAAAACATCTTACAAAATAAGTAGTAACTAAGGTTAATGTGACAGCTGGGAAACAGCGCCTTCAGGGGAGACACCGCCTCAGAAGTTTAGAGACTTAGTATCGGTTACAAAAACCTATAAAGTGCACAGAAAAAGCACCATATATGTCCATAAAGCCATACAGTTTTCTTGTGATAAGTGGTAGAGCTCATGTACTTTATTGGTTTGGCAACTGACAGTCATAACTGTAAATAAACAACTGAAGTAACCTTTATTAGCTAAACATAAAATCGTAAAGTAGTGCCCAGGGGACAGACAAACTATTTAAATGCTGATATCTTGGCTTGGGAATTATTTCACAATTAAAGTAACTTCTGTCGAGAGAACAATATTTTCCAGCTGTTTTTTTTGAATTTTTTACTATTTATATTATGCTTTATATTTTCGTTCAGTAATAGAAGCAATTTAGCGTTATAGTTTATTCTGCATTTGGGCATCAGAATTTTATGGAATAGAGGTTTTTTTTTTTTTTATTCAGGTAGTTGAATAGGATATAAATGCCATTTTACTAATAGGAACTGAAAATTTAATAATATGGTATTAAACTTGCAAGTATAAGTGAATAACAGTAGTCCTAGCTCACTTTATTTCCTACATAATTCTGGCCTATTAATAGATTTTTTTTAGCCAAAGTAATGTTTTATTTCAAGATTTTTTTTAAAGTAAAGAATCTTTCAACAGAAATGCAAAGGAGAGGAATGAAGAGAAAGTTGAGACACCGCACAGGTTCTTGTAGTAAAAATATTTTTTCTGTATCAAGTAGTCAGGAACTCCCCAGAGAGGTAAAGGTGCTTCACTCAGGACAGAAAACATTTCTTTCCTCTTCATGGTCATATCAGTCAGTGTGGGGGTAAATGTAGGGCTACTTGAGATCTTAAGCACCCATGTGCACACACACACGCCCCCCACGCACACATGCACACACACGCACACATGCAAACACACGCATGCAAACACATGCATGCACATACACACACAAGCACATGTGCACACACACCCAGATGTGTACATGCAATTGAATAAAATATGCTCACAGACGCGAGAAAGTGTCCTGAAGGCGAGGGGCCATGGAAGGTCAGCCTCTGTCGCAGGGCCAGGCATATTCCATGCAACGTTGGCTAAACAGATGTTGTACGGTGGCTGAATTAACTCCTTGTAAAAATAAAAATGGTAATTTCTCGCTTGAATTTTGGCACACTGATGGGAATGTGGCTGGCGGATGGCAATATATAAATAGGGAGTATTTGCTCTCTTATAAGCTGAATTACAGAGCTTTTGCCAAAAATGTGTTGGAAGAAAAATGTGATGTTGCAAATGAGAGATGTTGGACTGATTAAAATGAGAAACATGCCTGTTATACCAACTACTATGTATTTAAATATCTTTCTGCTATAAACGGAAAAAGACCTTTCCCTTTTCTTTCTCAGCCATTTCATATTCTCCCCTCTCTTTAGGGCAACTGGGCCACTATTTAATCCAGATGCAAATACCCACCCCTGACCAATCTGGAAGGCAAGGAGAGCCGGAAGCACTCTTTCAGACATTTGTGTTTGGGAAATTAAGCAGGAAAGAAATGTTAAGTCTTCCCTCCTTACTGTTGCAAGCAGCTTTTTCTTTTTGGAACTCCCTCAGCAACGAGGAATGCAAGATTAAAGAAAGGTGGATATTCTTTAAAAATACTCTTTTCCACAGACATACCTTATGTGACAGGAACCACATGCACTTGGAGATGTGGGCATGGTAACTGTTTCTTGGCAGGAAAGCATTTCAAGTGAGCACTCTCTTTCTGCACGTCCACTTGAGCAGGTTTTGGTGTGCCAGCTGCTTCCAGGTGAGAGGCCTTTGTGTACCTACAAACGCAGAAGGCCATGGGGAGCTGCACACAATATGGTTATTATAGCGCTGGCCTTCTTAAAATGCAGCCCGGGGGGCTCGTGATTTGAATTATAGGGTGTCTTACTGAAGTTCTGGCATCTGGTTTGGCAATTATCTTTTTACAAATGTGGTCTTTCGTGAGCTTGTGACCCAACATGATATGGTAAAATGAATACTCATGGCTCACAGGTGCTTAAGTTGCAATGGTGACAAAACTAAGGGGAAAGAAAAGTAAAATTGGACACTAGGTGAAATTTAATAAAATATTATATATATATATCTTATGTATTATTGTTTGTCTACTTGGTCTGGATGGTGATCCCTCCCACTTCCACTGTTGAAAAAAAGATAAGTGAATCCTTGGTCCCTGGAGTCTGTAAAGGTGACCAAAGGAACTTTACAGATATAATTAAGAGATACTTCTGGAAATGAGATCATTCTGGGTGAGATGGATAAGTCTTAAATCTAATGACAAATGTACTTTAGGAGCTATGCTGAGAAGAGATAGACAGAAATGGAGGAGGCCACATGACCACCCTAGGCTAATGGGAGTGATGTAGCCTCAAGCCAAGAGACACATGGAGCTGAAATGGCCAAACTTGGGAAAGAACAGATTTTTCCTAGTGCTCCTGAGGCAGTAAGCCCTTGCTGATGAGTTGATTTCTGACTCCTGTGCTTTGAGACAACAGGTTTCTGCTGTGTGGAACAACCAGCATTTACTTTGTTATGGTGACTGTGTTAACTTTGCAGTATTATGACCTAAATACCTGACCACTTAAAGGAGAAAGCATTTTTTTGGGTCATAGCTTTAAGGGGTTCAATCTGTGTTGTGTGGTTCCATGTGCTTGGGAAGGATATTATGTGGTGAAGCTTGTAGAAGAGGACACCTGTTCATTTCAACGTGACAGGGCGCATAGTTGTGCAACACAGAGGAGCCAAGGAATATAGCCCCCAAGGACTCGGTACCAGTGACCTACTTACTTCCTGCAACTAGACCCAACATCTTAAAGTTTCCTCAACCTCCCAAAACTGTCCTACTATCTGGGGAACACATATTTAGGATGTGAGCCTATAAAAGACATTTCATATTCACACTATCGCAGTGGCTTATAGGAAGCTCATCTATTAATATATCAATCATCTATCATCTATCTATCTATCTATCTATCTATCTATCTATCTATCTAATCAACCACCTATCTGTCTATCTATCTAATCTATCATCAATCTTTGATCTATCCACCCATTTCTATATAGCATCTTAATACCTTCATTGATTATACTTTCACTGTATTTCTGCTTTTTAAAACCCACTCTATTTGTATCTGTATAATTATACATATTTGCTAGTCATGGTGGCTCACAATTGTAATCCAAGCACTCAGGAGGCAGAAATGGGTGAATCTCTGTGAGTTTAATGCCCGTCTGTTCTACATAGTGAGTACCAGGCCAGCTAGGGATACAAAGTGAGACCATGTTTCAAAAAAGTTAAAAAAAAAAAAAAAGCATATTTATCCCACTTACTCTGAAAAACTTCATCTATTAACTGAAAAAAAAAGAAAAGAACAACCCAGTAAATTCTACTCATTCTCAATTTGAGATAATATTTCATCTTGGTATGTATCTACACATTAAAATATATATATATACATGTTAAAAAATAAACCTTGGTGTGATGTGATGTTTGCATCATCTCAGGGTGTTCTTCAACGCGGTCTATGTTATTTGTCAAATCCTCAAAGAAGAGATAACAGTGTGACTCAGATCCTTTTATTGCCCCAATGATGATATTGTTTATTGATCACTATTTTCAGGTGTGTCCTTTTGATCTAAAAGTAAACAAGATAGTAACAAAACCAGAAAAGCAGAAGCCACACAACCTGCTTCTGTTTTATTACTTCTTATTTCAATGAAGATTAAGAAGCCACCTCAAGTCCCGTAACCCAGCACCCTGGAGTACTACTAGTCATCTCTCACCTGAGTTCTTCCCCCATAACTTCTCAGTTCAATAACTTCACATGTCCTCCTGGGTTTAGTTTATCACAGGGCCATTCATCCTTGTCTTGCAAACGAGTGATGACGTGGAGAAGACAGGAAGGCTCTGAAGCAATTTGTAAAAGACAAGGCACACAGTAGGTGGTCAAGAGAAGTAGACACTTTTCTCTCTTGCTCCCTCGAGCTTTTGTACATTACTGTAGTACGTACCATGATGCATGGGTTCGTGGAATAAGCAACCTGTGGAATTTCCAGCCACAGACTGAGGAAAGCTTCAGGTTTCTTGCCCAATCCTCACCACACTCTTTAACAATGGTCACTGCACTGTGAGTATTCTCCAGGAGGGATGAGCTCATGTCAACAATGAGGGCACTGCCCAGTCCTTTGGACTCGGGGAGAGACAGGATGCTCATGAGGGAGGAGGGAGCTAAAAGCAAGAAGAGATGCCAGGAAGGGCTGTGTTTGTATCTGGCCAGACCCAGGAACATTTTTTTTTTTTTTTTTTTTGCTTCTGAATTACGTCTGATTCTGTGGTAGGAGCTGGTTTAGGGGCTGGAGCTCTGTGTATGAGGGGCACACCTACAGAGTCCTTCTGTGTTCTAACCTTACTCTCAAGAATCACTCGGGATGCCCCCAGTGAAAAGGAAACTTATCTTCCACGAAGTGTCCTCAAAAGACTCCAGAAGGGAGGAAGTGCCACAGACTGAGAAAATGAGCACCACTCCCAAAGGACAGTCTTGAGCCAAAAAGCCCATTTCAGGCTGTAGTAGATGACCTGGAGTGACCCTGGGATGTTTTTAGAGGCAGCTTTCTCCCTTCCACATTGTCTATGGCAGAACATACACATGCTTTTGTATTGGGGCAAGGAAGTTGACCCGTTCTTACTCTTGGGGGTTCTGTTTTGTTTTGTTTTTTTTAATGGAAAATTGGGTCAGTCTTCTGAGGCCCAAAGGGGTTCAGTAAAGATAAAAGGTGAACACAGGTGTAGCAGTGTGCTTAGACCCCACTCTTGGGCAGTAGCCATGGAGACAATAATCACATTCCTTTGTTCTCTTCTCAGTCCTGGCACCTAGGCCCAGGCCATGCTCTTAATAGGAAGGATGTGAGAAGCCTGGGCAGCAACATGGAGCATGAGTGGAGACAGCACCAAGCAGGTATTGTGACTTTGTGTTGTTTTGACTGTTTGGTGTGCTGGGTAGTATTTTGTCAACTTGACACAAGCTGGAGTCATCTGGGAAGAGGGATTCTCAATTGAGAAGATGTCTCTATCTGCCCAGGCAAGCCTATGGGGGTATTTTCTTTATTAATGATCGATGTGGGAGAGCTCAGCCCACTGTGATCAGTGCCATCTCTGGGCAAGTGGTTCTGGGTTATATGAGAAAAGCCACTTGAGTGAGCCATGGAAATCAAGCCAGTAAGCAGCCTTCCTCCACAGCTCCTGCCTCTGCCTCTGCTGGAGTCCCTTCACTTCTCTCAGTGAAGGACTGTGTGACGTTGAAGTGTAAGCCAAATGAGCCTTGTCCTCCCCAAGTTGCTTTTGGTTGTGGTGCATATCGCAGCAATAGAGAGCAAATTAAGATACTCACTGACAGACCTTGACACAGTGGGTATAGGTGAGTAACGGCCCACTTTCGGTATTTTATTAATGTCTTTATTGTATTAGTGTTATTATTTCTCTACTACTGAAGGTAATAATGAACTATCACCTTGTAAATACAACAGGTTTTAAGCTTAACAGTTATGGTTCTAAATGCGTAACCTAGATGCCTGGGTATTACTCGAGGCTATGGGCGTCATATGGACTATTCCCAGGACCGAGGTGAAGAAGATGTGGCAGGGCCTTCAGAGTCCCTTGCAAGTGTCCGCAGTGGTGAATCAGGCACTGGAAGGATTCTAGTTTAGCTGCAGAACTGGCCAATCGTTAAGAGAGGCTGCACATGGCAGAGACAGCTGAAGTACTAGCTCAAGGCTATTCTTGGCACATATATAAACTCCCTATCAATTGAGTTTATACTTTGCAGTCTGCTTTCTTAGGTCTCTTTGCCTTGAAGAAGAAAAAAAAGTCTCTTTGCTGATAAAATCCTTGAATTTTTTTTTGGCACATGACTTTGACGTGATGAATTGTCTTGTCAGTATTGATGAGGCCATCAGGGCAGATGCAACGAAGAGAACATAGGTGAAGTGGCCAGAGATGGGTTTTCTTCATGGGAATCTTCATGTTTGGTTCAGAAGTGAAGAACTCCAAGGTTATTTCGTGAACTTTCGTGGTGGTCACCATCCAGTTATTCTTGAGCAAAGTCAACCATCCAAAATTTTGGATAACTGTCAGCGGGTAAGGTCAGAAAAGTCTAAACAAAACATTTAGGGGCTTCTTCATGCTCCCAGCTTTGTTCCAGATAGCTAGACCATGGTGCCCAGGGGTGGCATCGTTTAGCCTGCTCCTGGCTCCTGGCTCCTGGCTCCAGGCTCCTGGCTCCTGGCTCCTGGCTCCTGGCTCCAGGGAGCCTTGTGTTGATAATCATCATTTAGGAATCATTCCCCTAGTTTCATGTCAGGTCAGTCCTATTATCTACTGGTGAATATTGCATCTGTGGTTGCCATATGGGTTGTGTGCTATTGGGAAATCATTTCAATGTTTCAGATGCTCTGGGAGCCTGAAGCCATTTCTCAGATAATTAAATCCATAAAAAGCTTTCATTTTCTCCCTCAACGACTGGAGTACTCCAAGTAAGCCTGGTCTCTTTGGCCAAAACTATTAAGATTGCATTATTTCTCTACTTCTCTGGTTATATATCAAAAGAGACTTCCTGATTCATGTACATGGGGGTGACCGTCCACATTGAAGCCTTTTACATTGTAGGTTGTGACCCCCACATGGGGTTGTAACCAAATGTGGGGTTTGCAAGGAATTTGGCAACAGTGAAAGGCTTCTGATCACGCAATGGTCTAAAATGAATTTAAGGTGTTTTGGCAGTGCTTGCCCATGTTGCATTGTATGAGTTCACTGTAGCCTTGCTTCAGAGCAAACAGCACACACACTCTGTTTTTCACATGCTGTCACACCACACAACACCAGACAACATTGCTTGGAACACTGTCTCAGATTTTCAGTGGTATATTATGATTTGCAGTGTTTTACTGTACATACAAGGTTTTCTGCTCCTAACACAATGGCTTAATTTCAGAAAATAAAGTGTTTCATATTTTCTAACATCGCTTCTCAACATTTAAGTATGAAATTATTTTATCTTTGGATTATATTGTGTTGGAAATTTTGGTTTTAAAAATTGTTTGATTTGCTAACCTAACTTTCATTTTTAAAATTGCTAAATTAATTTTGACTAGGGATTATGTTTATTTAATATTATATAATTAACTGAAACAGCATCTTCTCAACACTGATGACTATAAAATCTAAATTTGTTCAGTCATGAAAACTGTTGAAGACACTTTGCATTCTGTATTGTCAAATATCCAAGCGACATTTAAGTTTTTAATATAAGAACAAACAACTCCACCTATCTCCTTCATATGAAAATTTGCTTTTATCTTTAATAGATGGCGAAATCACATGTATACCAAAAATTGTTTTAGTTTCTTAGTGATTTATTGTCAGTAACTGCTTGCTTTGTATACTTACTTTATATACCAGTATCCCATGCGGTCACGAACAAGTTCTCAAGGGAAACACAGTGGGGAGTAGCTGGAGCTGAGCTCTATAACCGTGAGGCCACCAGACTCTCTCCCACAGCAGTTTTCCTTGCTCTCCTTTGTGCTAACTTGAAACTGCACTGCTCTGAGTTAGAAAGCAATCATCCGAAGGCAGAGCTCACAGAAATGCTTACTTCGTGACTTCTTTTTAATAGAGAGAAGTCTGGGTTTGGGAGGATTTAGAAAGATGTCTGTCAGAGAATAATAGCTACTAACTTTATTGCGAATATAAGTTATATATGTTAAATGTGTCAAGTCGTTTTCATTTAAACCTTTTGGCAACCTAACATTCATATCATGGGAGTTTGGAGAATTTAATTTCCTTGCTCGGTATTTTATAACCAGAACATGATGGAGGCTGGATTTTAATCTGTAGCCAGAGGATGCTAGAGCATTCCTTTGTGCCTTTTGAATGAGAGATGATCAACATTACTGGAAATATGTCATTAGAGCATGCCAGCCACAAGAGGCTGGAAACAGCAAGACTACAGGCCCGGAGACAACTCTCTGAACTAGAGAGAAAGAGGGAGAAGTGTGGCTCAGTGGTAGAGCGCTTGGTTATCACACAGGAAGACTTGTGTTCCATCACTAGAGGGATAAGGGGGGGGGGGCGTGTCTGAAAAGCTGTCATGTCTATGCTGTATCAACTCATTAACTGGCTTCCAAAATTCCCATCCCTTTGTTTCCTTGCTTTTCTTTGTTCTGTTTCAGAACAACACAAACTCTTTTAGGAGCCTCGTTGAATATTCATAAACATTTCACAACTTTCAACAAACTAGCCATGGCTTCATTAAAAAAAAAAAAATATTCTTGGGTAGCTGGGTCCTAGGCAGCTTTAACAACTCTTTAATTTTTGTCAACGGACTGAAGAGAGGAAACTCAAGTCACTGGAGACAAAGGGGCAAAGGCGAGGGCTTGGGGCTGGCTCCGGATGACAGTGTACTCTCGCTCCCAGGACCTTAATTGGCTGATAGAATGATTGCTTTGGCCAAGGGTCCAATTAATACCCAAGATTGAGGATTGGTTTTCCAAGCTCGGTTGGATGAGTTTCCTGGCAAGAAAAGGCTACCACTGTAAATTCAATTCACTTCCTTAACTCCGCACCCACTCTATAATGTAAGGAGATCACTGTCTGGTTAAGTCCAGACAAGGCTCTGTGAGTAGATGGGGAATTGAGTTTTTTAAATTTGAAAAAAAAAAGGATAAGTGAGTGTGAGTTTTATGTAGTTACCTTGATGCTCCATCTTGTGGAACATGTACCAAATCCCAATAGCACAGAAGGCAGGATGGTGAACTGAAGCCCAGTTAGCTTGGAGCATTATTCTTCCTGGGACTGGTCCAATCCTTAGCCTGCTGTGACTGGCATCCAGCGGACCCGGTGGAATCACAGTTGGAGCTAGAAACCAAAATCACTTAGCCCTGTATGAAAAGTGGCATAAGATGACGATGTGCTGGTGGAACCAAAAGGCAATGTGGAATCTATAGAGCAGAGGGTGGGTCCACGGGTTTGATCCTTGGCTTTGAAACGTACTAGTTGCGTGGACTTAATCCTAAGGCATGAAGTAGACACGATAAAACCTCCTTACAGCTTTGTCACAAAGACCACATTAACAAACATATGTAAGTGCATGAGGACATTTAACTACCGTTAGAGCCTTTTGCTTACTCAGGGACAGAGGCAGCCAAATGGTTATGACACTATGTGCTTTGGTAACAATCCTGTCTTGGGGAACCACAGACAACCTCTTGCCTTGCTTCCAAAGAGCAGCAAATTCCCAGGGCAACAAACTTGAGAGCATGGAGTCGCTTCCCACTCTGCTTAGCACCTCGGCAGACAAGCTGTCTCAGAGGCTGCTTCGCTATTTGCTCCCCCTGGACGGACTGCGGGCTGCCCATTCAAGCCCGGCTCCTGTTTCCAAGGCCTCCTCATTTCCTTGCCCTTTTTCTGGTTTACCAGATGGGATGAAGTCTTATTACAACATCTTTCCCTTCTACTCACTTTGACCTGATTTAAAAGTAGCAAGTCACTTTATTTGGGCTGCAGGAGAGAGCACTAAACCAGATGTCGGGTGACTGAGATTTTTCTGGAAGACAGTCTTCCCCTTGTCTTCAACCAGACACGTGATACATGAAGTAGGAGTCCCTGGCAACCAGCCACAGGCCCCTGCTACAGCACGCGTACTCACTCATGCCTCCCATCACTGTCCAGAGGGCCAGCTGCTTCAGCATCTGCCTGCTAATCCTTCTCTGGTGTGTCACCCAGCCCGTCTGACTGCCCATGGTTGTGTCTGCAGGTGGGTCATGCATGCAGTAGCTAAGAACAGACGCTCTGCTGGGGAGAAGCTGTGGGTACTGGACTTCGTCAAACTCCACTCCAGGCCTTGTCTGTCATATTGTTTTCCAAAAGAAAGCAAGTAAGTTCAAGTTCAAGACTTGGTACTTTTATCTTTGACTTCTTAAATAATCGCAGAAAGACGGCAGAATGTACTTTATGAGCTATTGCCAGGCCTGGACTTTGCAAAGGACAGGTGTTTCCAATGTTACAGAGGAGCCTATTGATTGTGATCTACCTCTGGGTGTCCTGAACAAGGAAGAGCTTTGGAGTCCTAGCCCTGCCTGCCGTTCGCTGGCTCAAGAATCAACCATGCTACACCATGCACACTTTTTGCTTTGCTTTCTAAATGTCAGGCTTTGGAAAAACCAAACAGAGGATAAGGATAAACATTTATCTGCATGTTTGTTCATTAACCAGTGGATATTTAGTTAGTAGGTATTATGCGGTAGGTGTCGTCATGGGCACTATGGAAAGAAGGCCGAGTAAAAACAGTCATGAGCACATGCACCCTGCTGCTTGCTGGTGGAACAGTCAGAGAGGAAACCTCCAGGGCAGTAGCACTACCAGGGTCAACATCAGGCACAGGAACAGCCCCCTGAAGTCTGTGAACTTTCTGCGAGGAAGCATAGCTGTGCTGTAGGCCTCAGAGATGTGAAGGAGCTGGTGGTGTGGTTGTTAGGGTTTGAATACGGAATACTCCCCCATAGGCTCGTGTATTTGAATACTTGGTCCCTAACTGGTGATGCTATTTTTGGAGGTGGTGTAATCTTTTGGATGTAGGATCTAGCTGACGGATGTAGGGTACTGTAGGTGGGTCTTAAGGATTATAACTTGGCACTGCTTATGGTGCCATCTGTTTTTTCTGACCCACTGAGATGTGAACAAATTTTATCACAAGCTCTTGCTGCCAAAGATGAAGCTACCTAGCCACCACAGTTGACTATGTTCCTTCAAACCATGAGGCAAAACAAACTGTTCCTCCCTTAAGTTGCTTCTGTGTGGATTTGTAGAGGTGCTCAGAGAGGAAGGGAGTAGAGCACAAACTTCAGGTAGACCTGAAAGAGGCCAGGCCTAAGGGCATACGTAGGCTTTGAGCAGTCTAAGACATGCTTGGGTTTCTTTGGAGGTCCACTAGGGATTGTCAGGACCCTGACTGGTAAAGGCCTCTGAGGTCAGATGAGGGCTTGTGTAGGCACTTTCTCATTTTACATTGCCTACCCTGTATCTCCAGGTCCTTGCTTGTTTGGTAGAATGTTCTGGACGAGTCTAGCTTCTAGATCAGGCTCTATTCCATCCTTCAAGAAAAATGGCCACAGACAGGCCTTGTATGTTATGATAGAGCTAGGAGGACTCCCCAGTGGACTGGAAGTTTTCTAGGTCCTGGAGGGTGTCTAAGAAACAAGATTACCACCTAGGAATTGGGCGTTAGCAATATGACGAAGAGATCCTGCAGCCTGCACGTCTCTGAATGCCAGGCAAGTGTGTGGCTTAGGTTCACCTAGAACTCAGATTTCTTGTTTTCCTGAATGTCGATGACATCTCTCATTTTCAACCAATTTTAAACAAATTTGAGGATGACTAGATGCCATTGCCTGCATGGGCTAAGGACATTCCCTAGATGTTGGACGTTCAGTGCTACAAGCAAGAAAGTTCTGTGTAAACAGGAATGAAATAGCCACTCCAGAGTCACTAACTGTGTGCCAAACATTTCTGTGTTGTATGATCACATTTCCTGAAGTGACATGTTGAAATAGACACCATTATTTCTATTTTAAAGAATTAAAAAAAAAATTTAAGAGATCAGATGTGTTTCCAAATGTCTGGATTGAAATTTGTCTGTTTGATTTTAAAGCCAATATATTAGTTACCCATTGTTATGTTGATTACTTCAAATCTTGCTGACTTAAGTCAATGAGCAAAGCTTACTTTTTAAAGATGTATTTATTTTTATTATATATGTATGGGTGTTTTGCCTGCATGTATATCTGTACCATGGGCCTATAGTGCCCTTGGCAGTTAGAAGAGAGCATCAGACAGGCCTGGAACGGAAGTTATAGACAGTTGTGAGTTTCCATGTAGGCATTGGAAACTGAACCTGCGTCCTCTGGAAGAGCAGCCAGTGTCTACCAATAAGTCATCTCTAGCCTCAACAATCAACACTTATTGATTTGGTTTGTGTGATTCAGGAAAGAAGAGGCAAGCCACATAGCTGGGTAGCTCCAGTAAGATTGTCTCATGAGGTAGTGCGATGAGTTCAGCTGGGGCTGTGGTCATCTGCAGACTGGACATGAGCCCAGAAGTCTCTATGGAAGATGGTGCTCTTTGCTTCCCTTCACATCACACTGTTTATGGGGCTTTGTGTCTGTCTTCCCAGCATGCTGCTGTTCTCCCTTACAGTGAGCTGTATACATGAGTTCAAGGAAGACACTTCCATGGTTTCACTATATGACCTTAAGACTCACGCATTTTTGGAACATCCTGCTATTCGCACAGGTCAGCCCTGCTCAGTGTGGCAGGGAAGGACACAAGAGGGTGAGTAACTGGAGATAAGAATGGATGGGGACATCTTAGAGAGTGGCTACCATAGTCACCGTGCATTTTACAGCACCATAGCTACCTCCCAGGGCTCCACCCAAGAATGGAGGGGAGTGCCACTACTGCCTGGCCTATTTATTCTGATTGTAAAAATAATGCATGTGCTCATATAATAAAATTAGAAAAATTAGGAATAAGTTATCATCCATAATGAACATAGTAACAAAAATATTTGGTGTTATAGAAACATCATTAGGATAAATATATATGAAGTGAGAATTTTTGTGTCTTTAAAAACCCAGTTATGTTATGCAAACATGTTTTTGTTTTAATTCCAGTTGTAGGATTTATGGCTGCTTCGGATTGTTCACAGCAGCAGACTATTTGCCTTGTGTGCTCTGGCAGGGGCGTGAACCTGCCAGCTGAAGATAGTTTAATTCTGGGGACCATAGAGAGGGTATAAAAAGACCAGAGCCCCAAGAGAGGGGGTGTTCCTCCTGCTGGTTCCTGCTCCCACTGCTGCTGCTGCTGCTGCTGGTTTGTCAAATGGTCCTGAGAAAAGAGATGGTAAGAAATTGGAGCTCACCTGATGAGTCGAAGATTGGACTTGTCCCAAGGAACTCAATATCCGTAATGAGCAGGAAATAGTCTAAGAAGAGCTCAACGCCCCCCTCTCCCCATCGGTTAATCTGTTTCTCTTACCTGGTGTTGGGGTGTTGGAAGGAAGGGTGGAGAATGGTGGTAGATATAAGAACCCAAATAAAATAGATAAAACAAATACACCTATGCATATAGCCTACCAAGATGTCAACTTTCCTGAAAGAAGAGCCATTTGGCTATGTAAGCAACAGCACTTTCATGTATGACAACAAGTACTTATGTACAGATATACCGGTACTCATGTGTATATAATTTAACCCAGACTCAACCAGACACTCCCCTTAATTCTTTTCTTCTTCAAGACAGAATTTAGTTTCTTTGTGTAGACCTGGCAGTCCTGGAACTCATGCTATAGATGAGGCTGACCTTGAACTCAGAGATCTGCCTGCCTCTGCCTCTGCCTCTGGAGTGCTAGAATTGAAGGTGTGTGCCACAGAATAAACATACTTAAAAATTCTTTTGGTGTATGTGTGTGTGTGTGTGTGTGTGTGTGTGTGTGTGTGTGTGTGTGTGTGTGTGTGTGCAGGTGCACGTGCAGTTATACGCATCTATGAGTGGAAGGGAACATCTGCTGTTTCCTTTAATTGTTCTCCACCTTATATATTGAGGCAAAGTCTCCACTTGAAACCAGAGCTCCCCAACTGGGCTAGTTTAGATAGTCAGTTTGCTCTGTGATCCTATCTGCACCTTCCAAATCCTGGGATTACAAGCAGGAGGATATGATAGCCTGAGTATTTATGTGGACGCCGGGCATCTGAACATCAGTCCTGACTCTTATGCAGCGATGGCTTTATTCGTTGAGCCAGAACCCCAGGCTTCAAAATGCTTTAAAGGGTGCATATGAACATACTTAGTGGCTATTGCTTGGCACTCCACTTAGGAATTTACGGAAAAAAACAGCCTATGTGTCCAGATGTCTCACCAGGTGAAATGTATACTGTTACTAATAGACACAATTACATATAGAATGATACATTGCATTGTGTGTGCAAATAAATGAGCCATTTCCTGGCCCCAACAGAGGGGAGGGGAAATTAGAAAGGTTGGGAAACCAGAGATGCCAACAGTAAGTAAGACCTTGGAGAGAAGATGAATGGAAAAATACTTGGGGAGGGGGTGAACTTTACCCAGTCCTAGTGCAGCATCGCTGGGTGGTCCATGTCAACGGGAAGGAGCTGGAATGGAGCACCCACAAAACCTTCTGGATCTTAGCTACCACACTTGTAGAAGAGGGGCCAGAGAGCCCATTGTGCTTACTGTATAGCGATGATGGGAAAAACAAAAAGGGAAAATGTTTGAGGAAGTATAACGTCCTAAGCCAGAGGGAAGCACTCTTGTCCACAATTGCAGCTGCTGGCTCCGGAGAGGCACCTGGGGATGGTGGTGCTGCCACCAGACCACATAGGACTGTTGCTTCACAGTGCTGGGGGCCCTCCCTCCGGCTGCCTTGGCCATATGTCTTGTTCCAGTTGTCAAACACCTTGGCCACTGTATTTTCTTAAATTCTGCTTCCATGTGCTTCTGGAAGAGTGTGGAAGGCTGCTGGCAGAACTTTTTGCTTATGTCTGCTTGCTTATGCCTGGATGGAAGGTCAGGTGGGGCTAGGTGTGCTCAAGGTGTGCCACCTGGTACTGGTGTGCATGCAGGACTGGCACCAGGCCACAGGGCTCTCAGAGATGTGAGTACAAATGATTCCAAAGGCAGTAAATAAAACTTGTACATAAACCTATAATACTTTTTCACATTCCTGTCACACCACTAGTGTGACCACCAGGGCTCCAAACAGGAGGAAAACTGAGTTTCTTTAACAAACATTTCTTTTTTTGCTTCTTTTCTCATAAAATTATTCCCAACCTGCTCGAAGAGTCTAGCAGCCACTCATGTGTCAATAAGAGGCAGCTTTATGGGGCGGGCATGAGCAAACTGTGCTAAGACTTTCAGCTCTATGTGAGAAATGAGTTGCTGCTTAACGAAGCACAGCTGAGGACTTACAGCTGCCGCCCAGCAACACCCAAACCTGTATCTCTGCTTTCAGAGTGGTGTGCTGGTCAGCAGGCAGCAAAAACACCCTTCAATGGGGGGTGGGGAGTCACACCTCCATGAATTGTCACATTTGCCAAACTCCATGGTGTGAATGAGCTCCCCCTTGATATGAGTGTACTCATGTGATGCCCTACATGCAGAATTATAAAGAGCAGACAACTGGCCCTGTGGATGAGTGTAAGCCAGCACCAGGATGCCTCTGAATCCAAACTTATCCACCAAACACGTCCGAAACAAGCATCTAAATAGCCAATTAGCCCTTGGAATCAACACCTTCCAAACTGAAGCCAGCGTCTTCTTCCACTGCCCCTCATCTCAGTGGATGGAAACAACACAACTGGCTTTACAAACCAGACCCTAGACACTAGTGGCGTATTTAAATTTTCTTCCCTCACTACCGTGAACAAATTCCCAAGGTCAGATAACTTAATGTTTGGAATATTTATCATTAGTTCACTCCCCTGTAGACTGTGCCACTAGTACTAATGCCTTGGATTATTTTTTAAAAAGGTATGAAAGTAGTTTTTCTATGTTTACTCTTGTATGTGTGCGCACACACACATCACAGACATGCACACACATACATGAACATGCATGTATATTCACACACGTGCATGTGTGTGCATTGACTCTGCCTGTTTCTTTAGCCTAAAAGATCCTATGCTGTTCTTTGATTAAAAAATAAGCTCTGAATTTTAGGGTTATAAAACACATGGTTTTCTTTTAGCAAATAGAATGCTTCTATATTCTATCATATTTCTGCGTATAAGGGTATGTCAGGGTAAAAGCTTTCTCTAGAATGGTCTGTCTGGAAAGTTCATCTTTTCTTCATTCCTGAAAAAGGATTTGACTAAGTATGACAGTAATTTCCTCTCACCACACTGAGAAGATCCACCCTCATTTTTGGCTTTGATTATGGTTGATAAGTTAAGCTCCTGTGTAATTTCTTCCCTCTGTGATTTCTTTGGTTTGTTTGGGTTTGGCTTTTGAGAAAGGGTCTCCCTATGGAAGCCTGGCTGATGTAGAACTCACTGTGTAGCCCAAGCTGCAGCCTTTTGAGTGCTGAGGTGACTGGTGGGAGCCACTGAACTCAGCTGCTTTGGAGATTTGGCCATTTTCTTTCTGTATCATCCTAGCTTGAAATGATAAGGTACAATTTGGGAGGGGGCTTTTCTATTTACCCTGTAGAGACCTATAGATTTATTTATAAGCTAAGGCTCTATAATGGCAGATATCAATGTATTCTAATCTGCTAGTCTAGTCCACTTCCCAGGCGCATGCCCTGAGTGACATTCTATATTGGTCCTGTCTGGGCTGCTTCTGCTGTTCAGGCCAATCTTCATGGCCACATCCTTTCTCTATCTCTTTTCCTTTCTCCTCCTTTTCTCTCTCTCTCCCTTGTGGTCCCTACCTGAGACCCCCTTAATGGAGCTGAAGCCCAGCTTTCCTATCTCCTCGACCCAGTAATTGGCTACTCGGCTTCTTCATTAACCAACCAGAGATATTTGGGGAGCAAAGTTCACACAGCATTGATCAATGCCCATGTTTTTTTTTTTTTTAAGATTTATTTATTTATTATTATGTATACAGTGCTCTGCCTGCATGTACACCTGCAGGCCAGAAGAAGGCGTCAGGTCACATTATAGATGGTTGTGAGCCACCATGTGGTTGCTGGGAACTGAACTCATGACCTCTCGAAGAGCAATCCGTGCTCTTAACCTCTGAGCCATCTCTCCAGCCCCAATGCCCATGTCTTGACTGCAACCATATTTCAGGGCCCAGAAATTAGCATATGAATGCACAGCACACCAGACCAACCCCAACATCTCTCCCTTTTAGTCCAACAAAAGGCTCTTTCTCTTATAATAACAAATTCCATACAGTAAGAACAATTATAAAAATGTACTTGATCATTTCCAAAAAACATTGACTGTAAATAGCAGTTTTGTTAAATTTTATTTTTGTATCTTTTCTTGGATTTTATACTTAAAATTGCTGCCTAATATATCTTGCTATTTGTCTTATCTGACAGAGAGATACATCACCTGTATTCCTCTTTAAGAATAAATTTGATGCTGAGAACTGGAGAGAAAAAAGGTCAGCAAACATCCTTTACTTGAAGAGAGCTGCCTCTTTGGCCATATTTAAAGTAGCTTGCTGCCAGAGCCTGGGTGAGAATCTCAATGTCATTTTGGGCCAATTTGGGGCATCCAATAAACAGTTTTATCACTAGTGTTCTTCACTGCTAGGTAAAGCAGATTTTTCTAAAAGCTCCATTGCAGCTCACTTCTTCTGCTTGCTTAGCCTTGCTTCCTGTCAGAGTTGTTGATCTTAACAAACATCTGACACCCCAAGGTTTGGTCTTTTGACTCCTTCTAATCGACTGAGTCTGCACTCTGTGGCTCTATGTGAATGTGTCATATATGGGTGCTCTGGTAATTCTTATGATGCTATTAAAATGAACATTTCAAGGGGCTGTGGAGATAGCTAAGTGGGTACAGGGCTCGAGTGTGAAGATTGCTCATGACCCAGATTCCAAGTAAGAGCCACTGTAATCCCAGCACTTGGGAGGCAGAGACAGGATTTCCAAGAGGAAGATGGCTAGCTAAACCAGCTGAGTGGTAAGCTCTAACTTCAAGTAAGAGACCCTGACTCAAATATAAAGTGGAGAGTAACTGAGGAAGACATTCATTGTCAGTCTCTGGCCTTCACACACATATGCATACTATGAACAGACACACAGACACACACATACTATATACACTGTATATATATATACACACACACACACACACACACATACACACACACACTAAGTATACTATATGTAGTACTATATATATTTTAAGTTCAGATAAATTAAATTTAGTAGAATGTATTTATTCAAGAAAATACTTTGCGAATACAGCAGTTCAGATTGAAAACAATTCAGAATGTTCCAATGCAATCTATGTGTAGGCTGAGAAAAAGAAATATATATAGAAACAGCCTAATTGGCTGTAGTTAGCATTTGTTGCATATGGCAGCTTTCAGACTGTGATTGGCTAGGAGTTCAGCTGCTCTGATTGGCTGAAACTCAACTGCTTCCACTTCCAGTTAGGGTACAGTCCTCATACTCTTGAATGTAAATTCATTACATGCTAAGTTACAGTACAGGATGCACAGAGAAACCTTTAGGCTAAAATTAAAATATAGGTGGAAGTGGCTTTAAGCCAAACTTAATTCAATTTAACAGTACCACATGCATTCCCTTCTGTGTTTATGTTCTTTAAAACTTTGTTGGGATTTTTTGAGACTTGTATTGAGGTGGGATTTTTTTTTGAGAGTATATGGGATTTTTTTTTTTTTTTTTTTTTGTGGCAGAGGGGGCACCAGTTGCCTGGAGGCCTGGTGGATTTAAGGGCAGATTGAGTTAAAATTGTCTGTGTTCAAAACACTGATGCATCTGTGTATGAGAGGGGATTTCAGTTAAGATAGGCATGCTTTTAACTCACCCTTTCTTCACTGGGCTTGCTTTCTGGTCTCACCATATAAAGCTGTGGTCTTATAGACCCCACTCGATGTGGCAGCCTCTTCACCTTGGGTGGGCTCAAGGCTTAATTTCCTGTTTCTCATGTCACTGTGTAGCCCTCAGATGGAAAGGAAAGGTCATAGGAGTTCAGTACACAGCTTCAGATGAAGGGTTAGATCCTGGTTTCTTTCCGTGGTTCCCAGGCTCTGTGTCTTACTTTGAAACTGGAAACTCCGGGATGGTTCCAAGTTTCAAAGTGAGATAGACTCCTCACTTTATTGCCAGCACATTGATTCATTAAAATGTTATTTTCTTTTGGTTTATATTTATCCAGGCTTCATTTATTTTCCTTTTCTGAACAGGGGGCTGGGTCCTTTAGGGTTTCTAAGACCTCCATATAGAAGGAGATAAACGTCTAGAGTCATGATGAAGTGGGTTTTTCATGAGAGCATTGCCTGCAGGGTAGGAGACCCCAACAGAGAGACAAGATAATCTCTGCTGTTTGCAGCATCAGAAACACAAAGTAGCCGAAGACGCAGACATGTCTGTGAGAGGCACACAGCTGTAGGACTAGAACCCCCAAAATCCACCAAGGAAGACAATCGGTTTCGCACGTCCAAAGTTTAGAGACTTTAAGTTCTCAGCTGGGCACTCAGGAGAAACGCTGAGACGAATTGCTGAGATTAATAATACCGTGGCCAGACAAACAAACAAACAAAAAACAAACAAACAAACAAAAAAACAGCACAAGAGGGGGTATGACAAGAGTTAAGCACCCCCAGCCAGAGATAGGCAGCATGATGGGGACCCCAAAGACAGGAAATAGGGGGTGCACATGGCTGAAGTGGGAGTCTCATATATTTTTGAGGATGGGGGTGCCTTCATAGTAGAGCTTTCTGATTCTCTGCAGGGTTTCTACAAGAGGCAGAAAAAAGGATGGGAAGGAGGACCTATGCTTACTTTAATGTAAACTCATTTCCCCTGAAAATCCCTGGCACCCGGAAGTCTCTTGGCTAGAGATTCCCAGCAATGTCTCAGTAGGTGCCCTTACGTAGGTCACAGTAAAGGGGCGGGGCTACGGGTACTGTGGCCTGAGTAGCAGCTGAATTCTACAGAGACTGCCACAGAGGCCTCCCCTCATCCGTGGTTCTATTCTCTGCAGCTTTGGCTAACTGTGGTCCCCACAGATTAAGATTTACCTTGACTCTTAATATAATTATAATTGTTCTGTTTGATGATATTGCTGTTTTTGTCATTGGTGGTGTACAGTGAAAAAAAATCATAGCTGCAGAGGCTCTGGTCTATTAGTGATTTCAGGCACCCACTGGGGGTCTTGGCACATATCTCCCATGGATGGAGGAGCACTGCTTCAAATGCACGTACCGCCTGTCCAGTAAGTGTTTCTGTGCCTTCCTCTCCTCTCGCTTTATACTTAAGTGGGGGGATTTGTGAGAAAGAAAACAACCATGGAAGCACAAATCTTAGAATCAGAGGACTGAGACCCCGCCCCCATCCCCCCCCCCCCCCAGCCCTTCAGGATAAAGCTGAGATGGGAGGCTGCAAAGCTCAGAGGTTTTGCTGTGGACAAGAAGGAACAAAACGTACAAAAGCCTCAAGGAGGACTGTAGTTGCACGTTCTCATGACGTTGTGTGAGCTGAGGAGCTTTGAGTCTCCCTTCACAGCGATCAGATCACACAGAACACCAGAATGGGTAGAAGTTAGGAAACGTAACATACAGAATCCTAGGGAGTGATTTTTGTCTGGTTTTGACAGGATCTGATGCAGGCCTCAGAAATTCGCTATCTTTCTATCCTGCCGCCTTGGCTTCCAGAATGCTACGATGAGAGATATGTGCTACTTTGCCTGCGCACACAGGTTTCATATTAGAAGAACAAGTTTGTGGGAGGAAATATGGGGCGGAGGGTGCTTTTTACTTCAAACCAAAAGGATCTGGGCCCAGAGAGCTGGTTCAGCAGGTAAGAGTACTTACCACCCTTTCAAAGGACCAGGGTTCATGTCCCAGCACCTACTTGGTAGCTCACAGCTGCCTTTTAACTCCAGTTCTAAAGCCCTCCTCTGATTTCTGAGGGCTCATGCATGCACACAGTACACTTATGTGCACCCAAGTGCACACACATGTATATAAGATACAATAGGTAAATTTAATAATTTAATAGTTAAATAAACAAATAAAACAAGAGTGACTTACCAGCCCATTCGTGTGTGGTTGGAAGTGAGCTTATACAGGATACTGTGAGGACCAAGGAGTGGAGGGATGAGGACAAGATGGCTCCCAGGGGCTGAGGGATGACAACAAGAGGGTTTCCAGGGCATGAGGGAGGACAAGGCTCTACTATCAGGTAAAGGTGATCTCAACTGAGCGGCTTCTTTATCTTCAAAGTGAGTGAGGCATCAGTTTTTGAGAATGAAGGGATGTGCGATGGGGTAAAGTTTTGTGAAGTTGAAACCCAGGAGTCTCCTCCACTCAGACTAAGGCAAACAGGGTATGAGAAAACTTACTCTTGATCCAGCCAAGGCTGAGCATCAAGAACTCATGATGGAGCTCCTTGGCACCTTGGCAGGATTTCCTCAAGCAGCTGCCTTTCAGAAGGGGCAGGGAGGTGGCAGCTGACAGCCCCGAGCAGACACACGCTGCCTTCCTAGTGTTTGGAACTCTTAGTCATTGGAGCAAAACCTCTGCCTTTTTCCTCTTTGCATCTTCTCTAATGGCTCATTTTCTTCCTCCTTTATTCTGTCATTCCTCATTTCCCCCTCCCTCCTTTCTTCCCCTCCTGTCTTCCTTCCTTCGCCATCTCTCTTTCTTCCTTTACTTCCAGATCTGGGGATTGAACCCAGGGCCTTGCACATGCTATTCAAGCACTCTCTCACCAAGGCAATCCTCAGCCCCAAGACTCATTTTTATTGATGCAAGTTGTAATTTGGTTGCTTAGAGCGGGTTTTTCCTACATGCTTTCCCTCTCATGGGACATGAGTGGAGAACTACATTCTTTGTATGCTAACACCTGTCTGAGAATAGATTATTTATGAGCATGATAAACTGGTTCCTGTTGAGTTTATCTTTAAAATATTAGTGATTTTAAAATTTGGGAAACCTCTTTTTGACTGAGGAGGCTACAGAAAGATTGAAGTTTCTGAGGGCAAGGGTCATCACACTTTCTCCTGTGCCAGGGTCACATTGTACACATAGTTGGACTTACCAGGACACAGATCTTGGTCTCAGAGCTTCCCACTTGTTCAGTTTGAGACAGGGTCAGGAGAGTAATCTATTTGTCTATCTATCTGTCTATCTATCTATCTGTCTATCTATGTATCTATCAATTTATCTGTGGGGGCTATATACATACATACATACATACGTATATACTTTTGTCTGTGTGTGAACACATGCATGTAGGTGAATATGAACATGTGTATATGTGCATGTAGAGGCCAGAGGTTCCTATCAGATATCTTCCTCATTTATTCTGCAAATTTTAAAATTTAATTGAATTTGAATTAATGGTATTAGTAGGGGCCTTTTCTGTTATCTGCCTTAGTTCCTAAATAATTGACAGTTCCCAAATAATTAACTAATAATTGTTAAATAAATAGGTTTATTTAACAAGTTTTAAAGCACTATAACTGGGCAGATATTCATCCATTCTAACCCACTTACACTAGTCTGGCTATCTCGCAGCCACGTGCCTATTTAACTTGCCATCTCAGTCTGTCCTTGGCGGTCTGCTGTATCTCCCTGTCCTCATGGTAAACTCCTCACAGCATCTTCTCTCTTTCTTTTCCTTCCTTCTTCTCACCCTGATCCCTACCTAAGGCCCTGTGACTGGGATCGGAAGTCCTGCCTTCCATCTCCTCTGCTCAGTTATTATCTAATAAGCTTCTTAATCGACCAACCAGAGATAATAGGAGAGCAATGTTGATATAGGAGATTCTTCAATACTCATGACAATGCCCATGTTCAGACTGTAACCAGATCTAAGTGCACAGAAGTCAGCATCTGGATGCACGTTGTGCAAGACCATTCCACAACATATACCTGCCGTGTGTATGTATGATATGTGCACATTTATAATGTGTGTGTAGGAATGATGCCATGGTACATGTGTGTGAGAAGACAAGAGATCAGCTGTGTGGAGTCAGTTCTCTTCAAGCACACTTATGTGAGTTACGGGAACTGAACTCAGGTTGCCAGACTTGTGTGGTCTGTGTCTTGACCCACTGAGCTACCTATCCACCTATCCACTTTATTTTTTGAAACTGGGTCTCTCTTACTGAACCAGGAACTTACCAATTTGGTAGGAGAGCTGGCCAATAAGCTCCAGAGATTCTCCTGTTTCTGTCTCTCCAGACCTGGTGCTACAGGTGTATACAACTGCACCTAGCTTTTGCATGGGTATTGAGGATATAAACTCGGATGCTTACCTTGAGCAGCAGGCACATTTGCAGCTGAACCATCTCCCTAGCCCTCAGGAGTTTTAATTTCTTCCACATTTCCAGGAGATGCTGCCAGATTTGGTACCATGCCTTGAGAACCACTGTGCTGATATAATGAGACAAACTTCATAATTATGATCAAGTTTTATATTTATTCTTACACGAACACTGCAAAATTAAATTTAAATGAAAGTATACACAGTATAGAACATCTTTCCAGGTCCTTTAGAATCACCTAGATGATCAGGTTGTGGGCATGCCTGCGCAGGGTTGGTGGTATTAGATTAGGTATAGTGGGAAGACCCACCTTAACTGTGGGGGTCCCATTCTCTGGTCTAGAGTCCTAGACTGACTGAAAAAAAGAAAGTGAGATTACTGTAAAAGTTTGTTATTCCTTGCCTCTTGATTGTGAATGCAGTGTGACCAGCCACCTCAAGTTCCTGCTGCCAGGGCATCCCACCAGGATGAGCTATGCCATTAAACTGTGAGCTGAAATAAAACCCTCTCCTCCTAACTTGCTTTTGCCAGGGTGCTATTGTCACAGTGACAGGAAAACTAATACAGTTCTTTACCATTTTTTTTGAAAAAAAGAATGTCTGTTTGCTCGTTTCCATGTTGTACTTATTTAATCAAGTTTTCCTGTAAAGAGGAAGTTGGAGGAAAAATGTGGATCTGGGATTTTAAAGGTATAAAGGTTCTCACTGAATTGTGCCATCTCAGCTTCCTCTTAAGGCAGATGAAAAATAACTATTGGGCGAAGACCCAGAAATGAATCCACACACATATAGTCACTTGATTTTTGATAAAGAAGCCAAATCTATTCAATGGAAAAAGGATAGTATCTTCAACAAATGGTGCTGGTCTAACTGGATGTTGACATGTAGAAAAATGCAATTAGACCCCTATTTGTCACCATGCACAAAACTCAAGTCCAAGTGGATTGAAGACCTCAACATAAAACCAGAGAAACTAAATTGGTTAGGAGAAAACGTGGGGAAGAGCCTGGAACACATTGACACAGGAGACAACTTCCTGAACAGAACACCAACAGCCCAGGCCTTAAGATCAATAATTAATAAATGGGACCTCATGAGGCTGAGAAGCTTCTGTAAGGCAGGAGACACTGTCAACAGCACAAAGTGACAGCCTATAGACTGGGAAAAGATCCTCACCAACCCTACATCTGACAAAGGTCTAATATCCAAAATATATAAAGAACTCAAGAAATTAAACACCACCAAACCAAATAACTCAATTGAGAAATGGGGCTCAGAATTAAACAGAGAATTCTCAACAGAGGAATATCGAATGGCTGAGAAACACTTAAAGAAATGCTCAACCTCCTTAGTCATCAGAGAAATGCAAATCAAAACTACTCTGAGATTCCATCTTACACCCATCAGAACGGCTAAGACCTAAATTTCAAGTGACACCACATGATGGCGAGGATGTGGAGAGAGAGGAACACTCCTTCAATGCTGGTGAGAATGCAAACTAGTACAACCACTTTGGAAATCTATCTGGTGCTATCTCAGAACACTGGGAATAGGGCTTCCTCAAGACCCAGCAATTCCACTCCTTGGAATACACCCAGAAAATGCTCTACCGCACAGCAAGGACATATGCTCAACCATGTTCATAGCAGCCTTATTCATAATAGCTAGAACATGGAAACAGCCTAAGTGTCCCTCAGTTGAAGAATGGATAAAGAAACTGTGGTACATTTACACTATGGAATACTACTCAGCTTTTAAAAACAAGAAATTCCCAAAATTTGTGGACAAATGGATTGAACTTGAAATGATCATAATGAATGAGTTAACCCAGAAGCAGAAAAACTCAAATGGTATATATTCACTTATAACTGGACGCTAGCCCAAGAGGCATGTCTCATGAAAGTCTTCACTTACCAGGAAAGTGGGATAGATGTGAGGACATCCTATTGGGATGCTAGGTGAGAGAAGTGTGGGATAATGGGGAAATAGAAGGATACAGAGGGTCCTAGAAACCTACAAGAAGAACATTATGATGGGCAGATCTGGGCCCAGGGATTCTGCTCAAATTATGGCACCAACCAAGGACAGTACCTGCAGTAAGCATCAAACCCCTACACAGATCTAGCCAATGGAAAGGATGTTCTCCACAGTTGAGTGGAGAGTGGGGACTGATTTTCACATGAACTCTGGTGCCCCATATTTGACCACATTCCCTTGCTGGGGAGGCCCAGTGGCACTCAGAGGAAGGATAGTAGGTTACCAAGAAGGACTTGATACCATATGATCATATCAGGGGGAGGAGATACCCCTCAGTCACAGTCATAGGGGAGGGGAATAGGGTGAAAGCGGGATGGAGAGAGGAAGGAATGGGAGGATACAAGGGATGGGATAACAATTGAGATGTAATATGAATGAATTAATAAAAAATAAATTAAAAAAAGAAAAATAACTATTGGGTTTTTGGGCTTTTTTGTTTGTTTGTTTTGTTGTTGTTTTGTTGTCTTTATGTCAACATTATAGATTTTAGTAGTTGCCGAGAAAAATACTATAATTTTCAGTAACTCAATAAAACAAAAGCTTTAGACTTCGGCTTTTTTAAACGAGGATGTGTATATAATAGGGACTTGGAAATGAACTTGTTTCAGTAACCTTTCTACCACAACAATGAAACTTACTCCTTGAGGCAGTTGACTCATAAACTGCGAAGGCTTGTTTTGGTTCATTCCCTGGAGCTCCCAGTCTGTGACGGAGGAGCCCCTTTGCTTTGGGCCTTTGTTGAGGCAACACAGCACATCATAGAAACAGGGAGAGACAGAGTAAACGCAGCCATTCGTAAACTAGGAACTAAGGCAGTGGCGACTAGGAATTTGTCATTTTTTTCCCCACAAGCGTATTTGCAATAAACCTAAACACCTGCCTTGAGGCTTTATATGCAGAGAGTCCACAATACCTTTTGCTGTACCCTGCAAGGCTTGCTTGGTCCTCGAAACCTGAGTAGGGTGATGAGGGAATAAAGAAAGGACAGACAGATATATGCACAGAGAAGCTGGGATTCAGTGGGTTGTACTCGCTCTGATGGAGGACACCAATGCAACAGCAACCCAGAACCTCATGAGTTGATTCCATACATCTGAACGGAGGAAGCAGATTTATAGCATACAGCTGGATAAAGGAGGCAGGCTTAGCTAATCTTCCCAGGGACCCTCTGCAGATCAGTCTCTGTCTGGCTGCAGTCATCCCAGTGGAGGAAGCGGGGCTTGATGGTTTCTGCGTACACGGGCAACATTTGCACTTGGACCAGAGGAAGGCTTTGCAAACCCTCTGAGCCTCACCTGGGGAAGGAAGAGTTTTCCCCTCCCACAGGTCAGAGGCATTTGGGTCTTTGACATGGCTGTGCCCATATCAGCAACACACATTCACTCCTCCTAATGGCACCACATTGGGAACCAAGCCTTTAACACCTGCACCCAAATGGGTGCACACTTTCCATATTCACACCATAGCAGAGCTTGTATGGATTAAAAATGCTAAATATTCATTATTTTGGCATTGATTAAAAAGACAATCATGATCATAAATGGTAAAAATATGTTTCATTTCTCAAAACCGGTGAAAGAGGAGATTTCTATATTAATGGATTAAGTAAAGAGGTCTCAAGAGATCTGAAGAAGTGACCTGGCATCTTCTTGAAAGATGCCTAATTTTCCTTTGGTCTCAAGACTCATATCTGAAGTCATATTTAATCTATGGAAGCCTGGATTTCTTAGCTAAATAAGTGAAATTTGTATTCTAGGAAGAAATTAGGATACAAACAATAATAATTGGGTAATAAATTAAGCTGAAAACCAGTTTTTAGTTGAATAGTTAATGTATAAGGATATTGATGTATTTTAACTATTTTTCAAACAAATTTAAAGAATCGTAAGACTATTATATCTATTAAATTTTTGGAACATTCATTTAATTTTAAAATATAAATAAATGAGAAATTTGAATTTGTTAAATTCATAACTTGTTATTATTTCCAGCATAGGGCCTTGAACATGGTGGGTAGGGGAGATGCTCTACCACTGAGCTCCCCTCCACTCCTTACAGTTTTGCATTCTAATGGCTATTTAATAATTTCCCTTTAACATTAAAGTTTAGGAAAATAGTATAAGTATTCAGTGAAACTTAGGTTTCTTGAAATTAATGGTCAGTAAAATGCAGAGACAGTGGTGAGCATATTTCCTTTGTGCACATGTGATAATGACACTGAAGGTTCAGAATCGTACAGATGGGTCATGTGAGGGGCTTGGCTGATCTCTCCTACAGAGACAAGGATGGTGTTTATTGAATATCAGATATAAAGATTCCTGCTTTCATTGATAACTTTCTGCTTGTGTTATTTCCATGACGGTTTTGCTGGCTCCCTGTAGCTCCTTGCTGAAGCTGTAATTCTTGTTTGCTTCTAAAAAGAAAAATAAAAAAAGACATGATTACTTATTACCTGTGGCCATTCTTCAGTTCTACAAGAGAACAAATGAACTGTGCATACACTATAGTTCTGCAGACGTATTTGGCTAGGAGGCGCTTCCTGGCTGTGTGCCAGTAACTGGCTTTAGGGACCTTGTTTAGGTAATTTGCTCAATTGTGAAGAATTGGCTTGGTCTGGAGAGATGACTCAGGGTTAAGAACACTTGCTGCTCTTGCAGAGGACCTTGATTACGTCCCAGCACTTATGTTGGGCAGCTCCAGTTTTGGGGGATCCGACTCCCCTCTTCTGGTCTCTGCAGGCACCAGGCAGCACATGGTACACATATAAACATACAAGCACACATATACATAAAATAAAAATAAATCTTTTTTTTTTTTAATTGGCTCAACTGTAGCCCCAGGATAAAGTTAATGAAAAGCAATGCCCATCTCAAGGAAGGACCAGAATCCCTTACAGGCCGTGGTGTGAATAATAAAGAAAAAGGCTTGGCCTGTGCATCTGGTCATCTGCTCAACTCTATCAAACCGCTGAACTGACAGGCATCTGGGGAAGCCACTTGGCCGACCAACCTGGAAGCTGCTGGTTCAGAAACCTAGCAGGTAGATGGCTGTTCTAGAGCATGTTTTATTTTCCTCTTTCTCCTCTCTTTCTTTTTTTCCCCTTCTCTTGCCCACTTTCATTTTTGGCTATTGAAGATTTATGTCGTTCAGCACTCACAGAGGATGTTTTCATAGGCTCTAATGAGGTCCCAGCAGTTTTTAACAATAACAGGACATTACTGTTCCTAAGATATATTATGTGTTTTTCCTCATCTTTCTCCCTTGAATGACATGCAGAGAGGTATGCTAACTCCCAATTCCCATTCCTTTACTATGACAAATGGTTCAGTTACTTAATGGGGCTAACTACCTTGCTGTGATTTTTTTTTTTTTTAGACAGCCATTTAAATAAAATCTCCCCATATTTGCTGTTGGCTTACCTGAGTTCACATGAACACCTGTTTACTAGTAGATGTGGAAGTCCTCCCTAAGGCTGACCTGGCTACCTCTGCATTCCGAGCATGTTTTGTGCAGAATTTGCTGCTTCTTTGAGAACTCCCCCCTGAGAATGTTCCATGTCTTGGTCCACTTTCCTTTGGTATTACAATACACCCGAGACTGGGCGATTAATAAGGAGAAGCGGTCTCCCTGGCTCACTATTCTTGAAGGCGTAAAAGCTTGAGGTGGGGGTGCCCTGGATGTGCTACAACACAGTGGCTAGGCAGGTGCATGCAGAAGACATGTGCACGTGAGATAACAAGAGATTGAAGAAAGCCAAACTTGACTTGTACCAATTTATATGGATGGAATGAATGGTCCAGTCCCACAAGACCTGACACATTCCCTCGAAAGCTTTGATCCCTTCCCAAGGTGAGGTTCCCACTATGGAGCCACCATGCGAACTTCTCAATAGTACTACAGTGGAGTCCAGTCTTCTAGTACACAAGCTCTCGGAGAACAAAGCACAACCAAACCACAGTGCAAATGTCCTTCTACTTGTCAGGTTTGGAGGGCAGTCCACAGTGTCATTCAAGGCTTCAGTTCCATGGGACAATATGCACTTGCAGCAGGGACTCGCTCCCTTCTCTGAGCTGTCTGGGAAAGCCAGCCTCCTCTAGTGACTGTGATGCAAGCCACGACTTTAGATGGGTTTTAAAGGGGAAAACAATGTCAGCAAAAGAGTGCCTCAGCTTTTTCTGACTTAATTTGGGCACTCCTGGCACTTGTTCTGTGGTGACGGCTTTTGAAGCCAAGTCTAGAGGTATTCTTTTCTTCTTAAAGGTCAGACAGATTAAATATAAACAAAAAAGAAAGGAACCAAGATGTGCTCCACAATGTAACACAGAGGAATTCCAAAGAAATCAGGCATTTTTCTCTAAGGAACACAAACTGTAGGGAACACCTTACAGCTGAGGGGGGATGGATGGGAGTGAGGGTGCGGGGCTCCAAGCAGGAAAGCTCACAACCTGTATTGGTGTGCTCTGTTTTGGTTCTGGGCTGGCTTTGGAGCTTTGGACCAGTGGCTTCACTCTGCCCTGAAATTAACATGTTAAAAATGGATGGGTTGCGTCTCCCATTCAGCTTGGAAAACCATTCTGGGAAATATGCTGAATCATTTGTTCCAGGCACAGAAAGTCGCCATGTCCTGAGAAATGGACCATCGGAAAAGTCTCTGGGACAAACACCCCAATTCTAGAGTTTTCATTTCACTGTTCGTGTTATTTGGGTTTGATTTCTACTAATAATGTCCCTTGAGAGACTATCTAGAGGCAGATTTTTAAAAGCCTTCTCTTTCTGGATTCCTTTGGGACAGAAACTGCAGAGCTATTTGATCTGTCTGTGATAACTCTGTTATCCATTCTGTTTTCTGGGCAACTGCTTTTACTCTTGTACATGTGTACACGCACGCACACACACACACACACACACACACACACACACACACACACACGAGTAACGGATGCTGACGTGTTCCAGGACAGACCTGGCATTATGTGTTGCATGCTGTGTGCCCTGTGTGATGTCAGTTTTGTGTGCTTTGTGCTGTTTCACAGTCTGGTTCTAAAGACCCGTGCTAGATGTGGTCCATTCCACCCTCAGGCAGGATGGCAGTGCCATTGAGGTTGGGGACAGCTCCAGGTCCCAGGTGCTCTACTTCATTCAGCTGTCCTTTCACTTTTTCCAAATGAGCAGTTTGCCTAAAAAAGGGATCAAATGGGAAACTTTATAAATACTCTAAATGATGGAAACAGGAAGTGGAATAAAAACGATGCAGCTATTCACAGAAAGCATACTGCCATTTTTTTTTCTCTGTAAATATATACTATTCATTCCAGAAAGGGCAGTGCCTAAAGAAGGAAAGACACACTCATGGTGACTTGGCTGATGGTGGTGAGTGCCCAGGAAAGTTGCTTTGGGTGAGTGGGGCTCGTGTGTGTGTGTGTGTATGTGTGTGTGTGTGCGTGTGTGTGTGTGTGTGTGTGTGTGTGTGTGTGTGTGTGTGTGTGTGTGCTTCAGACATGATCTCAGGGCCAGGGAAACTTCTGGTGAAACAAATAATATAGTTTCCACATCAGAGGTTTAAAGCGATGTCTTGTGGACCACTAGCTGAGTCCATTTTCTGTGGCTACAACAAGATGCTCTAGATCCGGTCTCTACGAAGGAAGACAGCTCATGTAGGTCATGGTTCCGTAGACTCTAAAGCCCGAGACTGCACGGCCTCATCTGGTGGGCACCTCCAGCTGCAGTTGTGCATGCATGCAAGCAATACATGGCCACTCAACACCAGAATAACCAGTTCCACCCAAGGTGTTCACACCCCCCTACCTCTCGGGTACCTCTCAACCCTGCCACAGTGGCTACCAACTTTGAACAAGGGTTTCCAGGGGCAGGCCATTTTCAGATCACAGCATCTACCAGGTCCCAGTGTCTTATGCCCTACTTAACAGCTAAAGTGCTTCATCTCTGTAAACTCTTGTCTATTTGATCACTTAATTAAAACTGTATTTGCACCAAGACTCAAGACTCTAAAAAGGGGGGGACTAAATGTTTTTGTAGCATATTAGTCTAATTAATATGCAATTAATTAGATATTTTCAAACTTCCTGATTGCAGTACACTTTTTCACTCCAGCACTGATGACTGATGACCGCCTCCAAAACTTGTTTTTATGTGCACCGCTCTTACGAATTATAATGAAACAAATTCCACAAAAAATGTAAAACATTTCATTCATGGAAAAATACAGTTATCAGTTCATATAAACTGAGCCTATTGCAGCTTGACATGTTCAATGAAAAGTGTCTCTACTTCTTAAAACAAGCCTTCTAAGTTGCCTGGCAATGTTACCCCCACCCACCCCGCAAATCTCTACAATTTCTGGTTAAATAGAATATAATTGGATTCTTATATTTAGTCTAATGTAAAATGTTCTTATTGAAGTATACATGAAAAAAATTGGTCTCACACAGACATACTTGCAATGGGGAGTACCTAAAGTCTTTTGTACAGCCGTTCTTGGGTCTCTGACCCCACGTAATTTTAGAAAAATTTTGACTACCATGCATGGTAGATATTGCAGATTTCAGAAGCTATGTGTTGTTAAAATTAAAACCTAAGTTTCAGGGATGGGATACCTTCCTAGGAGTTGTTGGTCAGGAACACCCCAGAGGCCTTCCCACATCATACATTGTCTTTGGTTGCTCATCAAAACAGGATGGGAAAGATCCTATTGCTAAAGATACTATACACTTTAGTTGTAGAATACTAAGAAACTGTGCAGGCAGCTGGGAGATACATGCCAGCTGTCATCTTACCTAGCCTTAGACCTTGCATGCAACAATTCCAAATTGCCAGGCAAAATGTGCTTACTGGTGCCATAGTGGCATAACTGTTATGGGAGAGCAATCACCTGATCTGATTGATTATGAGCTAGGAAGGAGTTCATGCCTGGTACTTCAAACTTTTGTTTTGCTAAATTATATACATAAATTAAACTGTCAAACAAATTAAAAAATAAGCAAATTATACTTTTGTTTGTTTTGACACGGGACATTACTATATTCAACCCCAGGTCAGCTTCAAACTCACAGCAGTCCTCTTGCATCTGTCTCTCAAGTGCTAAAATTACAGGCATGTGAATCTGCTGCACAGGTTGTGCTTTGGAAGAGGGGTAGTCTTATACACTGAATATATTCTCTATTTTTTACTGGAAAAGTTAAAGTTGAAAGTCATCTTATACATTGGAAAATAAAATGCAACACACACACCTCTTTTAGATTTTTCATGTGCTAGTGAACCCTGCATCTTGACACTGTTAATAGTGTTAAATAAACAGTCTTCTTACTAGAAAAAAAATTACAGGCATGTGCCACCATACCTAATACAAATGATAACTTTTGAAGGTTACTTGCAAAGTTGAATCTGAAGCAGTATTTGATATTTTGCTATATTGTTTGACCTGCACGTCTGTCGGTATTAGCCACATAGAATACAGTAATGTCCCTTACTGATCACTCCGAACGTCTCACTTACAAAACGAAAATGTCATGTTCCTCAGCAGCACCAATCTCCTTATAAGAAAGTCTCAAATTTCAGCTGGCTGTTTTGGCTCCTTCCTGTAGACCCCAGGTCTCAGGGTCTGAGACAGAAGGATACTCATGAGTTTGAAGCCAGCCTAGCTACACAGTGAGTTACAGCCTATTTTTTGGCTAGGAGTGAGGTACTATCTCAAAAGCTATTTAAATAATTAAAATAAAAAAATGTCTTAAAATGGAAGTAAAAGAACTGTTAAGCTGTCAGGCCTCTTGGGCTATGAGTGGTGGATAAAAGTTTTTCAAAATTCTAAGTTTTACTCAAAGGATCATATTCCATCACTGAATACAAAATCAACAGAGCTTTCCCTTGAAGTGACAGGATCAGTGCACTCATTTCAAGGTGATTTCTGCCATGCACACAAGTCACATAGAATACTTACAACCACTAGACACTGGGCACAATCAATCATTTCTCCACTTTGAAATTGGCTTATTGCTTCTTATAGGGTTACCTTACTCTCCTGGTTTTTCTTTCCCCTTACTGAACACAGTTTTTAACCTTTGTTGGCTACTTATACACCTGTGGTAAGACATACTCTTGCTGTGATCCTGGGTCCTCAGTGTCTCTAACTTGCAATCTACTTAGGTTTTTGCATGCACTTTGTGGTCCAATCTTTCTTTCTCAATCTCTCCCTTTCTCTTAAATCTGTCTCCACTCAGCCAACAAACTCCAACAGTGTGGCAAATAGCTCCACTTGGAAATCACATAGTTGTTTTCAATCACAAGTGACCACAGCAGAATTCCTGATGAATTTCCCCTGTCAGTTCCCTCCCCAATGTCAGTAAATGACACCAACATCGAAGCCCAGAGTTGAAAGTAATGTTTTGGGTTGGTGTGTGTGTGTGTGTGTGTGTGTGTGTGTGTGTGTATGTGTGTGTGTCTGTGTCTGTGTGTGTCTGTGTGTGTAATATGTGTGATACACACATATGAGTGTGTGGGTATGTGAGTCCATGTTTACACAGGTGGAGGCCAGAGCAGGACATCAGGCATTTTACCTTATAATTTTTGGCCTTATTACCTTGAGATACGACCTCTATTGAACACGAAGCTCTCATTTTAGGCTAAGCTGGCTTTGTATCCCTCTTCCACACTCCCAGTGGAGAGTTGCAGTATGCCCAGCCATGCTCAGCATTTTTGTGACTGGTAGAGATTAGAATTTTTGTCCTTATGCTTATAGAGCAGGCACTTACTTACTGAGCCATCTCCCTTATGCCTGAAATAATTTAAAAAATTACTTCTCATACTCCACACCAAGAGAACCAGTGAGCAGGACATTCTAAGTCCATCTTGAATTGCATCCCTGGTTATTATGCCGACAGCCCCTGTTCCTGACCAGGATGTCTTCAAAAAGGAAAGGCTATTGGATGCCTAGTAGGCATAGGCATCCTCAACATGAGCTTCCACAGTTATTTTACAACATGGTCCTTAGTATTGTCTCCATAAACTTGGGGAGTCTTATAAAGGGAGTACTTAAATAAGAAGGTCTTTATAAGCAGATGTGCTGGCTGATCTTATGTCAGCTTGACACACGCACACTAGAGTTATCTGAAAGGAGGGAACGTCTACTGAAAAATGTCTCTATAAGATCTTGCTCTACAGCATTTTCTTAGTGATTGATGGGGGAGGGTCCAGCCCACTGTGGGTGGTACTATCCCTGGGTTGATGGACCTGGGTTCTATAAGAAAGCAGGCTGAGCAAGCCAAAGGAAGCAAGGCAGTAAGCAGCACCCTCCATGGCCTCTGCATCAGCTCCTGCCTCAAAGTTTCTGCCCTGTCTGACTTCCTCCAATGGTGAACAGCAATATGGAAGTATACGTCAAATAAACCCTATTCTCTCCTACTTGCTTTTTGGTCATAGTGTTTCATTGTAGCAATAGAAAACCCTAACTAAGATGGTAGGGGTCCCACAAACTTGGGGCTGTCTAGGTCAGGGCCTTGTTTAATCACATTTTACAGTCTCCTTGAAGAGTCGAGGAGTTTCTGTTCAAGATAGTAGAGAAAGATATTTGTATGTTGGCTGGGATTCCTTGGTCAGAAGTAGGATAGTCAAATAGTTTATCATTTAAAACTAAGATGCGTTGGGGAGGGAAAGGGTCCTCTCTCCATTTTAATAGTGGGGCAGTCTAAAGCAAACAAAGATGCATGTCTAGCCTAGCTGTAACAGAGAAGCACGCTGTAGCTGAATGCGTGGGAAAGTGAGGGCTCTGCTGAGAGGACCAGGGCATCACAACCACAGGGCAAGAATGTAGCCATAGCTCAGTAAACGTTGGGTCTGGGAGCCAAAGGCTTCCTCCTTCCAGGCCAACTTTCCTTTTCCCCAGTCCATGTGGCTCTGTTCAGTTCCAAAGGTTATATCAGGTTAAACCAGAATGCCACCATCATCTCCACCTTCATTTTATTAGCATTCTTTCAGTTTTACAAGTTCACATTTACAAGACATACTAAAACAATATTGGGATCCACTTAATGTTTTGATGATACATATCAGAAATCCAAGTCTGGCTAGGTAGTTACATAAGCATCTGCTTCAGACTATAAATTTACCTCTTGATTTGATTGTACAGAATTAATAGGATTCTCCTTAACATTAAGGACATTTCATATCTTGGCCCTTGTTCATGATATCAGTCATCAATGTAAAAATAGTATATATCTGGAAGAGTGGGAGTGGCCTTCATAGGTGGGGAGAGATCGGGGAACTGGTCAGATATGGTTATTATGCAGGTCCCATTTTCCATAAAGATTAAAAAACATGAGTCTGTAATAGCTGTGGGTATCACTTTTTCTTAGTAACATTTGGCAGATTGAGAAAGAGATAGTCAGAGTAACCAACACTGGGATTGGTGTAGTCCAGGACAGCAAGATCCATGTGGCAGTAGATTGGTGACAACAGCCCAGAATGCTCAGAACACAGGAGGGATAGGTGTGTCTGGGTAGGAGTGGGAGTAGGAGAGTCAAAAATTGTTTATGTGTGGGAAATTTATGTGTGGGAAATTTAGTAACTTCAAGAGGAAGATTTTCAATGTCAGATAGTAGAAGCTCATCTAATAAAGATACAATGAGTTAGGGAGCAGTAACACCAATAAAGGTTTCTTAAGGGAAACAGGTCTGGAGCTGCCTTGGGGAAGCCAGCCCTGTCCCTCTAGAGGCCACACAGGAGTCTGGGTTTAAAAAAGCAATCCTTCTGGCCTACCTCCTGCCCCCTTTAAAACCAGTTTGAGTTTATCTGTTGGAAACTAAATTAAACTGGATTAAAAAACTAATTTGGGGACTACTGCGCTGAAGCCTATGTGCCAGCTGTGCTCCTGCAGACGCATTCGATGGAGGGCTTGTTCAAAGTGTAGCCTTCCTCTGAGTGCCACCAGGTCTCCCCCTCCAGGGGACATGGTCAAATGTGAGGCACCAGAGTATGTGAGAAAGTCGTATCACACTCTCCACTCAACTGTGGAGAATATTCTGACCATTGGCTAGATCTGGGAAGGGGTTTAAAGTTTACCTCCTGTATTGTCTTTGGCTGGTGCCTTAGTTTGAGCGGGACCCCTGGGCCCAAATCTGCCTATCATATTGTTCTACTTGTAGATTTCTAGGACCCTCTGGATCCTTTTATTTTGCTGGTGGCACTCAGAGGAAGGACAGCAAGTAGCCAAGAAGAGACTTGATACCCTATGAGAATATATAGGGGGACGTAATCCCCCTCAGGAACAGTCATAGGGGAGGGGAATAATGGGAAAATGGGGGGGGGGAGGAATGGGAGGATACAAGGGATGGGATAAACATTGAGATGTAACAAGAATAAATTAATAAAAAAAATTGTGATAAGGAAAAAAAAAAACAAAAAAACAAAGTGTAGCCTTCCATCCAACTGTGTCAAGCAAGCCAAGAAAAGTGGGTGCACATGCCTGTATTCTCAGCACTTGGGAAAGCAGAAGCAAGCAGATTATTATGAGTTCAAGACCAGTCTGGTCTACAGAGTGAGTCCAGGATAGCCAAGGCTTCACAGAGAAACCCTATCTCAAAAACAAAAACAAAAACAGAACAAAAAAAAGTGGGTTCGTCTTGTTTGAGGAGACTACCTCTGTTCAAGATGATTTGGCACATGTGACATCCAGAACTGTTCTAGGTGTTTGGAGAACAACAGGAAACCAAAAGGGACAGAGCTCTTTCAGCTCATCTCTGAGAGAAAGAAGACAGGTAACTAACACAACCAATGAGTAGATTATATGGTCTAGTGCATGGTGAGGAGGACTGTGAGGAAGAAGAAACAGACCAAGGCACAAGTGATAGACTCATGGTCCAGGCAGGCAGCACTAAAAAAGTGAGAGGCCAGGAAAGGTCCTGGTGCTTAGAACAGTGATGAGCCTTGAAAGCAGAGCCAACCAAAGCCCCAGTTAGATAGAATGGAATGAGAGAGAGAGAGAGAGAGAGAGAGAGAGAGAGAGAGAGAGAGAGAGAGAGAGAGAGAGAGAGAACAGCTCTAAAGATGGACATCATCAACCAACAAAGGCAGGAGGCTGATACTGGGAGCTGGAAGCCCATGTGTTTAGTTTGGACACAGGGGAGTTGAGATGCTCATTAGACATGCATGGGGTCTGTAGGGTAAGTGGCTGAGGGGCAGGTTACAGATCTGGGGCACAAATATAGATCTGAGAGATAGGAAAAAACAGATATGTGGCCTTGGGGAGCTCCATATAAAGTCAGAGAGGAGAGGGGAGCAAGCAGTGGAAAGCAGAGTGAGGGGGGGGTGGGGAATGCAGGACAGGGAGTGTGCAGCATCTTAGAGTCCAAGGGAATAAAGTGAAGCAAGGAGAAAAGAGTGGTGGATGACGGTACGTGCTGACAACCGTGTAAGAAGACTGAAAACTGGCCATTGACTATAACCACTTGAAGGGCCACAGTAACCTTCGAGTGCAGCAGTTCCAGCAGAGTGGTCGGGACAAAGAGAACTGGGTTTGGGCTGGAGCAACAAAGGGAAAATGGTAGACAAAAGTAAGGTTAGTTCTGAAGGAACTAGACCTTGGGCATATGCCTGGGGGTCATAATAGCTTCAAGTACAAAATTATTTACTCATCGTCTACTCTTCAGTAGACTGTGTGCTTGCCTTTGGGGGACTGTTGATTTACTTGGACCTACACCTTCTATTTCTAGCCAAGCTGTGAACAGTGGTCTATGGACTGTCTGGAATGCCAGGTGCGTAGAGAGGGAGGATGGTGCTGGCAGCAGGGATGTGCTGTGGGGTTTTATTTGGTGGGTAAACATTCCTTAGGCTTCTGCACTGCTTCCAGCCCCTCTCTTTGCAAGCTTAATTGTGCAAGTAAATTCAAAACTCCCAGTCTCAGGCATTGTGTCTCTGAAGCATTTGAATAAATTTTACCAAGGCAACGAAATGAGTTACTGAAAATCCAGCTATGTCCAGTAAGAAAACACAACCGCACTGATAACATTCAGTCCTGCTCTGGTCCTCAGGAAAATCCAGCATGAATGATGCCCCTGGAGTTGTGAGCAGTGTCTCTGAGCCCTCGTGTAGTTTCCGGACTGTAAGGGAAGAGATCGTCAGAAAGCTGGTCCCCACCACCAGCAAGCCACCCATCCACTTTGTCTGACCCAATGTCACTACTCCCTCAGAGTTTCCTGCCGCAGGGACAAACAGTGTCTTTGTTTCCCAGGATGGGTTTTTCAGGCCATTTTCTTCTGAAATCCTGGTAAGTTATCAATGTAAGATGGAGGAGTAAATGAGTGTACTGTTGTGTTTAGCTATCAATGAATGAGAAGAGTTGGGTGTTGAGAGACACCTGCATCTGTTCCCTCTGGGGACAGACCCCAGCCCACATGGCCTAGCCTTTCTTGGTGCTCTTTTGTTTTCTTTCAACTTGTTCTCTATTTCTTATCCACATCTGCCAACCACCAAGGATGAATGACCCTGAATTCATCAGCACCCTGTTGGGTAAATTATTTCTCTAATTACTTCGTATCAACATTTTAAGCTAAATATTCAGGGGCTTACCTCCCCCCTTGGGAAGGTTTCCAAGGAGGCTGTATGGACTTAGAAAAACACCCATAAATCCCTTTGGATCAGAGCCGTGCCCCAGGGTGCTGGGCTGGGCAGGTGCAAGGGCCATGAGATGGGATGAAGGAAAAGGCTTGGGTCCAAACCAGAAGTCACATCGTGTACAGTTCCTTTTATCCTTTCTTTCAGACACATTTCATGTCTTTTCTCACAAACTCAGGCCAAACTTGTGGTCAGAGTCTGTTCTTGAAAGAGAGGAGGGAGTGGAGGAAGTGGCAGAAACGTCAAACTGTGGTGTCTGTGCGTAGCTGTTCAGAGAAGGAGGCTGTTACCTCAGCTTTCCCTTGTATCCCAGCAGTATTCACTTCCAGCCAGTGAAAACTGGAGCAGCACTCACAAGAAAAACAGAATCTGATGTCTTGATTGTCATGTTCCTTCAGAGCATTTGCCAAGGGCCTGGCTCGAGCATATTTTTGTGTGTGCAAAAGTAGTTACATCAACCCAGATGTCCTTCTAAGGTGGAATATGGATCCCTTCCCTTCCCTTCCTGGGCTGGTCTCATCTTCCCTCCAGGTCATCCTGAGATCTTGAAAAGGAATTCTTCAGGCTGGGTAGGGTATTTGTTGAGTGTGTGTATGTATGTTCATACTTAAACTAATTTGAGTTTATATTTGCCTATTTTATTTCATTTTGATAATCCTGATGGTCAAACTCAAGGGCTTGTGCATGGTAGGTAAATGTTCCTCTACTGAGATATATTCCAAGCTTAGTATTAGATTCCTAAGCTCTTCTGAGTTGTTTAAAATCTGAACTATTTCTTTTGAAAACTTGACATTCTACTCAAGAAGTAATCCAAAAACCTTTGACGGTGATACTACAAGACACTATTGGACATCACCATAACTTTTTATGAGAGTAATGTTGGAAAGTTGTTTATAGCTTCAGGGGCAATTATACTTGTTAGGTATGTAGTCTATTGGTGCAGTGTAGAGGACTAGGGTCCTTGAGACTAAAAGATCCAAAGTAGACTCAGAACTTGCACTTCCACAATGAGTTCTATCTCTGCTGCAAAGGATGGGCCAGCGTGGTTATAGCAGCATTGCTTTCATAAACAAATAGTGACATACTCAGTACACAGCAATGTGAAGGAATAGAGGGCGTTATGACAAATGCTGAGTGAAAGTTGATATCTAAAAAGGCTACAGACTCTATGATTCCATGTACAAACATATAAAACTAGGAAAAACAAATCTACAGTGATTACCTAGCTTAGCATTGACTTCAAATAGAATATCTCCTATTTATTTCTAGTCTCACTTCGAGAACCGAGTACCACCATGCTGTCTGCATATGACCATCTGGAAGTCTTTCAGATGGCTCAAAAATGGAACATCCCTAACCATGTTGATTAAGATGGAAGGTATGGATGTGGGGTCCTAGAAATTTGTTTGTCTAGATCTGGGTGGGTCTATGAAGATGAGCATGTATGAGAAAAATAGATTTCCGTGGGGCATTCTGCTAGATCTAGCAGCTTGAAAGAAAAAGAAGAGCAATACAGAACTCTGACTTGGAGGCATGTAGATCCAATAAGCGAGGAGAATGTTGGAAGGAATGTTTCCTCCAGTGTGCCGCATGCTGCCTCGAACACAAAGTGTGCCATAGGAGGGTCAGAGGGACATCCAGGGGGCATGGAGATGGACAGAAGAGGACAGAGAGGGAAGCAGGAGAAGAGGAAGAGAGGGAAGGGGAAAGAGATTGTGGTCTTGGGAGAGGTAGGGGATTTCTGGAGGGGCACAGCTCCCTATATCCAGTGTAGGCTGTGGCATCCTGCAGAGGATAGGCGAGTCAGAAGGCCACTAAAACCGCTAAAACATTTCTCAGTGTTCCTACTTTACGACCTTTCTGTGGCTCTTGATTTTGCCAATGGATTTCATCTTTGGAAGCTCTCTATTTTCCTGGCTTTGGTGAGCTTTCTTACCACCGTCCTTTCTCTTCCCTCCTCTCCATCTGTCCCCACCCTTCCCTTTTCTTCTGCCTGCCTGTTTACCATTATCTTTCCTTTATTTCCTGGATTCTTCTCTCCATTCTTGACCTCCAAATTTGTCTGCTCTGCAAGGACACTCTCTGTAGCCTTTCTCTCTAATTCTTTCCTCTGGCTAATATCGCCTTCCTCTGCAGTGGTCTTAGCTGCCTGTTGCCCAAATAGCATTCATTCCACATTTGACATTCTCAACTTCTATCCCCACCCTTACTTTCAGAGCAGAGAGTGTACATGCTATCAGACACTACCATTCAGATGTTCAGCAGACAGTACAAATCTAGCATTGCTCATCCTGAGCTCTCTTGTCCCTCTCTCCCAAAGTCCTCTTGTTTCTTTTTATCTAGCAACTGGTCTCTGATCCTTTTCTTTCAGTCTCAGTTAAGGAGTAGCCTTCCTCTGACCTTCTAGAATACTCAGTATATGTGTTGCTGCAGCACAGTTCATGTTTCACTTTAAGCAGGAACACACTGGAAGCTGCTCTTATGTCTTTGCCTCTAAATAGGGACCTCCCAAGGAAGGCTATGGACAGCTTTAGCAAGAAGGCAGCCTCTCTGGCATTTGGTGGAGGTATGCTAACATTCTCTCCTCTTCTAAGAAGATTTAAAATTGCTTCAGAAATGCCCTGTCCTTTTCCAGATGTGTGTGGTTGTTAACATTGTAACACCGTTATTAGCATGGTCAAGTGAAAGAATGTTATTATTGAGTTAAGAAAGAAGAGGAAGAAAGAAATACATTGATTGTATTAAATTGCTCTTGGGCACAATGAATCTTGAGACTGTTTCTGTTTTCTGTGATTATAACAAAATACTCAAGACTAGGTGACTAATAAAGAATAGAATTTTAGGGCTGGGGTGATGATGGCTCAGTCAGTAAAGTATGAAGATCTGAGTTTGGATTTCTAGTGCTGGGTGTGTAAGCCCTTGTCTATAGCCCTAGAACTGGGAGCTGGAGATAGGTAGATCCCTGGAGTTCATTGGTCAGCCATCTTAATCAATCAGTGAGCTACTAGTTTCAGTGAAAGACCTTGTCTCAAAAAAAAGGTCTAGAATGATGGAGGAAGATACTCAACATTATGCTTTGGCCCTCACATGCATGTGCACACACCAACATGAACGTACACACACATACACACACATGCGTATATATGCATGCAAATAAGATAGAATGATTCTGGGGTCTGGGAAGTTCAAGAGCATGGCATCAGCATCTGCAAAAGCATCCTTGTTTCATCATAGCATGTGGGGACATCCCATGGAGAGTGAGCCAGTGTGCTAATGCATTTTCTCCTCATCTTAGACAATCCCTAATGGGATGCATCACTACTTTCAGGACCTTGCTTTATTCTAATCACCTCCCAAGGGCCCCAGTCTCCATATGCCATGAACACATAAATTTAGAATTATATTGGAGATTAAGTTTGCAATACTCAAACTTTTGGGAGACACACTTGAACCATAAGAGGCTTTAATGAAGTCATTTAGATATGGCCTCTCTCTGTTCCTCTGCCCTCTGTACCTCAGTTTTGCCTTTGCAATTCTTGTCTTGGTGTTCAAGTAGAGTGAGGTACTGTTTGCAGAAGAAAGACTTTTGTTAGGGCAAAATAACTCATGTCTACCAAGAGCCTCATGGAAAGAGAAGTTAGGGATGCCACAGAGCTGGCAAATACTCCATGGTCTTCTGGGCCTGCCCCTGGCTTCTTGATTGTGGTTTAGCCTTTGATTCACTCCATCTGTCAGCTTGTCTCTCCTGTCAGCCTCATACTTCCTAGTAAGCCAGTCATTGTCAGAGGACCAAGCACCAAAGAAAGGAACCATTGAACCTGCACTTTCAATTCGCCCTCTGTCTTTACCTGTCATGCCCTGTCCTGTGTTGTGGGAATGAGGAAGGATAGTACAGCCAACCGGCTGTGGTGAGTCTGTGTGAATCATCTGGAAGTCATGCAGAACAATGCTACAGAGGGCTCGGGTTTCCAGGAACTTCAGCTCACAGATCCCCCTTACTCCACGAGGGATCTGACCCAGGGCTCTGCCTCCTACCTCCTGTCCCTTACCTCTCAATGTTGTTCAAACTTTACAGTGAAAGGATGCTTGGGGGGGAAAAAAGAAAGAATGGCCTCCCTGAACCCAAAGCCTAGATGAGACATGGCAATGGGCAGAATTCTGAGGTGGCCATGATACCGCCCCTGTGTCAGTGTTACTATTGACTGGTGCTACTAAATACAACCATATTTCCAGGCCTGGCTATGCTGCTACATGAAATTGCATGCTCATGTGTCCTTGGCCCCTGCCCAGGTTTTGGGTTTTCTAATCAGTACAGTGAAGACCTGGGACAGAAACACCCTTTTAGTTTAAAGAGCACTTTCATGATTCTGAGACATTTTGCTAGGAAGAAAACCACAACACACACACACACACACACACACACACACACACACACACACACAGAGAGAGAGAGAGAGAGAGAGAGAGAGAGAGAGAAAGAGAAAGAGAGAGAGAGAAAGAGAGATGCATAGACACATACATGCATACACAGACAGACACACAGATATAACACACACACACACACACACACACACACACACACTGAAAACTCTATGTCCTGGGGGTAATTTCCTAGTGATGTATTTCCTGAGCAGGAGATGGGAGGCTGCAGTTTCTCATACTGATTCAGTGTGTGCTGTTCTCTAACATAAAAATCAGCCTTTGCTAAAGCTGCTGAAAGCTTTATGTCATCTTAGCACATACCACACCTAACCCCAGCAGGACATTGTTTCCTTGTCGGGGGATACTGAGCAGAGAGCGCCAAATAATGGCTCAGTTGTCCGATGTCCACTTACTGGATTAGCAGAGTTAACAAGTGATATCTTATTCCTGGCTCCTTGGTTGAAACGTGATACTTCCAAAGGCGTAGAAGCTGTTCCCACTTGGTGACCTTCCTCCTTTCAGGGAATGAACATATTTACTTCTCTCAGCCTAGGCTTTTCTCCTCCCCATAGGATAACCCAAAACATCTGGAGATGCTGTGGGGTCTTTCTCAAGATGAGCACATGTCCCCTTCGGCTTCTATATTGTAGGAGATGAACCCTGACAACCAGACATTAGAAGCTAGAGTTTATGGTGATGTGAGGCCAAGGAACATCTCCCTGCCCTCCTGTGGGTCAGGGCTTGCCCTTTTTTTCTTCTTGCTTTTTTTCATAGAGACATTTTCCTGGCCCTTGCAAATGTAAAGGCTCAGAGACTTGCCCTCTCCCTGCTGCTAGCTCAGGAACAGGGGGCCTGGATGGCCCTCGTGTTACGGGTTCTGACTGTTTCGTTGGGCTCTGCTTTCAGGCTGGGCCTATTGGCTAATGGGGCTATTGCCTCCTCACTGGAGACACCTGAAGGCTAGAAAGCCTTGTCTCTGTAGAGTATAAACCACCACTGCTGGAGACCTTGGAGGCATTTGGAACTGGTGTCTCTGTCCCTCTGCTAGTTAACATGGGTGTGACCGGTTCTGAGTGTCATCTCTGATCACTCATTGTCTTTATTCAAGGTGCTCTTTCTATGCTCAGTGACCACCATAAAGAATGAGGCCCAACGAAGGCAGGGTTGTTTTTCTCCAATGCTCTTGACTCTCTCCTTGGAAGTCCCCAGCGAGGTTCTGGATACTTAGCTTTCACTGCTCCATTCCAAAGAAGGATGGGTAAAATCCTCCTCTGGGTGTCCACGGGCCCCAGACATTCCAACTACTGCATTGAGCCAGGGCCTACAATAGAACATGGTAAGGTTAACATAGGTTGGTGAGAGACATATTTTTCCTTGAGAGGTGGACAGTGGTAGGGGTGTTTAATAGAGGAGAAAGGCAAGACTATGGGCTAACAAGAAGATAGGTGGGAAGACAAAAAAAAAAAAAAAAAAAAAAAAAAAAAACCGTCCTGAGAGCCTCCCTGTTCTGGTGGACTGTGCTGCAGGTGGGATGTGAAATAGTAACTGTTTACAAGGCTCACCTTTCCGTGTAGAGAGGAAAGGAGAGGAAAGCTGAGCATAGAGCCTTAACCCAGCTTTCCCCTTAGCTCCAAACTTCTTTAAAATGGATTGTTGGCCGTTGGAGGAAGCTGTTTTCCACAAGCTCTGGTAGTCCTGGAGCAGAGCGTGTCCCTCCAGCTGAGCAAACAAACCCAGAAGAGAAAAGGCACTCAGGTTCACAGTCCCTAGACAGGGAGGCCTTCCCACTCCACTGGGTTGCCTCCCTCATTGCTCCTTCATCCCTCCCTCCCTCCCTCCCTCCCTCCCTCCCTCCCCCAGGGCTGGAACCCTGGCTTTGGCAGTGAAGTCCTTAGGCAGGGAATGAGGACCTGCTGCCCTAGAGCTGCGTACAACATAAAGAGATTTACAGTCTTCTGCTCCTGACTTTTATTTAATGAAAACCAGAGGTATAAAAATGAGGCAGCAGAAAACACCGTAACAGGAAATAGAAGGGGGAGACTGCGCTCTGCACAGCAGAGTGCACATTTGCACACAGGTGCTCCTCACAACTGTAGCTTTTACCAGCCACACTCCTTGAGAGTGGATGAATGGGATTGGCTAGTCCCTGGTCTGGCCCCTGGCTCAAGCACCCATTGAGAAAGGGACTAAGCTTTGATGAAAATCTTAAGGGCATTGCCAGTTTTCTTCTTTTGCTTGGAAATCTTTGCACATCCAAAGACCCATTGTTATATTTGCTTCTGGGTTTCCCACACTTCTCAGAAAGTAGCTGAGTTTGAAAACAACCTGATGTCAAAAGCCCCGTTAAGGACAGTACTTGGATATGTTTGTGTGGACAAGAGAAAACAGACATACTTTTCCATTCAAGTAGCTAGCAATTTAGCTAACCCTGGTGTTGCAAACCCTTGCACATGGTTTCCTAGCTGGTATATTTTTGAGGTGTGTGGGGGGGGGGTACTCAGAAACTTTTTAAATGACAGAATGCACATAGAATGGAATTGCTTTTACTAAAGAGGAAATCCATCGTATGTGGATGCCACAGGCACAGCTTTCAGATTTCATACCTGGACTCTGATTCATTAGCTCAATTCAGGGGAAAGATATCATATGCTTATAAAAATATTCTAATGCCACATGTAACCTTTAAGTGGGAAAGGTCTAAATGTTTCATTAAACATTTATCACTTTTTTTTTTTTTTGAGGGGAAAATACTTTGTTTTCCTCTCTTGGGGAATTACCCAGAAGCAATAAAATGCTTTTTTATAACTGAATATCCCAGTTTACATCTCGTGGAACGAAGCAAAATAAATACAAACTCTGAAAGTATGGTCACGGCCCATATATTTTAAAAAGTGTTGCCACCATGGACCAATGCAGCTCAGATATGTTTCTTTCATATTTAACCATATGGGGTGGACTAACTTCCCTTCAATATCAGTTTTATTCCCCTGGGAACTGCTCTGCTTGGTTTCTGGTGTATGCTTTCCTCAGTGTAAAGGAATAACAATGAAGTCTTCTGTCTTCTTTAAAATGTAAAATGAAAGTCTGAGGATAATTGCTAGGAATGGATCTGTTTCTTCCTCTTTACCTGTCTTCACTCCCCCTGCCACCCCACCTCCATAGATTAACTTTGGTTTTTCTCTGTTTACTTTGGTTTACTTTCCCTTGGAGTAAAGATGTAGCTTCTTGGAGCACACGCCCCCAACCCCTAACATACATGTATACATACTGCAGGGTTAAAGAGGAAATGTTTCCAGATCTGAGCTTTGCTTCAAAACTACTTAGTGGAGTAAGGTTGTGGGTGTCGCTAGGAAGGGATGATCTAGGCAGAACCAGCTTCGTCATCAACTAATTGTTATTGAAGCCTGTCGGGGGTCATTATGCCGTGTTTTTGTTTGAATGATTGAAATTCTCCATAGAAGGTGTCTTCTTCACTTCTCTCCTTTTTCTTTACCAGGCCCTATCTTATTGAGCTATAATTTTCTCTTTTTTTTCTTCATAATTTTCTCTTTTACATTTTCAGTGATTTTTTTTTTTCTGAAACAGCCATTGTTTTTCGCCCAGTTAATTTTCTTTGACAAAGAAATCCTCCAAAGATACAACAATGTTGGTTATGTTGTGCGGGGTGTTAGAAGGACCCTGGTTCTGACAGTCAGTGACAGGTTGGCCTCACAAGGACCTAGGCTGATATGGGCAGCAATGGTTGTGCTGGTTTTTGATCTATTTCCTTTTCTTCTCTTTACATTTCTTTTCTTCTTTCACCCCCCCCCCCCAGTTTTCCTCTTTTGATGTCATTTGACTCTTTATCTTATATTCTCTGGCAGAAGTTGTCCCCACACTGTTTCTCAAATTCAGTTTCTTCTACTGTTGGTGGGTGGGCCAGAACTCTGTACAACTGTTAGGCTCCTACCTGTTATGCTTTGAAAAAAATCTGCTTTTCACACATCGAAGCACATAGCCCAAGGTTGACAAGGGAGAGGAGCCCTGGGAATTAAATATGGCATGTGTTATAGGGGCTGAGGGAAGTCAGTATACAGAGAGGGATGCTGCCTTTTCAAAGTCTTCCCACGCCACAGCTTTTTTGGAGTGTCATAAAGCTGACTTCTGTTTGCTACATAAGACTCAGATAGCCCACAAAGCACATGATAGTGTCAGAATTCCCAATGTCATTATCAGTATGAAAGAATGACCAACTACAGCCAAAATTGAGTATTAATAGTTCTACATTCCTGCAATTGAGAGAAAATCAGCAAATACAATGGTTTAATAAAGACCTGATACTCAAATGCAAAATGCATGACGTTTCTAATAATTGGGTACACATGAATAAGGAATTGTAACTACTGACAAAACTAACATATGCTCACCTACTTCAATAGATTTATAGTATCTGCACTGAAGGAGACAATAGCCTCATATTATGAGCATTAAAATTTGGATAAAATCTAGAGGAAAGAGAATGTGACAAAGAAGGGTCTAGAAAGTACAAGCTCAAAGGAATCATTAGAAAAAAATGGAGGTTTACAAAAACAGGATAGCTAGCAGCCTCTTTCAGGAAGTCAGGAGATGGCAAATCCCCCAGATGTAGAGCAGTGGACTCCTTCCTCCCCTCGCTGAACAACGTGGTTATGGAGCTAGGATGGAGGTGGGAGACTCTTCAAGGAATCTTAAGTGGGAAGGAGATGGCAGAAAAAGGATGGACACAAAGCATGACTCTCTTTGCTGTTTTCCTTTCAACTCTCTTCCCGTTTGGTCCAATATGTGCCGGCAACTGTGGAGGGGCTCCACAGAGTGAGGTAACTGAAGTGTGCTAGCATTCCAGATGACCAGGAAGCACTGCCCCACCCAGCGTGCTGAAGAAGACTCAGGAGAACACGGTGGGAAGAGTCTGGGTAAGCAACCCTGTCAGGTTGTTTATGAATACAGTCTAGATTCACCCCTGAGCTTTGCAGAATAGAATCTGGTTCTAAATCGGCACACAGGATTTTGAGAACCGAAATTGCAGACCCTGGGGTCTAGGACAGAGGCTAGCCACTGCAAAGCCACACAAGCAGGGCACATCCACCCAATACTGCCTGCCCTTGAAAACTGGACTGACCTCCAAGCCATGGACTGAAGATGGTGGTTTGGAACTTATACCTGCACATATGTAGCTTTGACTGTTTTGTAAAACAAGAACGTCATTGTTTTCCATAGGAGTCAAGTAATATTCTGAGTCTCATCCATAGCAGCCAAGGATGTGTAGGTTTCAACTCAGAGGATAAGAATAGGACAAAGGTGTCAAGTGGTGAAAGATGAGCTGAAGATGATAATGAGATGATACAGATTCTGAATCAGGTGACAGAGATGTTACAGAAACAATTATTTCAAAAATACAAAAAGAGATTATGAACATATGATAAAATGAGAGATTAGGCTGAAAAATATAAAGACTAAAATAAAACATCCCTGGATAGGTTTATTTGCTTGTTTTTAATATAGCTTATTCAATTGTAAGCCTATATTATTTTTTGATAATAGCTGCTTTTGAAAACTGATTTGTAAATTCCTGAAAATTAACCAATCAACTGTGATGAGCCGTCTCTAGTCAGCCCTTAAAATTTCGATATATACCATGAATAGTCCATCATAAAGAACTGTAAGACATCCCGTGCCAAGGGAACTTAGAGAGCTCAGTATTAAAAATCTATCATGATGCATCACTTGAGAGATGAATGTAGTTAACTCCCAGGTCAGGGACGGATTTGGGCTACTGATGAAGTAAACAATTCACCTTGAGATGCTTTGGTCCACAAAGGTGCATGTATTCACCACAGTCACTTAGTTCCCAGCCCTTCAGTCTTTCCTACCATCTTTGTCTCTTTTCTAATCCCTTCTCCTATAACTTACTTTGTGGCACCAAATGTGCCCTTGTTGTTGTTTTTGTGCACACAGTAGCCAAGTTTAAAATCTGGGCTTACAAATAAAGTTCTACAGCACTGTCTTTGTATCTTGGCCCCCTGCTTGTCCCAGACTTCTTACAATACTTGCAACGCATATTTTAAAACTGCCTCACAGCATCCATGCTCTTAGCAGCTAGCGAATCACAGAGGAGACGGGACTGCCTTGTGTGCTCGGCAAGGCCGACCTCTGGAACAATGTTAGATATCAGGTCCCTTCCGGGGGTCAAAAGCATATCATCTGTCCCTCATATCTCCATCTGGGATGTCCTTCCTCCCAGTACTTAATGGCCAGAGCCTGGGTAACCCTGTTACCCTGAGTGGGGACAGCCAGATAGTTAGAGATGATGTGATTTCCCCGCTTCGTTCTCAGACGGGCCATAGATCACACACGTGCTATCTTTGGTATCTCTGGGTCTCATTTGAGAAACACTACTTTTTATGACTTCAGAATACAGTACCTCTATGTCAATGAAAATCATCCTCAACTACAGGAATCTGACGCAATAGCTAATTTCTCTTAATTTGCGCACAGCTGTTTTACCTGTGCTGACAATTTTTCTGAAGACAAATGTTGCCCCTTGTGGAATTGGAGCCTCTTTTGGCTTTGCCAGCATTTCAGAAATAAATGGAGTGCTAGTGCAAAGCCGCTTTCAGTGAACCGCGGGCCTGCCAAAGCTGCTGGTCCTCCCACAGCCTCAGGGATGTGGAGGCAAACTTTTACAAGCGTGCCTGAGGCTAAAGCTGGCTGGAGGGGAGAATAAGAGGAGGCATCAGGCTTGGAAAACTGCAGCTGCGGCTGCGGCTGTCCCCATTTGGGAATTCATATTTTAACTTAGAATGGTTGAAATTCTTAATTAAGTCAAGGTAGAAACTCAACCAAGGCACACTCACCATTCCTTTATGTACAGTCTAGAGTTGTCGTTCAAAACGTTGGTTTTAAGGTAAATTTGTTAACCCACTTGTGGATGGCAGAGGTAGGCAGTTTGGTTTGCTTATCCACAGGGAGATTGTACCACCCAGTGTGGGGTTCCCAATCATTACCACCTGACACTATGTTTCTTTTCAGTAACTTGATCGTTCCTGACATTTGAAGGCTGAATTTATTGTTACCTTTTAATTAGCAATGACATTAAAGGAATAAGATGTGGTGGAATCCATACTTAAAAATTTTAGTTTGCATCTTGTCCTGGGCTATAGAAACACTGTCCCAAACTCTGCAGCTTCTGAGTTCCTAGCCACATGGGCCAATCACACTGTCTTTACATTCTAGGTGTTTCAGGATATGCAGAATTACTTACTTCTTCAAAGCACTTGGGGCATTCGTGGTCTCTCTAGTGGGTTAGCAAGATCAAGGTGAGGCTCATTTATTTTCAAGTCTTTGCCTCCTAAGACAGAGTTTGTTGGGAACGGAAGTCAATAACTAGGTGAATGGTGGGCAAAGGAGGTGTGTGCCTAAGGTCCTCTGCAGGACTGTGTGTTCAGTGTCAATATTTTCTTTCAGTTTTAGTTACACTGTTCTATGATTGCAACCAGAAAAAAAAAATCAGCTCAGAGTTGAAATGATTTTCTTCACGCAAATGCAGAAATGTAGATTTTTTTCTAACTTATCCTTATTCTTTTGACACTGGTAAAAGTAAGATATACATCTTTCCATATGAGACTTTGGGAGCTGCTGTCTTTCTCTATATTTTAAAAACCCTCAAAATCAACAGGAGCAATGTTTTCTCCAAAAGGAGGAAAAGTTGATTTTTGAGGGTGGTGGTGAAAAGCTTTTCTCTTTCCTGTATGTCACAGATGACCACACAGTACATTAACATAATAGTGTTTTCAGAAATCCATGGAGGATTTTTTGTTTTTTGTTTTTGTTTTTGTTTTGTTTTAGGTACAAACTATCTAGGAAAGACTCCTTCCTCAAGAATGGCAATAGATTTAGATCTCAGGTTGATACATTTTTGATAATTTGTTCCTTGTAACACTAATAATAATTTCAAGGCCTCAGACTTCCTTAGTCTTAAAGAGATCTCATGGTTTGGATAAAGGAATACATGGCTTATCCAGTATTCTTATTTGTCAATCTTAGTGGACAAAACAGGACTACTTAATTTCAAGTAGCTTTAGTATTGCTAATTATCACATTTCTATAGCACCTGTGTTTAAATGGTATTTATTTATGCAAATAAAGTATATTTCTACTAAAATGCATTAGATTGGTGTAGTCTCTTTAAAAGGAAAAGAATTTCCAAGTCTAGGTCATCCTATTTTAGGCAATATTGGACCCAACGTACTCATATATGTTTTAATTATGAATAGTTAAAACTGAAGTTATTATTATTATTATACAGATATGCTGAAATACATACTAAAATTCTAGGAGCAATTGTATTGCTACTGTTTCTCTTGAGCTCTGAAGTGTTGAGGAAAAAGAACCTTCCCTTTTATTCATAAAGAACCCTATGCTCCAAAGCAAAAACCCATTGATACCAGCTTGTGCCCAGAATCAGTTTTGTTTTCCATGGAGGGCTATCCAGGCAAGACATAAAACGAACAGAAAATTCCATTTAAGAGAAAAGCATAAATCCGAACTCTAGACTTAAAACAAAGAAGCTAGCACTTCCCAAAGCAAAGGAAGAGTTGGCCTTTGTTTTTCAGAAAGGGATGGTCCATAACTAGCTCACAGTTTCACAGTCATAGCACATCTGCAGGATAGTGATAGCGTCACTGTATATTTTACAGTAGTGTGGAATTCAGAAAATGGGAACGCCTACAATATTATTTCATCTGAAGCATAATAAATATAGAGAGCAAGGTCACTGGAGCCGATGATTTAAACAAACAGCGCAGTTCAAGAGGCATGTGACGCTGGGAGGCAAGGTTGAAAAACATCACGACCGGCTGGGCGCTTCAAACGTTCCTCCTTCGTGATTAACACGAAGAACTAAGTAAGGCTGGTTCGCATTTTTCTTTTGGGTCAAAGGAAGTCACTGAGATATAATTTCATGTCTGACTTTGAAAACCGGGGGCTTGGTATTATCTTGACTTAGGCCATGTTTTTGATGGATTATCCCGGGAAAGAGGGGTGACTACAGCACTCAAGCCATTTAATTCCTTGGGAAAGTAAGCCTAAGCTTCACGTGAAGTCTAGTGGCAACTTGTGAGCAGCAAGCCGGGGCTGGAAGGTGGGTCTGGGGGTGTTTCCTAATAATTTCAAGTGTTCTTAAACTTTATCCACTTAAAAATTTTTATCTCAAATATATATGTATACATACAAAAACAGGATATAAATATATATACATATATCTCAGGGTAAGGTATATGATTAGGCCAAGACAATTAACATATCTTTTACTTACATACTCAGTAATTTTGAGATATGCAACATGCTATTATAACTATAACCGTCATGTAGGACCACGGACCTCACCAATTTGTTCCTGTTGCTTAGCTGAAAATTGTCCCCCCCACAACCATTGCCTCCCTACCCCTTCTTGCCTCTCTCATTCCTGACAACTACCATTATCCTCTCTACTACCGAGTCTGACTGTTTTGAACCCCACATATAATTGATATCAAACAGTTGATCTTTTTTGGTATCTTGTTTATTTCAGTTCACATGATGTTCCCAGGTTACCCATATTGCCATAAGTGACAGAAATGTCTAAGGATAATAGATAGTGGAGTGTGTGTGTGTGTGTGTGTGTGTGTGTGTGTGTGTGTGTAACATTTTCTTCATCTATCCACATGTGAACTGACAGTTAGGTTTGGTTACATTGCTTGGCTACTTAGGACAATACTTCAGTGAATACAGGGCCAAAGACAGCAGACATACTGGCTGCATTCTTCTTGGTTGCATACATAGAAAAGTATTGCTGGACCACAGGATTATTCTACCCTTTGGTTCTTAGCAACCTTTAGGCTGAATGATTTTCCATAATGGTTACACCAGGTACAAGCTCAGCAATAGTACACAAGGATTCCCATCTCTCTGTTTTCACACCAAGGAGAAATATAACTCGGGGGCACCGTGCTTGCCAGGTTGCCGTTTGCGTGCTACCTGCTGTCTGAAAGCCTCAGGGAACATGTTTAAATGCTTCGTTCACTTGACTGCTGGACACGTGAAATGAAGTTCATGAGCAGCCGATGCCACATTAACTGTTGTCTGAGGTGGGTTGTTTGCTCTGCCACCTAAGTTTGGGGGAAGGGCAGACATGTCTTTTATTCTCACTGTGTGACTTAGGATGAAACCTGCGGTTAGCTGCCGGCCACAGTTCCTACAGACATGGTTCCCCAAGTGAGTTAGTTGTCCACTAAACAGAATTATTAGTGACTTCAGAGTTCTGATGACCACAACACCTGATAGTAATAACGTAAGGGATGGATGATTTATTTTGGCTGAAGGTTTTGATAGATTTAAGTCCAAGACAGGAAAGGTACACAGAACAGCTCAGTTCATGGCCGTGAAAGCTGTGGCAGAAGCTGCTCATCACTGTAGTGGACCAGGAAGTAGACAGTGAAGCAGGAACTGGATGCCAGGTAGAACATGTCAAAGCCTCCTGCTAGTAACTTACTTCTGTTGCCTAGGATGCCCCTCCTAAATAGTCCACAACCTCCTTAAATAGTACTACTAGCAATGGAACAACCGTTCCAAACCCAGCCTGTGGGGGACATTTTGTATTCAAACTATCACAAACATTAAATCAGCCACATTATCTCCAATGGGCTATTGGCAGCACCATACTCTCTGGGTAATGAAGGGGGGGGGGGGAGACCTGTCTTCTACCTCTTCCTGCCCTGAGCAGCAGGGGCGTTTTAAATGCATGTAAATCCATAGACTTCTCTTTCCACCTTCACACAACACGGACTGCGTGCGAACTGGAAGCTCTGCAGAGACTGCACATAACAGTTCTGCTTGCTTTGTGCACCCCTGTTATCCAAGGGTGTCCCTCTTTCCAGAGGAAGCACAATTAAATTTGAATTCCAGCTAAGCAACAAATACTCCTAAAGTGTTAAGTGTGGCTCACATATTGTGTGGGAGATATTTACACTAAAATAATCTTATTTATCTGAAAAAAACCAAATTGAAGTGCTTGTCCTATATTCTTGCTGGCCACCCTCCTAGGAATTATGAAAGTGTACTTGAATTAAAGCCAGCTCTCTCTCTGTTTGCACTTCTAGAATATTCTAAGCATGCCGTAAACTTGCCTCTGCTTCTTAAATTGATTTATTAAGTTACCTGTGTGGTGTGGAGCAGTATCCGACCAGACTAGCGGAGGACTACAAAGAAGCCTCTGTCGAACAGAAGCAAGTTTGCTGTGGGAACGGAAAAGGCAGGAATTAAATTGGGTCTTCGGAGTTTAGGCTTCAGGGAGGGAATGGAGAAGTGGCTAGCGCCGATCTTAAGTGTGGCAGTTGAAAATAACACTCAGCCGTCACAGCTCTTCCTTTAGAAGTGTATCTTTCTGTCATTCTTGCCAGGTTTGTGCCCAGAGAAATCCAGTCAGCGAGTCTCGTTTACAACGCTAGGCTGATTGCAGCCAGATGTTAATCTTGGTGTTTCTGTATTTTATTGCTGTTATATTATCTTTAAACGACTGAACAATGGTTTGTAATTAGACTCTTAATATACAGTAGTCAAAATCATCAAGTTACAAGGTCCGGGAAGGCCATCTTGAAAGTATTTTCAATGCTTTCTACCCTTTTCAGAACCCTATTCATTTATCTCGGTATCTCATAGTTAAAGGGTCCCACGTTCACACTCTGAACAAATAAAAAGAACTTCTGGGGAAAATATGTTGGTGTAGTTACTGTTTTCATTATCGCACATCATGTTCATATTAGTGTGGGAAAGGGCCCTTTTCCCGTGGAAAGCAAGGTTCCTGAGAGGCTGGGATGTGGAAACACGTCGGTACAACATCGCCCTCCACTGTCTGCTAAAGGGAATGCATGCTTTTGTGTGAGCGTGCAGACAAAGCCAGGAATTTAAGTAGGTCTTTTACAGGTGGTTTCCCTGGCTGTTATAAGCAACAGGTGTGAGAAGTGATGGGTGGGGCTTAGACCGTTGGTTTTCTAAAAAGCAAGCAAACAACAAACAAAAACAAACAGAAAGCACTATGAAGTGTACGTTGACTCTGGATGGGGATTAAGAAGGGGTTTGAAAATCATCTTTAGTGAGTTTCAGCATTTATTATCTTGTTTACTTTCTTTCCTTATGTTGCAGCAGATTATGACAGCCAGAAGGAAGGTAAGAGCCAACACAATTCTCAACAGCCAATCCGGCGTGACTGCTGAGTCAGGCCTGGCAGCAGCTAAGCATTGCTGTGACCTTCATCTAGAGCCTAGACCATATAGCAGGGCAGAAATGTCTGCTTATTTCATAGTCACTGAGGTCTAGGAGCAGTGTCTCCTCTCCAGGGTGACCACCACCTTTTGGCTCACCCAGGATTCTAACTGTGATGCTGAGCAATCACCACGTGTTAGAGAAGCGTGGGTTTCCAAAGCCTCGGAGCCCCACCCTTTTTATCTTATGCATGTCTTTTTAAAAATTTATTTATTTATTTTTAAGATTTATTTATTATGTATACGGTATGGATGAGATCACATTATAGATGGTTGTGAGCCACCGTGTGGTTGCTGGGAATTGAACTCAGGACCTCTGGAAGGCCAGTCAGTGCTCTTAGCCACCAGTCAGTGCTCTTAGCCACTAAGCCATCTCTCCAGCCCCCATCTTCTGCATGCCTTAAGTTTGAAGCATTTGTTTTAAGTCTTTTATTCTGGAGTCTGATATTTCTATGGGTGCAGCGTTGCTAGATGACCCATTCCTATTTCAGTTAGTGTTGTTGGCAAAATGAGTTCTCAAAGTGCCTCATCGAATGCACCACTATAAGGAAGGATTTGGGAGGGAGGCGGGCTTCCTGCCCAAGCACATTGTCCTCTAAGTTTGTTCTATTTGAGAAAATGTGAGACGCCATAGTCAAGAAAGATGAGCAGTTGGTTTTGGTCTGCTGCTGAATTATTCTTCTGCCATAGTGGGGTGTGAAGTGGAAGGGGAGAGTTACAACTCGGGTATATTTGAAAGGAGGTCAGAGTTTTAGACACAGAAGACACTGTTGGACCAGGCTAAAGTCACTGCCAGATCAGTGCACTGAATGACGTGAGTGACATTTTAGTTCACTTCATAAAAGGAAGAAGCTGGTAGCATCTCAGTAGTTTGGGGTGTTTATTAAATCTCTTATAGACTCACGAATCCTGCTATGTCTCTTCATTGGATTCTTCTGAGTTTTGACTTTCAAGGGGAAACAGGATGAGACAGAAGCCAAGCAAAGCAAATATGAGGCTTCAACAGCCCTCTGAGCCTCCTCCTAAGTGAGGCTGAGTAGCCAAACACTTCTGAAAAACCATGGTAAATAGATTTAAAGAAACCGATAGTTTGGGGGAACTGCAGGCTTTGAGAAATCTAGGTTGGAAACCCAGTTAGAAGCCTCCTGCTAAGCCACCACCTTTCCCCTACACTGTCAGGCTATTTTGTCACTGCAGGCCAGGGGCAATTTAGCCTCTGCTTCCCTAAAGGTGCCGCATATATGTCTGTGACCAATTTCCATAAAGTTCGCTTAGCAGTTCAAACTTTATTAAGACTCTTGACAAAAACAGCTGCTAGAATTGCATAGGAATGTAATAAAAAAAAAAAAGAGCCAGAAACAAGCAGAGTCTATAAAAGTAATATCCAGAGAGGCCAACTTCCCTTGGGGTGCAAACTGATCCCAGAGTCTGTCCATACCATGTGGATACCCAAATGGGCAGACAGCAGGACACCTTGGCCCAGCGGAAGCTCCCTGCCTGAGGCTGTGGCTATCACTCCACTGAACACCAAGCTGAGGTCAAGGCAGGATGCCAGATAAAGAGCAGGGCAGCAGAGAGCAGGCCCAGTGGTTTTAAAGAGGGGGGACACACTGGAGAAAGTTCATTTTATGCTGGCTTTATTACGCAATAAAAAATCACCAACACATACTCATTTACTAAAGAGAAAACAATAAATGTTTAGCCAACTGTTGTGCACACTGCACTTAGTGGGTCCTGTGACTCCCTTGGGCACTCTTTGGGTAGCTTTCAGATTAGAGTAGGGCTTACACTGGTGTTGATGACTCAGTGTTGTTAAGCTTCTGTGATTTGGGAAGCTGTCTGGTGTTATAGTTCATATCCTATTAAAAGGACCTCTGACATTACAGAGGAAAGGGTACAGTCACCATGGTTGCCTACCATGATTAACTGTAGTACATAGAAAATAGCAAATATGGTCTTCTCCCTCCCTTCATTCCTCCCTCTCTTTTCTCCTCCCTCCTTCCTTCCCTCCCTCCATTTCTTGCTTCCTTCTTCCCTCATTTTTTAAAATTTGAAACAAGGTCTCACTGTGGCTCAAACTCATGATCTTTCCGCCTCATCTTCCCCAGTGCTGAGACTGCAGGCAGTGAGTCGTACCCCACTACACCTGGTGTTTTATTTCTGTGGTTTTTGCCTGAAATCATAAATGAAGAAGTTAGCATGATAAAGGAAGAAAAAGGAATCAAAAGCTAGCTCCCTCCCTTTGCACTGCCCACTTAACACACTTTCACAGTGTGACAGAGAGGCCACGCGGGAGGCACCAGGGGACAGAATCTAACCTGTTGCATGGACATGGTGGAATCTGGCCCATGGCTGCAGATGGAGAATTACTTGGGTGAACTTGGAGGAGTGTCTTTCATGATTTGAAAGCTAAGGGAGAGACTCTGCGGTGGCCTGAGGAGGGTGAGAATGTAAGCCAGTTTCATTCACTATCTCCTAGTTGTGCAGGTCCAAGACCCACTTACACCATTTTCTAAGAGAAAAATGCGGTGTCCTCATCCAGAGTGAGCATTGTCCGTGAGCAGAACAAGGCTGTAGCCTTGCTTCCCATCTGCCTATTATTTACTTATTCATCAAACACATGGAAGCTTATTTTTTTCTTTTCCATTTTTATTGTGTTTCTTTTTAAACCTATACATTTATATTATTACACATAAACAAAATAACCTACATACAACAGGAAGAACCATGAAACAATCAGGAATTATATAAATGTTACATTCATAGTAATTTTTCTATTTGTATTTGTATTTGGCAACTTAAAGTAAACATCTTTCCTGTCTTGTTGAGTCAGAAATTCTGAATGAATGAATCAGTATCTATCATATCTCATCTCTATTAAACTTAAAACATATATCTAGGTCTGAAAACATCTTAACTCCTAACCAACTAAGCTTAATTATAAGATTAAACTTTCTGGCCTTCAACCCCATCAGAGACTTGAGAAGGAATAAAACTTAATTACCTGAATGACCCGGAAGTGCAGGTGAGCAGCTTCCAAAATCAAAGAATGACAGAGACAATTTGCTTCCTGAACAGTCACCCAAAACTCTCTATAGCATTGGAGCATCTTCTTCAGCCTTTTGGCCCAATATATCTGACAGACATATTTGCGAGACAGGAACTATTGAGGACTTGCTTACCCTGTCTTGGCAGAGTTTGGCCATCGATTCTGCCTGCATCCAAGCTTGTCCATTTTTATTATGTACCAGCTGCTGGGCCATGCAGTAAGGAGATGGACATGTGTCCCTGTCCTCCAGGACTCCATAAGCCAAAGAGAATCACAAGAGTTGTGTGAGCTGTGTGGAAGGTGGGAGCTCAGGGAAATGTCAACTTACTGGGCCTAGGACTTTGAAAGGCTTCAGGAGAAAGAAACCCTGGCTGTGACCAAAACACAACAGAGATAGTCAGGCAGAAGATGTTTATGGGATGCTGCCTGGAGGCTGACTGCAGCCTGTGTCCACTGGGCAGGGCATCCACAGAGGTGTTATTGGAGCAGAGAAAGAAAGGCTTTAGGGAGAAGAGGGCGGGAGCAGTTGGCCACAGTGGAAGGACAAGGTGGATCATCATAGGATTCTGGCTTTCTCCCATCAGTCTGCATTATACAAGAAGAGTGAAAGCCAGCCATCTTCTTTAAGGATGGGTCAATGGCTCTGCTGTTCAAATTCATCAGGGAGAGAGGCAAGCTCGTTGTGGTCATGCTGGCCTGTGTTGGCAAAGGGGCTAAGAATGCACAAAGGGAGGCCCTTCCCCACAAGCTGTAGGGATGCGAAGAAGCACACATGCTTTGGAACCTGGCTTGTTAGCATTTCTGTACAAGGCACAAGTGAATTTCACTCCCAGAGCACGGAGAAGTGGCTGCGTGGAGTTCTGCTGGCTGGAAATAGCACCAGAGGGCCTGAGACCACCTCAGCTAACACCAGGTGCCAGGTGACTTCATCCCTTCCTGCAGCCACAGCCTCCACAGGCATTAGGCTGGCAGCATGCTCTTCTGTGGCTTTTAAAGTTTTTAGCTTTATTGAGATATAGTCACATCTTATAAAGTTTACCTGCTTTTAAGTGTACAACTTTTAAAAATCTATACTTTTTAAAAATAGAGTAAAATATATGTAACAAAATGTGCCATTTTTGAATGGTGTATAGTCCTGTAGCATTAGTTATGTTTACAGTGTTCTAACACCACCATATCTATTTTAATAGCTTTTCAAGGCCACAAATAGGCTCTGCTTTAACCCTTCTTAGACCACTTGTAATCTTTACTTTCTTTCGGCATACTTTTCTGTTTTAGTATTTCTTCGAAGAGGAGCCACATAACACGTGTGTGTGTGTGTGTGTGTGTGTGTGTGTGTGTGTGTGTGTGTGTGTGTGTGTGTGTGTATTTGGCTTCCTAGCTTAATCTTTTCAAGTTTCATCCACATAGGCTATATCAAAATTCATTGTTTTTAATGACTGAATAGTATTTCATTGTACATACATTCTGCATTTTGTTTGTCCATGTATTTATTGATGGGCACATGTTGTCATAGCTGATAATTAATTATCTTTTCAAGCCCTAGTTTTCAGGCCCTTGGAGTCCACATGGTAATTCTGTTTAGTTCTTTTTTAGGGGGGGGGGCAGGGAGAATTGCTATACTATTCCCACAGCAGCTGGACCATCGCAAACTCCCTCCGGTTGTGTATGAGAGCTCTGATTTCTCCACATCCTCACCCGTGCTCGTTTTCCATGTTTAAAACAATATTATTACAGTCCTCTCAGAGGATATAAAGCGATATATCCTTGTGGCTTTCATTTGCATGTCCCTGGTGACCGAAGATGCTGGCATCATTTCATATGCAGAATTGGCATTTGTATATCTCCCATGAAGGCAGTTTTTAATTTCAGAATTGGGTTGTCTTTGTGATGTGCTGAAGGACTTCTTTAGATATCCTAAAGACATTAAAGCTTAGTTGGAGATTAATATTAGAGATATAAGCTTTAGTTGGCCCTGATAGTTCCTTCTACTCGGTATACTTTTCGCTGTTTTTCCGGAATGTTCCTTGATACTTTCCTTAATGTAGGTAAGTGGATGCTTCGCCCTTCTTGCCACAACTTTTCTCTATTCAGACTCAAGGTCCAGGTCCCGCAAGTGTGGGAAGGAAAGGACTTCAATGTGCCTGGACACTTCAGAGCTCTCTCAGTCAGCTCCTCTCACAGGGACCCTCTCCTCCTGAGGGCATCACCCTGTAGAATTCTAAATTCCTCGTGGTTGAATTAATCATTTCCCATCCACAGTGGCTACTTTTCAAAGTAAATATTCCACTCATCTGCTTACTCCTGGGCAAAGTCCCGGGCCCTGCTCAGCCACATCTGCTCCCAGAGTTGCGTGTCAGGTCGCTGCATTCCAGGCAGAATTATCCTGTGCATTTGCAGAGTTTGGCTGTCCTAAAGCCTTCACAAGGCCACCTCTTCACAACAGAGCAGAGATGTGTGAGTGTGAGTGTACATGAGTGTGTGTGTGCGTGTGTGTGTGTGTGTTTCAAATTAAGTCAGGAAGTGGAAATGTATCCTACCCAAAGAAGGCAGGAGCCTCCAAGCTGTCACCGCAAGGATGTCACTCACAGTTCCCGCAAGAGTTCAGCATTGAACTTGGCAGAGCTATCAGATCATATACTGGTGTCACCTAGACTCCCCGTGTCCCTTCTCAGTTCCATTTGCCAAACCTATCACCAGCCCTCAGACTCTTCAACTGTCTTGAACTTAATGGATTCTGAGGACAGCAAGAATTCAAGGTGGGGCCGGGGAAACAGCCAGAGCTGCATGCTTTTTTCTTTTTTAATTTTGTTATGGAAAATTCCAAGTACATGCAAAAGCAAAGCTCCAGTGATCCTCCAGGCAACTTCAAGGACCATTATCCACGCATTCATGGTCAGTCTTGTTCCAGTCTCACTTCTACCCACTTTCCCCTGCCCGGTGCCATTTTTGAAACAAATCCCAGGTTTTATGTGATTTCATTCATTATGGGTTCACGTTATTTCTTTAAGACATAAGGATTCATAAATACGTGGATAGGAATCCACTGCCATACGGTACTCCTTATAGCCATTTTGCATGTCCCATCTGGGCTCACATTTGGCCTGGCCCCAGCCATGTCCTTTTATTCTGCGGCTGTTGTTTTGTTTGCATCAAGAATCCAGCCAACCAGTCTACAAAGTGAGTCCAGGACAGCCAAGGCTACACAGAGAGACCCTGTCTCAAACAAACAAACAAACAAACAAACAAACAAACAAACAGAATCCAGAGAAGAAACACAGACTGCATTTAGTCAATATCTTTCTTTTAATTTTTAACTTCTATGGCATTTGAAATTAGCTACTTCTGGCGCTTGAAGGGAGGGGGGCATATCACTTACTCAAAGAAGTAGATTTTATCCCAGGGAAGGTCCCCCGAAGTTGGTCTTCAGGAAAGGTGTAGGGGCATTGGTTCTCAGGCAATGAGCAGGTCAGGAGTTGGGGGAAGCTTGGGTGGGATATTCACTTCCTAGCATTCGAAGTTTAAAAAATGTGAATATACACTATTGTGTGTGTATATATTGTGATGTTAAAAAATAAGTTTAAAAGTAAAGAAAGAAATGAAATAAAGGCAGTCAACCAGACATCCTAGAATGTACGTGGGGCTAGAGACAGAATAGAAATATAACACAATGACACATTGGCATACGCCTCTCTTCAATAGGCTGAGTGGCCAAGGCACATGCATTCTATGCCCCCCTGAGCATGAAGCCCTTGTGCTTTTGTCATACTTTGGAATACACCATTCTTTGCACACGGATTTTGATCCTCTGCCTCTGTCTCTTGGCACTAAGCAGAGCTAGGTTGCAATTCAATTCATTAAAATGGTTCCGAGTGGGTAGGCTGAACTCCACTGTTTCTTTTGGGGGGGGGCATTTATCAGCTGCAAGTCTTTTCACAGTTCTCACCCACAAAGAGCATGCCTAATGTCTCTAGCCTTTTAAATTCAATGGACATTTTTATTTGACAAGTAGTATTTTTGTTACCTTTACTATTTATTGCGTGAGCACATGAAGTCATGAACAAGCTCTAGCTTTCTGTTGCTGGAGGGGCATGCCATATCTCCTAGACAAGCTTATATCTGTTCCTTACAGCATGGTTTTAGATAACCTACATTTAAAATCTAGTAACTACATTAGATTTAAAAAATAAGTTTTTAGGGCAATTGTAGGTTCACAGCAAACCTGAGCAGCAAGTACAGAGTGTTTCCATGCCTCACTGTGCACAACCTCCCTGCTGCCAGCATCCCAAACAGGCCAGCACATATATAATAACTGATGACCCCACATTGACATGTCATTATCCCCTGGAGCCCACGGTTTGCATTAGGGTTTGCTTTTTGGTATTGCACAGTCTATGGGTTTTGGAAACGTGTATAATGGCAGGTAGCCACCATTGCAGGATCCAGCAGAGTGGGTTTTGGCCCACTCATCTTTCTCATCTGCTAATCTCACCCATTGTTTTTCCAGGACCTAGGTTTTCAACTGTTCTTCCCAGACTCCAGCATCTTTCACGTTTTCCAGACCGCAGGGGCTCTTGAGTTTCCATCCTTGGACCATTTTAGACCCCCGAGAACTCTGGTCTTGAAGTCTTTTTGTGCCTTATTTACTTTCCAACTGCACCCGCTTTTCTTTGTCTCAGTGGATGCCATTGTAAGTTAACTTATTCATGTAAATGAAGGAATTACAAAAACTGAGACATAAAATGGAGTAGAGCGGAGCTCAGAGTAAAGAACATGTGGTAATCATAGGGGAAGGGCACTGTGATGCTTCACAGGCCATTACCCTCCCCTCCCCCACCCCACCCCAGCCCAGCCCAGCCCACATCCAGCAGGCTTTGAGCAATGCCAGTTGATTTGTGTGGCTGGGCAGGACTCTGTTGGAATATAATTCTTCATTTTAATTTTGTAATAGCAACTTCTAGAGCTAAATCACCTCACACACAAATAGAGAGGAATAACAATTAGTTCATTGAAATATGTGAGTGGTTTAAAGTTACTCGTTTAAAATTCAGTAAGACATAGGAAGATCTCTCTTACTTATACAAATTAAGACCAAAAGGTTATGTTGTTTTGGCCAAGAACCCAGTTGCAAAAGTTGAGGGTAATTCAACCTCACTCAATTCTCCATCTCATGCTGGGATGATGGACATCAACGACACTCATTATATGTTGACACAGAGTGATTAACCTAAGCAAAAAATGCTTGATAAAAACAGTGTCTGTAGCAGGCTTGGAAATAGGAGGCTTCTTCACTATTTTAGAGTTAACAATTACAGTGGAGGAAGCTGGGGAGGGAGGGAGGGAGAGGAGGAGGAGCAGGAGGAGGAGGAAAAGGAAACATTTTTGGCATTCATTGTCCATCAACAGGCGATTTTCATTAAACCAGAGTTTGGATCAACGCAGGGAAAGCTTGATAAATCCCTGATAAGGTGCCAGATGTTCTAATGAACTTTCTTGGGGGTTTTGCCATTTCAAGTTGATATGTTTTGCCCAAGGGCCAAGATTGGGATGGTCCTCACATCTGATGTTGATTCTTCAATCCTCCCCCATGCCTCTGGACACTGAGTACCCACTGGAGAGAGAGAGAGAGTAAATTGGACCCAACCTAATAGAAAGTGTAGTCAAGCCTGGAAGCAATATTCTGGCTCATATTTCCAGAAAAAAAAAAGTGTCCTGAGAAATAAAGGATTCTTGGGATCTTTTCACTGCACAGCAGTGGGGAATATGGATCTCAGCTAGAAGGTTGGTTACCTTCTCAAGCACCTCCGCACTTTCAAGGTTGTTTCTTGGAGCAACAATTAATAGGCCCAGGCACTCAGAAAGCATCAGCAATTGATTGCTATCCCAGGCTCTGGGACTTAGGGATGGAGTCAGCAGCGTCTCTCTCTCTCCTCGGAGCCTTCAGACCTATGGAGTGAGTCATGGGAAGCAGCAGTACCCTCGATGTGCCAGGGCTACAAGCATATATTGTGCTTCCGGAGATTGGAGATGCTCAGCCTAACGCTCTAATCAACAAGTTAGATGGCTGTTCCTTTCTGATGTGTGTGCAGGCTGCTGGATCCACGTATCTGTTTGACTGATAACATATTCTTCCACGCTGTTTTCATCTGCTTGCTCTAGATGTTGCAAAGTTGACATTCAGGGAGAAGAAAGAGATCTTGCATAATATGATCAGATAAGGTCACTTGAGCAATGAAATGGTATTTTGCAGGAGGAGCCCTTGTTCTTTCACTGGAGTAAAGACTGGTGCCACAAGTCCCACTGTCCCTGGTGGGACACAAGTTCAAAGTATGAAGAAGTGCTACTGTCCTGACTAAAGAGCATGGGGTTTTATCATTGAGTTTAGGGTTAGCTTACCAAAATGTTAAAAGAATTTGATAATTTTCCCCTCCCTTCCTTCCTTTCCCCCCTTCCTCTCCCTTATCTCTTGTTCTTTCCCTCGCTTTGTGTCTAGGGTCAAACACAGGACTTCATGCATGCAAAGCAAGCGCTCAATCACTGAGCTACACATATCTGTAGACACTAGACTGGGAAGCATAAAGAGAAGGTTGGTGGGAAGCTGTTCAGAACATGGCACAAAAAACAGAGTAGAGAAGTCACTACTGATATCTTTTAGTGCCATAGGCTAGGAAATTCCCAGCCCAACTGATGATTGGAAGGGCAGAAATGCTTGCTATCCAGTTTGATTAGTATGAATGGTATATATATATTGAGTAACCAAAATGGACCCGATAAAGGCAGGCAGTTTTTAAAGAGAATTGGATTAGCCTTCACTTTATGTTAACGGCAGAAAGATGAATACATCATTTGTTCTGACACACCGTTCTTTCTTTTTTCTTTTTCTTTTTTGGGGGGTTTTCAAGGCAGGTTTTTCCTGTGTAGGCCTGGCTGTCCTGGGACTTGCTCTGTACTAGACTGGCCTTGAACTCACAGAGAATCCCCTTGCTTCTGCCTCCATAGTACAAGGTTGGCTGGTTGTGGCTGCTTACTGCCCTGGCTTGAAAAGAATTCTGAGTTCACACTGGCTCCCACAAATCATAGATAAACGATGCTTCCATGGACATGGAACTACCAACAATCTATTGGTTTGCACAAGTCCGGGGTTGTGGCTAGTTGAGCAGAATCTCAGCTTCTTGAGACGGGGACCATCTAGTTATCCAGAGAGAGCAGCTGTCAGCGTGGGCACGCATGTGGTCAACTCCTGACACACCGTGGACCTGGATAGAAGTACGTGGCCCTAAATGAACTTACTGTCCACGGGAGGCATTTTGTTGGACGTGGATGGGACAGGACATGACTGAGCAAAGAGGACTCCTTGCATGGATGGCAGGAATTGTCACACTTGGGTCCAACTCTCATTCAAAGTCTGGCTTATCTTTGACACTCAGCCCACCTCAAGATAAACAACATGAAAACACTTTGGGATTACATGAAATACTTGTGTCACAGCTTGACCACTAAATGCTTGCTGCTGTGGAATAGGAAGGGAGGCAGGGAGCCTGTCTCTGTACTCCAGAACCCCAGCCTTGTCTTGTGTGTCAAAGGCATCTTCGAGAGGCATTTCTCTTCAGGATTTATCAGTGATTCTTTTTTCCAAAAATTCTTTGTCTTGTCATATCTTCAAACTGGACAATTTCCTCTAGTATCCAGGAACATTGGGAATTCTAATATCTGAGCTCACTGAGAAGAATAGCATATTTGAGAAAAAGAAACAATGTGTGTGTGTGTGTGTGTGTGTGTGTGTGTGTGTGTGTGTGTGTGTGTGCTTCTCCAGGTTACATAAGAAGCAACATTTGAGGCCCAGAATAATAATATGTAAAAAAAAAAAAAAATTGTAACCCCATGAAACAAATGGCCAAACCTCCATGCAAACACAAAGGTACAGTTGTTGAGCATAACTCACAGGTTCTGTAATTTACAAGATCAACATGAAATTTCTGAATTATATGCTAAAATCTCAAGAGGAAGTGGTCCTTGGTATCCAAGTGTGTGGCATTTCAGGTGTTGATGGCCTGAGCTCTGCTCCAATGCTTGTTCCCAACTCTTTCTTGCCCGCCCACTGTGATCTTAGCTCACAATCACTTCTTGTTTTGGAATGCTTTGCCCTCTGTGGCCTAATTTTAGTCACCCCTTAGAGCACTGGTCAATGGTTCTCCTTTAAAAATCTGAGCTCACCAGCCTCCTTTCCTGAAGCTCTATTTCAATCTTCTGAGCAGCCATTACTGTTTATCTGACATGTGCATAACATGGGTATCTTGGCTACAGATACAATGAAAAGACTAGTCTGAAAGTGTTCTCAGAGCATCTTGCACTGCCGGGGCAGTGGCCTCTGCATGAGGGCTCAGGCTGGTTAACTTTTACAGTGGCCAATGGAATTTAGCCTTTTGTTCTATTTAGTCCCTCCTTCTTCCATTTCTCCCTGAGCTCTTGTCATCTCTGCCTCACCTGATGAGAAGATGCTACCACTTAGCACCTGTCCAGCACTGGACAGGTGGAATATGTGCCCTGTTCACTCTTTTGCCCTTAGCATCCAGCCTCTGCTTGGCAGGCGAGAGCCCCATCCTGTAGCTGAGTTGTAGTTAACAAGGTGGCAGTTTGATAAAAAATGACAAACTGTTTCAGCTTTTAGTAACTTATATTTCTGTCACTTTTTGGTATTCCTCTCAGCCTGAGCATCTCTGCTGTCCTCGGGGGTGTTTTGCAAATACAAGGCCACCCTATGCAGGGACTGTCTTACTTCCAAGGAGCAGGTACACTCAGCACACCCATCCTTTGGCCTGGAAGCAGTCGGTCCTCTCTTATCTGTGGAGTTGCTTTCCTTGGTTTCTGTCACCCAAGACCAACAGCAGTCCAAAAACAAAATAAAATAAAATAAAATGGAAAATTTTGGAAGTAATCAATTAACAAGATTTGCTGCTTTTGAGTAGTGTTATAAAAATCTCATCCTGTCATTTTCTGCATTTGAACACGAGCGTCCTTTGTCTACTGTATCCATACTGTAGATGCTCCCCATCTGTGAGTCTATAGCATCTTGAATGTCTGATGGACTGTCACAGTGTTGCTCTGTTTGGGCATGTGGTGGACCTAAAGTGCAAGAGTGGTGCTGATGGCTCTTTGTTATGCCAAAGAGAAGCTGTAAAGTAGTCCTTATGTATAGCCATGAATGTTTACATGGACATTGTACATAAAAAATAAAACAAACATCTGTGGTTTTAGGAATCTACTGTGGGTCCTGAAAAACAGCCCTCTTAAAGTCCTCTTGCATGAGTGGGAATGACAGTGTTGTCTCTAGGCAAGGCAGGCTCACCTAACTTTTAGAAATCTGGGCATCCTAAGCCTGAATAGATTTTTTCTCTTCAGTGAGGCATGCTATTACCTCTTTTGAATGGATGTTTCATTCTATAACTTTTAAGTATGTCTTAAACATTTTTCGTTGTATAGAAGAGGTATGTTCATTGTAGACATGTTAGATAAGTAAATAAAATGGAGAAAAAATTAAGATGCAAATGATTTCATCAGCCAAAGATATGCATTGTCAGTGATATGACTGTCCCCAGTGTCCTCCTGATAGTCTTTTAAAGACCTGAGTGTGGTGTCACATTAGCACAGGCATTGGTGCTACAGTTTGGAGATTTATGCTGAGGTTTCCAGGGCATTATTGGCTGAAATCTGCTTCTTTAAAACATATACATTTATTTTATGACACATGAATAAAACAAACTACGTACAGCAGGGAGAACCATGAGACAACCATGAGTTATGTAAATGTTACATTCATAGTGATTTGGCTATTTGTATTTGTCAAACTTGAAGTAAACATCTTTCTATCTTGTTGGGTGTAAATTTCTGAATGAAATTCAATATCTATCATATCTCATCTCTATTAACGTAAATCCTTTATCTTGATCTAAAATGATCTTATCCCTTAACCAACTACACTTGATTGTAAAACTAAACTATCTGGTTTTCAAGCTCCCCCTGCCCAGAGACTTGAGAAGGAATAAAACTTAAATGTCTGAGTAAACTAGTAGTGCAGGTTGGCAGTTTCCAAAATGAAAAAAATGAGTGAGACAGTTTAATGCCTGAACAGTCACTCAACAGTATAACATTGGAGCCTCATCTTTGGCCTTCTAGCTCAATATCTCTGCCAGACTTATTCACGAGGCAGGACTATTGAGGACTTGCTTACCCTGTCATGGCAGAGTCGATGGCTGAACTCTGTCTGCATCTAAGCTTGCCCATTTTTAGGCAGAATTCTGTCCATGGCAGAAACGAGGACATTTTACCCAGTGCCTGGTTTGCCACATTTGAAGCCAACTCCATAAGGAGGTTCTTTGATGCTCATCATCTTCTTTGAGGTCAGCTGGGTGTTGTCAGAAGTTAACTTGTCTTGTTGTCAAAGAGTCTTTAGAATAATAAAAACAACTTTAAATGCCATATTCTGTGGGGTCTCTGAGACTTTTGAAGATCTTATTTAACTATTTTTACTTGATATATCTATAGGATCATGTCCATCTGTTAGACTTAGGATATATATTCTTGTGCTAAATCAGACTAGTATTTGACATGACCATGATTTGCATCAATATACAAAGTTCTATACCAATGACTTAGAGATAACCTTCTTTGTGAGTAACGTTAAGGCCTTGAGTTGAAGAGTAGGTTCAAACATCTATCGTTTGTTCTATCCTTCCTCTACAGTTCTATATCCTTTCTTCTTTCTTTTTCAGCTCCTATAACCACCTTCTGATGAAAATAAGCATTTGTAGAGTGAGAGAGCAAACAGAAGCCTACCCAACCTTCCTCAGAGGGAATGGGACATTGTTCTTCTAAGATGAAACCTGATTTTTTATTTGTCACAAACACAGTAACAACTTCTTTACCTCTTTATTTGGGATTCTCTGTGTTACCAATGATTCCTTTCTCGTTTTTGCACATGTGTATGTGTGGTGTGCAGGCATGTATGTATGTGTATTTGTTTACATGTATATGGGTGCAAGTGTGTGAGTACATGTATGTACATGTGCATGTGGAGGCAGAGGTTCATATTCTGTGTCTTTCTTAATTTCTCTCTGTCTTACACACTGAGTTGGACTCTCTCATTGACTTGTGCTCACATTGACTGCTCTGGCTAGCCAATTTGCTCAGGGAATCCCCTTTCTCTGTTTCTCATGGGTGTTCTGAGATTATAGGTAGACAACCATGGCTACCTAGCTTTTATGTTTTCTATTATTAACTGTTCACTTGATGATCTCGCCTCTCTATCCGTAGCAAACTATACTTACATATGTATGAACATGTACACAAACATACACATACCATACTTTTGCCCAACAGCCTTCCAGAATGTTCTCGCAGAGATCTATGAAAAGCCCTTTTATCTATGACAGGTTCTTACAATATATACATCATTGCAAATTTAGCAGAAAACATTCAGAGTTGGGCATGCCGTTTTTTAATATATAAAATAGCTCTACTTATTCTTTGAAGATATCTTATTATTCTTTCTTATCCCCTTTCCTCTAGCCAGTTTGCTGGAAAGTAGTCTTGCTCTTCCTGAGAGGCGAATTCCTGGGTCATTGATGTGTGTGGCTGGAAACACCTGTGCTTTCAAATGTAAATTTTGTTTTCATTCAAGGGCAGTGAGGCCACCAGGTCAGAAAATGCTCAGCATTGCAGAGCTAGATGATTGCTCTCTGTTCCCAAAATGGGGACACACCATGTTGTGCGGGAATCCAGCCGAAGAACCTGTATTCTCGGAAGGCAGAGGTAGCAAGGGAAACTGCCTCAGTGGGAAGGAGCAGATGAGGTAGAAGAAAAGCCTTGTGGACAGTCTGATTTGTACCTCAGGGCCAAATATTAGCTAGGGCAAGTAGATAGTGTCTCAGGGTGTGGCAGCCTCAAACAGGGTGTGTTTAGGGTGTGAGCTCTGTGTTAGTTGATTGTGTGTGAGTGTGAAATCTCTGGTCTCACTGAGTCTGACAAGCCAGAGTTAGCTATCGAGTTTGGGGAAGGAACACACCAAGGTCCAGGAAGCCCGATGCAGTGCACAGCCATCTCACAGATGACATTCCTGTGTGGTGTCTATCAGGTCTTCTCAGGCCTTACCTGTCACCAATGCTGGTGGCTCAAAATCCCCCTTGCCACTTGTACCTGGGTGGAGCTGAGGGCTCATCCTGTCTTCTAACTCCAGGGTCAATTAGCCACCAGCAAGAGGAGCCTTAGAATTCATTGGCAGACACCCATTTATGTTTAAAGTGCTGGAGAGATCAGGAATACAAGGCACTTATCTAAACATAATAAAGGCTATTACAGCAAACCAACAGCCAACATTAAATTAAAATGGAGAGATACTCAAGGAAATCCCTCTAAAATCGGGGACCAGACAAGGATGCTCTCTGTCCACATATCTCTTCAATATAGTTCTTGAAGTTCTAGCCAGAGCAATAAGACAGCAAAAGGAGATCAAGGGGATCCAAATGGGAAAGGAAGAAGTCAAATTATCCCTATTTGCAGGTGATATGATAGTGTATATAAGTGACCCCCAAAATTCCACCAGAGAACTCCTACAGCTGATAAACACCTTCAGCAAATTGGCAGGATACAAAATAAACTCAAAAAAGTCAGTAGCTTTCCTGTATACAAATGACAAACAGGCAGAGGAAGAAATTAGGAAAACTACTCCCTTCACAATAGCCACAAACAATATAAAATATCTAGGAGTAACTCTAACCAAGCAAGTGAAGGACTTATTCGAAAAAAACTTCAAACCTCTAAAGAAAGAGATTGAAGATGACATCAGAAGATGGAGGATTTACCTTGTTCCTGGACCGGGAGAATCAACATAGTAAAAATGGCCATCTTACCAAAAGCAATTTACAGATTCAACACAATCCCTATCAAAATACCTACAAAATATTTTGAAGATATTGAAAGATCAATTCTCAAATTCATATGGAGAAATAAAACACCCAGAATAGCAAAAACAATCCTATACAACAAAAGATCCTCTGGAGGAATCTCCATACCTGATCTCAAGCTGTACTACAGAGCAACAGTAATTAAAACAGCATGGTACTGGCAAAGCAATAGACTGGTGGATCAATGGAATCGAATTGAAGACCCAGAGATGAATCCACATACATTGCTCACTTGATTTTTGACAAAGAAGCCAAATCTATTCAATGGAAAAAGGATAGCATCTTTAACAAATGGTGCTGGTCTAACTGGAGGTCTACATGTAGAAAAATGCAATTAGACCCTTATTTGTCACCATGCACAAAACTCAAGTCCAAGTGGATTAAGACTCAACTTAAAACCAGAGACATTAATTCAGTTAGAGGAAAAAGTGGGGAAGAGCCTGGGACACATAGGCACAGGAAACAACTTCCTGAACAGTACACCAACAGCCCAGGCCTTAATGTCAACAGTTAATAAATGGGACCTCATGAGGCTGAGAAGCTTCTGTAAGGCAGGAGACACTGTCAATAGAACAAAGCGACAGCCTACAGAATGGGAAAAGATCTTCACCAACCCTTCATCTGACAAAGGTCTAATATCCAAAATATATAAAGAACTCAAGAAATTAAACACCACAAAACCAAACAACCCAATTGCAAAATGGGGCTTGGAACTTAACAGAGAATTCTCAACAGAGGAATATCAAATGGCTGAGAAACACTTAAAGAAACGCTCATCCTCAATAGTCATCAGAGAAATGCAAATCAAAACAACACTGAGATTCCATCTTACACCCATCAGAATGGCTAAGATAAAAAACTCAAATGACACTACATGTTGGCGAGGATGTGGAGAGAGAGGAACACTCCTTCATTGCTGATGGGAATGCAAACTAGTACAGCCACTTTGGAAAGCTATCTGGCGCTTTCTCAGAAAAATGGGAATAGGGATTCCTCAAGACCCAGCTATTCTATTCCTTGGAATATACCCAGAAGATGCACTACCACACAACAGGGACATATGCTCAACCATGTTCATAGCTGCCTTATTCATAATAGCCAGAACATGGAAACAGCCTAAGTGTCCCTCAGTAGAAGAATGGATAAAGAAACTGTGGTACATTTACACTATAGAATACTACTCAGCTATTAAAAACAAGGAATTTCCAAAATTTGTGGACAAATGGATTGAACTAGAAATTATCATAATGAGTGAGTTCACCCAGAAGCAAAAAGAGTTAAATGGTATATACTCACTTATATAGAGACACTAGCCCAAGGGGTACGTCCCCTTGGAAAACTTTACCTATCAGGAAAGTGGGTCAGAGGGGAGGACATCCTATTGAGACTTTAGGCGTGAGAAGCCTGGGAGAATGAGGAAATAGAAGGATCCAGAGGGTCCTGGAAAACTACAGGCGGGTCTGGGCCCTCTGGTCCTCCTCAAACTATGACACCAGTCAAGGAAAATATAGGCAGTAAACTTCGAACCCCTACCCAGACTAGCCAATGGACAGGACATTCTCCACCGTTAAGTGGAGAAGGAGATCTGACTTTCACACAAACTCTGGTGCCCCATATTTAACCATGTCCCTTGGATGGAGATGCCTGGTGGCACTCAGAGGAAGGATAATAGGTCATCAAGAAGAGACTCAATACCCTATGAGCATATACAGGGGGAGGAGGTCTCCCTCAGTCACAGACATAGGGGAGGGGAATGGGGGGGAAGCGGGAGCTAGGGAGGAATGGGAGAATACAAGGGATGGGCTAACAACTGAGATGTAATTTGAAGAAATTAATAATAAAAAAAGGAAAAAAATTAAAAAAAAAAAAAAAAAAAACAAAAAAAAAAAAAAAAAAAAAGAAAAAAAAAAAAAAAAAAGAATTCATTGGCAGAAAAAAACAAAACAAAGCAAAACAAAACAACAACAACAAAAAACTATTGACAACATTACCCAACTCTCAACCCCCATTTACCAGAGGAGTACTTGGAATCTCTTAAGATGGGAGGGGGAAAGTCTTGGTATTTAGAGTTCATTTTCCCTCACCACACATTCTATTTTTGAGGCTCTTATACATTTTATGCAGCCGAGGCTTTTTGCCAAGGATTTTCCAGCCCCCCACCACACACCACCATTTAAGGATATGGGCTTACTGTCTACAGTGTCTCTCCTGGGTTCGCCCGCTCTATGAAGAACACAGCTAATTGATGGTGAATTTGACCACAGAAGCCTATTATTGGAAGTGATTGAATTCAGCAAGATTTATGGACTAGATTTTTTTCTTCTTCTTCAAGAATTATAAGCTAACCCCAAATTACGGCAGGAATTCTTAAAACTCAATAATTAAAAGCAAAAAGGCAGTCCCTATGGAAAAGAACCGTGTGGTCTGGAAGCTATCTTTCAAATTGAAGTGGAGCGAGTAACTCCCAAGAATTATGGATACAAATTAGCTATATTTGATCACTGGATCTTATCTGTTCTAATTGTTCTCCATTCTGCGGTTTCTGCTTGGTGAATAGGGCACTTCGGTTGGAAGCTCAGTGCTGGGGGGCTGCACTGTAGTGGTGGTGAGGGCAGGCTTCAGGTTTGGGGAATGTGGAGGAAAATAGAGGAGAGAGAGGGAGGGAGGGAGAGAGAGACAGAGAGAGAGAGAAAAACAGACAGAGACACACAGAGAGACAAACAGTCAAAGACACAGAGAGAGAGAAGAGAGAGAAAAACAGAGACAAAGGGAGAAAGAGAGAGAGAGAGAAGAGGGAAGAAAGAGATAGAGAACAGGGGAAAAGAAGATGACAAGAAAAGAATAGGGAATAGGAGAGAGGAGAGAGAAATGGGATGTGAGAGACACACAAAGGTGTAAAGATGTACAGACATGGCAAATTGAAA